>NC_092343.1:247830000-248155000 GCF_046630445.1 Rutidosis leptorrhynchoides
TAAAAACTATATGATGACATATATATGGATATATATATATATATAGTTAACATGATACTATGATAAGTAAACATATCATTAAGTATATTAACAATGAACTACATATGTAAAAACAAGACTACTAACTTAATGATTTTTAAACGAGACATATATGTAACGATTATCGTTGTAAAGACATTTAATGTATATATATCATATTAAGAGATATCCATACATGATAATATCATGATAATATAATAATTTAAAATCTCATTTGATATTATAAACATTGGGTTAACGACATTTAACAAGATCGTTAACCTAAAGGTTTCAAAACAACACTTACATGTAACGACTAACGATGACTTAACGACTCAGTTAAAATGTATATACATGTAGTGTTTTAATATGTATTCATACACTTTTGAATGACTTCAATACACTTATCAAAATACTTCTACTTAACAAAAATGCTTACAATTACATCCTCGTTCAGTTTCATCAACAATTCTACTCGTATGCACCCGTATTCGTACTCGTACAATACACAGCTTTTAGATGTATGTACTATTGGTATATACACTCCAATGATCAGCTCTTAGCAGCCCATGTGAGTCACCTAACACATGTGAGAACCATCATTTGGCAACTAGCATGAAATATCTCATAAAATTACAAAAATATGAGTAATCATTCATGACTTATTTACATGAAAACAAAATTACATATCCTTTATATCTAATCCATACACCAACGACCAAAAACACCTACAAACACTTTCATTCTTCAATTTTCTTCATCTAATTGATCTCTCTCAAGTTCTATCTTCAAGTTCTAAGTGTTCTTCATATATTCTACAAGTTCTAGTTACATAAAATCAAGAATACTTTCAAGTTTGCTAGCTCACTTCCAATCTTGTAAGGTGATCATCCAACCTCAAGAAATCTTTGTTTCTTACAGTAGGTTATCATTCTAATACAAGGTAATAATCATATTCAAACTTTGGTTCAATTTCTATAACTATAACAATCTTATTTCAAGTGATGATCTTACTTGAACTTGTTTTCGTGTCATGATTCTGCTTCAAGAACTTCGAGCCATCCAAGGATCCGTTGAAGCTAGATCCATTTTTCTCTTTTCCAGTAGGTTTATCCAAGGAACTTAAGGTAGTAATGATGTTCATAACATCATTCGATTCATATATATAAAACTATCTTATTCGAAGGTTTAAACTCGTAATCACTAGAACATAGTTTAGTTAATTCTAAACTTGTTCGCAAACAAAAGTTAATCCTTCTAACTTGACTTTTAAAATCAACTAAACACATATTCTATATCTATATGATATGCTAACTTAATGATTTAAAACCTGAAAACACGAAAAACACCGTAAAACCGGATTTACGCCGTCGTAGTAACACCGCGGGCTGTTTTGGGTTAGTTAATTAAAAACTATGATAAACTTTGATTTAAAAGTTGTTATTCTGAGAAAATGATTTTTATTATGAACATGAAACTATATCCAAAAATTATGGTTAAACTCAAAGTGGAAGTATGTTTTCTAAAATGGTCATCTAGACGTCGTTCTTTCGACTGAAATGACTACCTTTACAAAAACGACTTGTAACTTATTTTTCCGACTATAAACCTATACTTTTTCTGTTTAGATTCATAAAATAGAGTTCAATATGAAACCATAGCAATTTGATTCACTCAAAACGGATTTAAAATGAAGAAGTTATGGGTAAAACAAGATTGGATAATTTTTCTCATTTTAGCTACGTGAAAATTGGTAACAAATCTATTCCAATCATAACTTAATCAACTTGTATTGTATATTATGTAATCTTGAGATACCATAGACACGTATACAATGTTTCGACCTATCATGTCGACACATCTATATATATTTCGGAACAACCATAGACACTCTATATGTGAATGTTGGAGTTAGCTATACAGGGTTGAGGTTGATTCCAAAATATATATAGTTTGAGTTGTGATCAATACTGAGATACGTATACACTGGGTCGTGGATTGATTCAAGATAATATTTATCGATTTATTTCTGTACATCTAACTGTGGACAACTAGTTGTAGGTTACTAACGAGGACAGCTGACTTAATAAACTTAAAACATCAAAATATATTAAAAGTGTTGTAAATATATTTTGAACATACTTTGATATATATGTATATATTGTTATAGGTTCGTGAATCAACCAGTGGCCAAGTCTTACTTCCCGACGAAGTAAAAATCTGTGAAAGTGAGTTATAGTCCCACTTTTAAAATCTAATATTTTTGAGATGAGAATACATGCAGGTTTTATAAATGATTTACAAAATAGACACAAGTACGTGAAACTACATTCTATGGTTGAATTATCGAAATCGAATATGCCCCCTTTTTATTAAGTCTGGTAATCTAAGAATTAGGGAACAGACACCCTAATTGACGCGAATCCTAAAGATAGATCTATTGGGCCTAACAAACCCCATCCAAAGTACCGGATGCTTTAGTACTTCGAAATTTATATCATATCCGAAGGGTGTCCCGGAATGATGGGGATATTCTTATATATGCATCTTGTTAATGTCGGTTACCAGGTGTTCACCATATGAATGATTTTTATCTCTATGTATGGGATGTGTATTGAAATATGAAATCTTGTGGTCTATTATTATGATTTGATATATATAGGTTAAACCTATAACTCACCAACATTTTTGTTGACGTTTTAAGCATGTTTATTCTCAGGTGATTATTAAGAGCTTCCGCTGTCACATACTTAAATAAGGACGAGATTTGGAGTCCATGCTTGTATGATATTGTGTAAAAACTGCATTCAAGAAACTTATTTTGTTGTAACATATTTGTATTGTAAACCATTATGTAATGGTCGTGTGTAAACAGGATATTTTAGATTATCATTATTTGATAATCTACGTAAAGCTTTTTAAACCTTTATTGATGAAATAAAGGTTATGGTTTGTTTTAAAATGAATGCAGTCTTTGAAAAACGTCTCATATAGAGGTCAAAACCTCGCAACGAAATCAATTAATATGGAACGTTTTTAATCAATAAGAACGGGACATTTCAGGTGAGACCAAACTTTTTCCCATTAACGAATTATTTCACAAGCCCAATACAAAAATTCTGAAGTAACGGGCCAGATTAAGCGGTCCAATATGAGGCCCGGTACCCACAAGTTCGTGTATCTGTGCTATCACCATTCGACAACCTACAAAACAGGTTGCTTTACAGCTACGTACCTACGTATTTTTTTTGGTTAAATCTTCATTCCATAAATTCAATGATTATGATGGGAAACGATGTAGTGATGAGGGATGTCAACGATTATAATCGTTGATGATGAAGATTAAAATAGGATTATAATTATGATTTAGGATTCATTGTTGATGATGAAGTAATTAGATGATGATATAAGTGATGAAATAATGAAACCCACTTGACTTTCTCCAATCATCGGTTTATCTTCTTCGGGTTTCAGTTTGGGATGTTAAAGAAGATGATGATGATAAATAGTTGATGGTGATGATGAATAAGACTGAAATGGATGATGATATACATGATGTTAATGATATATGATGTTTAGATGATGATGGTTAAGTATGAGAATGATGGTGAAGAACTCATGAAGAAGCAGATAAAAAAACTGTTTTGCGTATGTTAAATATATAAATATACGAGTTATAATAGAAAGATAACAGACGGAGCATTGGTTAGTAGTGTGGTTATTAAACGAGAGGTTGCGGGTTCGAGTCCCGTCGTGGGCAGTTTATATTTTTAGCCTATTTTCAGGTAGTTACTTATCATTATTATTATCTTTATTATTATTGTTATTATTATTATTATTAATTATTGTTATTATTATTATTAACATAGGTAATATTATTTTAGATATTATAGTTATTATCATTATTACTATTATTATTATTATCATTCTTATGATTAAATAGTATTAAAAATATCATTTTTAATAAGATTACTTTTATTATTAAAACTATCATTTGTATTATTATTTTTATCATTATAAGTATTATCATTATTATCATAAAAATAAATATTTTGTATGTAAGGTTATACTTATTACGTATACTATATTAATATTACATAATTTTTTTATAAAATATTACTATCTATAATTTTATATATAATTAGTTTACATATGGTATAAATATATATTTTTTTAACATAATCAAATATATATATAAATATTAATTTTGATACATTATATAATATTTTAAGTATATATAAAAATTTTAATAAATGATATATATATATATATATATATATATATATACATATACATTCTAATAAAATACTTTAATAAGAATTGGATATATAAATATAAAATGCGATCATAATATTTGTTTACTATTATTATATGTGTTAATATTACTTGATAAATAATTGATATAGGTTCGTGAATCCGAGGCCAACCTTACACTTGTTAAATGACGTCATATGTATTTTTACTACAAAATACAGTATGATGAGTTTCATTTGATTCCCTTTTACTCTTTACATTTTTGGGACTGAGAATGCATGCGCTACTTTTACAACTGTTTTGTTAAATGCTTTTGAAATATATTTTGAACTGCGAATACATGCAAATGCTTTATTAACTGTTTTACAATATTTATATGCGTGAGTTTCATTATTCCCTTTTTAAATGCTTTCGCAATATATATTTTTGGGACTGAGAATACATGCGTTGTTTTTATAACTGTTTTACGAAATAGACACAAGTAATTGAAACTACATTCTATGGTTGGATTATCTAATCGAATATGCCCTTTTTATATAGTCTGGTAATCTAAGAATTAGGGAACAGACACCCTAATTGACGCGAACTCTAAAGATAGATCTATCGGGCCCAATAAGCCCCATCCAAAGTACCAGATGCTTTAGTACTTGGAAATTTATATCATGTCCGAAGGAGGATCCCGGAATGATGGGGATATTCTTATATACATATTGTGAATGTCGGTTACCAGGTGTTCAATCCATATGAATGATATTTTTGTCTCTATGCATGGGACGTATGATTATGAGAAATGGAAGTATGAAATCTTGTGGTCTATTAAAATTATGAATTGATTATTTATGTTAAACTAATGAACTCACCAATCTTTTGGTTGACACTTTAAAGCATGTTTATTCTCAGGTACGAAAGAAATCTTTCCCTGTGCATTTGCTCATCTTAGAGATATTACTTGGAATCATTCATGACATATTTCAAAAGACGTTGCATTCGAGTTGTTGAGTTCATCAAGATTATTATTAAGTCTATTATAGTAAGATATATTACGAAATGGTATGCATGTTGTCAACTTTCGATGAAATGAAAGATTGTCTTTTCAAAAATGAATGCAATGTTTGTAAAATGTATCATATAGAGGTCAAATACCTCGCGATGTAATCAACTGTTGTGAATCGTTTATAATCGATATGGACTTCGTCCGGATGGATTAGGAAGGGTCGCTTCAGTTGGTATCAGAGCGATGGTCTTAGCGAACCAGGTCTGCGTTAGTATGTCTAACTGATAAGTCATTAGGATGCATTAGTGAGTCTGGACTCCGACCGTGCCTGCATGTCAAAAGTTTTGCTTATCATTTTGTGTTGAAAATTTCCTGCTTATTATTCATAGGGAATCAATTGCTTATCATTCTTAGTCTAAACACGTTTTACTACATTGACTGCATGAATAGTGTCTAGACAAAATTCATATCTTAGCGTATCTGCTACTTTATATCTTAGCGTATCTGTTACTGTAACTCTGCCTGACAACTTCCGTAAATTCCTCTGTAACTTATGGGATTTTAGTATTATATATGCATATGTAAATTATGTATTGCAGGGTACTAATCTATGTCCTATATTCTATTTCTTATCGAAAATCCTCTATCTGATCGTACGAGATGAATCCTGCAACCAGTTCGAGTCCCTCAGATTCCGATAGCTATTCCGATAGTTATTCCGACAGCTATTCCGACATAGATGTTCACCTAAGCTCCGAAAACAGGGTCATCGGCATGAATCAACCAATCAGCCATTATCAATTCATTTGATGGGTTCGTAGTCGACTTAATTAATGGAAGCGCGCAGAAGGAAATCCCTTCCACCAACCGAATTCACCTCTTGACAAAGAACCTGAAGCGTTTACCGGCGAACCTGTTCGAGACACCATTTTCAGTCTCATTTCCAGGGTAACTAGACAAGATTATATTCTATCCACAATTCTGAACCTTGTTCATCCGCTCGTTCCGACCGACAATCATCCTGGAGTAATAAGTCAACGAACTTCGCGCTCGAATAATCAATTCGGAGAATATGGTGCAAAATGTACCAGCTTCAGCAACATCATCGGCACCAACAGTACCATCAATAACAGCACCAGTACCATCAATAATCCATGCTTCAATATCATCATCTGTACTTTGAGTATGATCTTCGTTCTACGTATCGTTCTACCTCATTTATCTTCGTTCGACATGACGAATATGTAATCTCTAAAGTTTTAGAGATTATTTATTCTAGTTCCAATCGAAAAGCAAATGAGTTTAATATCACATTAACTCATTAAATCCATGAATACATTTGAAGAAAATATATATGTATATATGTTTTCATAAAGATTGTAATTAAAAATTCTCTTGTACAAACTGTTAATGGTGAAAATACTTTAACGGGTAGGTAATACCCGAGGAATATTTAAATTTCACATTAATAAGTTACATTGTACGTTCTTCGAATCTGATTCAACAGTCATTTACTATCCTACTTGCAACCACAGCTATATGAATCCGTTCATCACAGAACAATCATTTTCATTCAATTTCATATTTGGATTTTGACCTATCAGAATCCGACAAGTGGCATAATGAAGAAAACATTGGACAAAATAAAATGTGTTAAAAACAAACAAAATTAACTATGAGAAATTTTGTTAAGAATCCACGCTAACTGTTGCTAGCTAACTGTGGAATAATCAACTGAGGACTACCAACAGTGAACAATTAAAATGAATTAAAATATTAATTATAACATATGAAACTAAACAATTCTTCAAGTTTGCCACTTGATTTCATCTTAAACCTTAATTATACCTTGATGATTCCAATCTGTATCCAAACTTTCATAATTCTTGAAAACACCTCAATTGAGAGTATGAACCAACCGCACTTAATTTTCGGGAGAAAAGATTGATGCATATAGTTATGCACCTAAAAACACTCGGAACCTGAGTAAACGTTTAACACGTAGTTGTGCTAATTTCTTTAGCGTTATTATTACCGAAAATAACTTTGCATCTGCTGTTCAAAGTAGCCAATTTTGTCACAGCTCCAGCAAGTCAACTTTGACTTGTCATTCGAAGTAGCCTTACTATAATCCTGATATATACGATTACCCTTTTAATACCAGAGAATTCTTTTATATTCTACCATATTACCAGCAGACGTACCAGTAACCTCGTTGCTCCTTGGCTTAAATCTCTTTGACAAATCATTATATTTATTCATTGAAACCCTATCATATACTCATCCGCATCTTGTAACGAGAACTGCCATAACAATTACCGGGAATCAACAATCAGTACTTTGAAAACTCACAGCATATCTACATCAACAGTTATATGTATACCATTTATCTTTTGGAATTATGGTCTTTCATTCTGAAATTCTGAACAACACTCAGTCTACAAATCAATATTCCGAATGTTGAAAAAGCTGAATGAAGCAGCAGAAGCTGTAGACAACCGTAAAAGGCCTTAATCGTCGTAAGTTTAATGATAAAGAATAGTATGTTGGAAAAGCCCAGAAGAATTGGAACTGAAAAATGGATTGAGCTAACCACGAAGGAGACCAAGGACAAATACAAGGACCATACCCTATATTCAAAGGATCCAGATGATTCTGTATCCAATGAAATCTTTAGAGAATATCCTACTCCGAAGTCATGTTAAAATCTTGCGAAAAATATTTCTTCATCAACCATCGAACTTAGAAATTCCAAAATATCATCATCAATATCTTCGATATTTCTGAGGATATTTTCATAAATATTCTCGTCCGAAATTATATACCTCTTCGTGCTTTTTGTGTATCATGATATTGGAAACATTCAATAGAAAATTTAGTACCGAAAAGCGGATTATGCGAAACTATGAAGGAAACCGTGGACAAATCACAAAGAATAAGTTTGACTTCAAAGAATCCAAATGATTCAATGCCTGCTGAAGCCTTTAGCAAATATCTTGCTCCTTACTCTAAACCCTTGTGGGCGATATTCTTTATCATCCTTCGATATTAGAAATTCCAAGATATCATTGTATCTTTCATTATAAATATCCTCCATATTTCTGAAGATATTTTTATAACTATTCTTATCTGAAATCATTAATCTCTTCGTGCTATCAGTGTTACATCATATAGAAACTGTTAGTTTTTATATTCTGTAAACTTTCAAGCTTAAAATATGAATGTTATTGAAGTATCGTTGGGAACTGATGCATGAGTTAGTATAATATAATGACACTTGATCAACGTGATTATAATACAGTAAGTCTGAGTTTCTAAATGGAACATGATAATTCACAGATTATAACGTCATCATGTGCCATGTTACATAACTCTTTCATTCTGCTTAACTTCTGAACATATCAAGAAAATATATTCTTGATAGTTCTATTCTCAGTGATTCTGGTAATTTGACAAATCAAATCGTGCTAATACGTTCTTCCCTGTTTAGAACATTAAGATCATTCGAAACTCCATACTTACGAATTCTGGACCATTACTCGCTTTACTAAAAGTCGAGAGGAGAATAAAAAGGCAAAGAACTCCAAAATGTAAGAGAAGATATAAAACTCAATCACAACCCGGAGATTACAAACCGTGAATATTAATACGAATAGCAATATAAAGACACGGTATAATTAAGCATAGCATCATCCCAAGGTAATAATAGAAGTAAACAGATTCTTCTGGTGGAAGATTGAAAAGAAGGATGACAGGAACGATAATTAGGAAAATATCAAGGATTAGAATTGGATTAAGCATTTTCACAATCTTTTGGATATATGAAACAAGAAAAAACAAAAAAAGAAAGTATAGGAATGGTGAGAATAATGGGACGGAAGAGTTTAATTTATAATGGAAATATCAGACAGACTAATCGAAGTAGATCACCGTATTTAATTAGAGAGATCTTAATTTTCTTATTCGCCGAAGAATCAGATCTTATAGATTTCCAAGATTTTCTTTTAAATCACTTGAATTCCGGAATTCAACCATGACTAGTCAAAAGTTATGATGAAACTTGTCTTTCTCATTTCACTCTTTTATGATAACTTCACTCACCCGCTTCAAGCAATCGAACAATATTATCCACATTACTCTATGGTAATAAAATTATATTTTATCAACTCATATTCGTCATGAAGACATTCTTATTGTTAACCATGAAAACCACACTCAAATTTCGGGACGAAATTTCTTTAACGGGTAGGTACTGTGATGACCCGGGAATTTTCGATCAAATTTAAACTTTAATCTATACGATTCTGGCACGATAAGCAAAGTTGTAATGTTGAGTCTCGAAAGCTTTGGAACAATTACATGAATGCATTTGCCCTTTTTACCGTACCCGACGATTCACGAACAATTGTTTATAAATAAAAATGTATATGTAAATGTAAGTATACGTATATCAATTTGAAAATTATAAAATATAAATTAAGCATTAGAATTAAATTACGTAATTAATAATATGTAATGTTAATATTTAAAATAATAAGTTTATTCATCAATTATATCTATTATAATAATATTATTGTTACTTCCAATATTGACATCTAATTTAGTAATATTAATAGGAAAATAAATATATATAAATAAATTGATATATTTAATATCATTATTAGTATCATCAATAATATCTTTACTATAATTACTCTTATTCCTATTATTGATATTAATATAATTTTAATAGAACTATTACTAATATTATTGATAATATATTTATTAAAATAAGTATTCTTATTAATTTATAACATTCTTAAAATCAATAATAGATTTATGATATTTAGCCATATTACAAAAGTTAATATGAGATATAATTATATACAGATCTATATATAAGATATACATAAAAACAGTCATATATATATATATATATATATATATATATATATATATATATATATATATATATATATGAGATTTGGTATGAATAAATTGTTATATCAATATTAATATTAATATTTTCATTACTATTACCAATATTAATACTAATATTAGAATCAGTATTATTATTAATATTATAGATATGATATTTGATATATACATAAACTAATATATTATTATATATATACTAATACTAATTATTAATAAATTTTATAAAATCACAAGATTCAGTTCCAGATATCAATCAAATTTTAGGAGATTCATTTCCTGTTTCAAATTGATATTAGTACAAATCACGACTCTAAGATTTCAGTAACGGCCAAAAATCTATTAGACATCTCAATCGCTGCTGTAGATGATTTCCTCAAATCGTACCAATCAAATACAATAACAACAAAATCAGTTGAGTGTAACCATCTGTTAAATATTTTTATTCCATCTGATACAACCTTCTTGTACTCCCTGTCTGCCATTGCTGCACGTTCCAATCCAGCTGTTATTGAATATGATACAACTTCACATCATAATATCAATTAAAACTCACAAGTATCATTTAGAGTTTGAATCTAATCGAATTCATCCTTCATCAAATATCTCTCTCATTCATTTTTGTTTTGAAAAATCCAACGAAAACCTCTCTGCTTACTACTCTATTCGAAAACCATCACCTTCTATCATTACAACGACACCACCATTAAAAACACCAACAACATACATCGAGCTTTAGGTACATCAAGAACAAATTCCATATTAGACCACTTGAAAACCCTCAATGTATCATCAGGTACCCACCACCACCGAAACCCATTTGGGTTATGCTACTATTCGGACAACCAACCTTCCACCTCCACCTCCACCTCTCTATCTAAACCATCACCTTTAGATTGTTTTGGCAGCAAACCATGAAAATACTGCTGCAAATATGCTGTTATTATGCCAAATCATTGTTGATACTAAGTGTGTTTTCTGCTTCTCGCTGTGATTCACCAACCATCATCTTATGTTATTAACCGCTGCTGTAGTTCTTCTGTTCCTACTGCTGTAACAAACCATAGAGATGGAAACTTGTATGGTAATCGTGATACATATAGAATAATGAATGAAGAACCGATTTATTTGAAACCTTGTCAAGTAGGAGGTATTAAATATTAAATTACCACATCTTATCAATCTCATGGACGTTTTCTTTTCTTGTTTTCCTTGTCTGCCGTTCGAGTTTTCTTTCACCAAGTCCGAACCCCACAACTTTAATAAGGCTCCACTTACCTATTCTTTATCTTCAAAAAGCATGAGACTCTTGATTAAAAAGTGGCCACCGCAATATTTTATTTTGGGTTGAGAGATGAATAATGATAATGATATATGATAAAGACTAGTACACGTATCCTTTCATCCTACTTTATTTCGAACCCTACTTTCCACCAAGGACCTTATACGTGGTTTCCATTCCACGTTTACAACTTCAATTGTTTCTCAAATCTGTTGCAATCAATGAGTAAGTAAACTAGGCGGTACCAGTCTAATGATTTATCATGGAGAGGTGAGACCAAACTTTGTCCCATTAACGAATTATTTCACAAGCCCAACACAAAAATTCTGAAGTAACGGGCCAGATTAAGCGGTCCAATATGAGGCCCAGTACCCACAAGTTCGTGTATCTGTGCTATCACCATTCGACAACCTGCAAAATAGGTTGCTTTACAGCTACATGCCTATGTATTTTTTTTGGTTAAATCTTCATTCCATAAATTCAATGATTATGATGGGAAACGATGTAGTGATGAGGGATGTCAACGATTATAATCGTTGATGATGAAGATTAAAATATGATTATAATTATGATTTAGGATTCATTGTTGATGATGAAGTAATTAGATGATGATATAAGTGATGAAATAATGAAACCCACTTGACTTTCTCCAATCATCGGTTTATCTTCTTCGGGTTTCGGTTTGGGATGTTAAAGAAGATGATGATGATAAATAGTTGATGGTGATGACGAATAAGACTGAAATGGATGATGATATACATGATGTTAATGATATATGATGTTTAGATGATGATGGTTAAGTATGAGAATGATGGTGAAGAACTCATGAAGAAGCTGATAAAAAAAAAACTGTTTTGCGTATGTTAAATATATAAATGTACGAGTTATAATAGAAAGATAACAGACAGAGCATTGGTTAGTAGTGTGGTTATAAAACGAGAGGTTGCGGGTTCGAGTCCCGTCGTGGGCAGTTTATGTTTTTAGCCTATTTTCAGGTAGTTACTTATCATTATTATTATCTTTATTATTATTGTTATTATTATTATTAACATAGGTAATATTATTTTAGATATTATAGTTATTATCATTATTACTATTATTATTATTATCATTCTTATGATTAAAAAGTATTAAAAATATCATTTTTAATAAGATTACTTTTATTATTAAAACTATCATTTGTATTATTATTTTTATCATTATAAGTATTATCATTATTATCATAACAAATAAATATTTTGTATGTAAGGTTATACTTATTACATATACTATATTAATATTACATAATTTTTTTTATAAAATATTACTATCTATAATTTTATATATAATTAGTTTACATATGGTATAAATATATATTTTTTTAACATAATCAAATATATATATAAATATTAATTTTGATACATTATATAATATTTTAAGTATATATAAAAATTTTAATAAATGATATATATATATATATATATATATATATATATATATATATATATATATATATATATATATATATATATATATACATTCTAATAAAATACTTTAATAAGAATTGGATATATAAATATAAAATACGATCATAATATTTGTTTACTATTATTATATGTGTTAATATTACTTGATAAATAATTGATATAGGTTCGTGAATCCGAGGCCAACCTTACACTTGTTAAATGACGTCATATGTATTTTTACTACAAAATATAGTATGGTGAGTTTCATTTGATTCCCTTTTACTCTTTATATTTTTGGGACTGAGAATGCATGCGCTACTTTTACAACTGTTTTGTTAAATGCTTTTGAAATATATTTTGAACTGCGAATACATGCAAATGCTTTATTAACTGTTTTACAATATTTATATGCGTGAGTTTCATTATTCCCTTTTTAAATGCTTTCGCAATATATATTTTTGGGACTGAGAATACATGCGCTGTTTTTATAACTGTTTTACGAAATAGACACAAGTAATCAAAACTACAATCTATGGTTGGATTATCTAATCGAATATGCCCTTTTTATATAGTCTGGTAATCTAAGAATTAGGGAACAGACACCCTAATTGACGCGAACTCTAAAGATAGATCTATCGGGCCCAACAAGCCCCATCCAAAGTACCAGATGCTTTAGTACTTCGAAATTTATATCATGTCCGAAGGAGGATCCCAGAATGATGGGGATATTATTATATACATATTGTGAATGTCGGTTACCAGGTGTTCAATCCATATGAATGATATTTTTGTCTCTATGCATGGGACGTATGATTATGAGAAATGGAAGTATGAAATCTTGTCGTCTATTAAAATTATGAAATGATTATTTATGTTAAACTAATGAACTCACCAACCTTTTGTGATGACCCGGAAATTTCCGATCAAATTTAAACTTTAATCTTTATATGTTTCCGACACGATATGCAAAATCTGTAATGTTGAGTCTCGAAAGTTTTGAAATCTATATTCATATAATCAATTACCCTTTGACTGCTCTCGACGATTCACGAACAATTAATTGTAAATAGACATGTGTGTATGTATATATAAATAATAATTCGAAATATAATTTGAAGTTATATGTTGTTGTTATTAAAAGTTAATAAAATAAAAATAGGATATTATATTAATTATTATTTAAAACACATCTATATAAATAAAGTGTATTAAATATATTTTGTGATTTCAAATCTATTTAGTAAACGACAATAACACTCAATTGTCATTCAATCGATATTAAACAAGTTTAATTCGAACGTAGATGATTTTAAAATAAACGGTGATCCGAAAATGAGTTCTATAAATTTTAGACTTACTAAAAATGTATTTAGGATCTAGTTATTTAATTTTAGTACTTTTTATATTTTACCCAGAATTGAGAGGGACAGTTGATGTAATTTTTATTTAATAAATTAATGATCGAATTTTATACCATAATGACTGAAATAAATAAAGATAATTATTATAAAAATATGGAATTCTTTTGAAGACTTTTTATTCGTCACTGAGTGAACAACGGGACATGATATAATAGTCTGTTAAAATTGTCGACAACATAATTGAAATTGATAGTTTTAATTCACACGTTTTAGATTCTATGTTATTATATTTATCATTATTGTTATATTATTTAGATTCATGCATCATTTACTAGTAAACATCACCATCCCAAATTCCTTTTACTTATCTTTCTCAAACAGAAACCCACTTAGGAAATAAGAAATATCCGTGATATTTGAATTTTGATTCTCTTTTAAACTATTCTATAATTGAATTCGTTGAGTTAAGATGCTATGTGTTTTGTTCTTTATCACCCCACTTGCATTTCTATTTCTTTCTTTCCTTTTCTGTCAACATCCAGACAACTAACCATCTCATTTTTTTCTTTAATTCATAACTTATTTAATACTTAATTAATATTGTGTTTCCACTACTTATTAAAGACTACTTATTAAAGTTATATATGATACATGAACTTACATATACATCCTCACTCATATTAACTCTTTTCTCCTCTATATATATATATATATATATATATATATATATATATATATATATATTAACATTTCTTATTTTCTTACTCCTTCATACAAACCGAGATCATCCATCCGAATACAACTTAAACTTGTTGCCCTCTTGTTTTCCTGTTTTCTTGGTTCGAGCTTACTCACCACCAAGTCGACAACCACCATTACCATCCTCACCTTGAAGAGTCACGACCACCAATATTCACCTTGGAACTGTAGTGACCCGAACTTTTCCATGTTTATATATATTAATTGAGATTGATATTTACATGATTAAATGTTTCCAACATGTTAAGCAATCAAACTTGTTAATACTTGATTAATTGAAATAGGTTTCATATAGACAATTGACCACCCAAGTTGACCGGTGATTCACGAACGTTAAAACTTGTAAAAACTATATGATGACATATATATGGTTATATATATAGTTAACATGATATTATGATAAGTAAACATATCATTAATTATATTAACAATGAACTACATATGTAAAAACAAGACTACTAACTTAATGATTTTGAAACGAGACATATATGTAACGTTTATCGTTGTAACGACATTTAATGTATATATATCATATTAAGAGATATTCGTACATCATAATATCATGATAATATAATAATTTCAAATCTCTTTTGATATTATAAACATTGGGTTAACAACATTTAACAAGATCGTTAACCTAAAGGTTTCAAAACAACATTTACATGTAACGACTAACGATGACTTAACGACTCAGTTAAAATGTATATACATGTAGTGTTTTAATATGTATTCATACACTTTTGAAAGACTTCAAGACACTTATCAAAATACTTCTACTTAACAAAAATGCTTACAATTACATCCTCGTTCAGTTTCATCAACAATTCTACTCGTATGCACCCGTATTTGTACTCGTACAATACACAGCTTTTAGATGTATGTACTATTGGTATATACACTCCAATGATCAGCTCTTAGCAGCCCATGTGAGTCACCTAACACATGTGGGAACCATCATTTGGCAACTAGCATGAAATATCTCATAAAATTACAAAAATATGAGTAATCATTCATGACTTATTTACATGAAAACAAAATAACATATCCTTTATATCTAATCCATACACCAACGACCAAAAAAACCTACAAACACTTTCATTCTTCAATTTTCTTCATCTAATTGATCTCTCTCAAGTTCTATCTTCAAGTTCTAAGTGTTCTTCATAAATTCCAAAAGTTCTAGTTTCATAAAATCAAGAATACTTTCAAGTTTGCTAGCTCACTTCCAATCTTGTAAGGTGATCATCCAACCTCAAGAAATCTTTGTTTCTTACAGTAGGTTATCATTCTAATACAAGGTAATAATCATATTCAAACTTTGGTTCAATTTCTATAACTATAACAATCTTATTTCAAGTGATGATCTTACTTGAACTTGTTTTCGTGTCATGATTCTGCTTCATGAACTTCGAGCCATCCAAGGATCCATTGAAGCTAGATCCATTTTTCTATTTTCCAGTAGGTTTATCCAAGGAACTTAAGGTAGTAATGATGTTCATAACATCATTCGATTCATACATATAAAGCTATCTTATTCGAAGGTTTAAACTTGTAATCACTAGAACATAGTTTAGTTAATTCTAAACTTGTTCGCAAACAAAAGTTAATCCTTCTAACTTGACTTTTAAAATCAACTAAACACATGTTCTATATCTATATGATATGCTAACTTAATGATTTAAAACCTGAAAACACGAAAAACACCGTAAAACCGGATTTACGCCGTCGTAGTAACACCGCGGGCTGTTTTGGGTTAGTTAATTAAAAACTATGAAAAACTTTGATTTAAAAGTTGTTATTCTGAGAAAATGATTTTTATTATGAACATGAAACTATATCCAAAAATTATGGTTAAACTCAAAGTGGAAGTATGTTTTCTAAAATGGTCATCTAGACGTCGTTCTTTCGACTGAAATGACTACCTTTACAAAAACGACTTGTAACTTATTTTTCCGACTAGAAACCTATACATTTTTTTTTTAGATTCATAAAATAGAGTTCAATATGAAACCATAGCAATTTGATTCACTCAAAACGGATTTAAAATGAAGAAGTTATGGGTAAAACAAGATTGGATAATTTTTCTCATTGTAGCTACGTGAAAATTGGTAACAAATCTATTCCAACCATAACTTAATCAACTTGTATTATATATTATGTAATCTTGAGATACCATAGACACGTATACAATGTTTTGACCTATCATGTCGACACATCTATATATATTTCGGAACAACCATAGACACTCTATATGTGAATGTTGGAGTTAGCTATACAGGGTTGAGGTTGATTCCAAAATATATATAGTTTGAGTTGTGATCAATACTGAGATACGTATACACTGGGTCGTGGATTGATTCAAGATAATATTTATCGATTTATTTCTGTACATCTAACTGTGGACAACTAGTTGTAGGTTACTAACGAGGACAGCTGACTTAATAAACTTAAAACATCAAAATATATTAAAAGTGTTGTAAATATATTTTGAACATACTTTGATATATATGTATATATTGTTATAGGTTCGTGAATCAACCAGTGGCCAAGTCTTACTTCCCGACGAAGTAAAAATCTGTGAAAGTGAGTTATAGTCCCACTTTTAAAATCTAATATTTTTGGGATGAGAATACATGCAGGTTTTATAAATGATTTACAAAATAGACACAAGTACGTGAAACTACATTCTATGGTTGAATTATCGAAATCGAATATGCCCCTTTTTATTAAGTCTGGTAATCTAAGAATTAGGGAACAGACACCCTAATTGATGCGAATCCTAAAGATAGATCTATTGGGCCTAACAAACCCCATCCAAAGTACCGGATGCTTTAGTACTTCGAAATTTATATCATATCCGAAGGGTGTCCCGGAATGATGGGGATATTCTTATATATGCATCTTGTCATTGTCGGTTACCAGGTGTTCACCATATGAATGATTTTTATCTCTATGTATGGTATGTGTATTGAAATATGAAATCTTGTGGTCTATTATTATGATTTGATATATATAGGTTAAACCTATAACTCACCAACATTTTTGTTGACGTTTTAACCATGTTTATTCTCAGGTGATTATTAAGAGCTTCCGCTGTCGCATACTTAAATAAGGACGAGATTTGGAGTCCATGCTTGTATGATATTGTGTAAAAACTGCATTCAAGAAACTTATTTTGTTGCAACATATTTGTATTGTAAACCATTATGTAATGGTCGTGTGTAAACAGGATATTTTAGATTATCATTATTTGATAATCTACGTAAAGCTTTTTAAGCCTTTATTGATGAAATAAAGGTTATGGTTTGTTTTAAAATGAATGCAGTCTTTGAAAAATGTCTCATATAGAGGTCAAAACCTCGCAACGAAATCAATTAATATGGAACGTTTTTAATCAATAAGAACGGGACATTTCAGTTGGTATCCGAGCGTTGGTCTTAGAGAACCAGAATTTTGCATTAGTGTGTCTTATCGAGTTTGTTAGGATGCATTAGTGAGTCTGGACTTCGACCGTGTTTACTTGAAAAATGATTGCTTAACAAATTTTGTTGGAAACTATATATTTTTAACATGTGAATATTATGTGATATATTAATCTCTTAACGTGTTTGATATTATGTGATAGATGTCTACCTCTAGAACAAGTCCCATTGACTCACCTAATAATAATGAAGAGTCAAATGTAAATTGGAATGATTCGTGGACCGATTCACAAGTTCCCGAAGAGGAACCGGAAGAAGAGTCGGAACCGGAAGAAGAGTCGGAACCGGAAGAAGAATCGGAACCGGAAGAAGAATTGGAACCGGATGAAGAAATAGAACCGGTGGGGGAAATAATAAAACGGTTAAGTAAAATAAAATCCTCAACCAACCGACCAAGGTTAATTATGGTCAATGGTGTTTCCGCCAAGGAAGCAAAATATTGGGAGGATTGCCAATTCTCCGATGAATCGGATTCCGACGAGAATTCCGATGATGTTATAGAAATTACCGCAACTGAATTTAAAAAGGCAAAAGAAAATAATAAGGGAAAGGGCATAAAAATAGAGAAATCTAATTCCAACCCCGATGAACTTTATATGTATCGTCAACCCCCGAAGTCCTTAAGTTGTAACAATGACCCGGGAACCTCTAAACCACCAGGTTTTTCTAAACCAATGTGGATTACGATGGCTCGTATTAGGGGAACATCATATATCCCTAGAAACTTGGCAAAACGAACCAAAACCGAAGAAGAAGAAACAAGCGAGTCGGAATAAGATAGTTGTATTCGTGTGGTGTAATATATGTAATATAGTGTGCTTATGCTTTATGATATATGTAAAAATTGCTTGTATTAATAAGTATTTTTATTTTTATGAATCTAACTCTTGTCTATTTTACAGTATAAAAACACAAAATGGATAGATAACCCAATATTTAAGGCGAGATCAGTTTGTAAGACATTCGAAGAACGTTTCAAGAATGCCTTGGTTTATAAAAGGCTTTCGTTCGAAAGATGGGGGATATCACATTGGGAAATCCATAAGTTACGATGTGTTTACTTTGACGCATATATTGCGGGGAACCCAAATGCTATTTTACGCAATGGGTTAAGAAATTATTTTGACTCAATATATCCGAATATTGGACTTCATGATTTAGAAAAAGCGGAAAACATGCAACATAAAGAAGCATGTTATGCTTACGGATTAGTAATGTTCGCTTCTCACCAAAGTGAGAACAAGAACATCGGGCTACAACTATTAAACAAAACGTTCCCACAAGTGACGGAGTCGGTAATTGGGGTAAGAAATGAGGTTTTTAGATTGTTACGGGACTGTTGGACATTACGTAACCCTCGCCCCTTTGACGACGTTACAACACGCTGTCTTATCAACGGCCATAACGGTTATGTTCCACAAGACCAAGGATGGGAAGTAATCCTAGTAAAACCAGAATGCATGACTTGTTTCTGGACGTATGAATTACGTGTCTTTATTGCCTTTGCTGAACGACTTGTGTACTAGCTAGAATTATCTTCACAACCATCTTGTATCAAATTTATTGTGTGCTATATTTCATGCTATATGTAAAATAAGCGGTATTGTAAGTTTGTAAAATATTGTGTAAAAGTTTGAACGCGAAATATTATTATAATCAGTTTTTTATATAGAATTGTAGTAGTTGAATTGTATATTAGCTACAAAGTATGAACTTAACGGGTAGGTACTACCCGAATTTAAACTTATAAAACGCTAATATGAAGAAAAAGCTTTTATAAATGAGTTCATATTATGCTACGAAATACTATTAACTACTCTTAATATTCTGTATGATTAACTTATTCCATTTGACTATTTTGAAGGAAATGGCACCGACTACTCGACACACCGTGAATATGAATGAAGAGGAATTCCGTACTTTTCTAGCTTCAAACATAGCCGCAGTATAGGCTGCGCTACATACCAACAATAACCTTGGATCTAGCAGTACAGGAAATCGTGTAGGATGTACCTACAAAGAATTTACTGCCTGCAAACCTTTGGAATTTGATGGAACCGAAGGACCGATCGGATTGAAACGGTGGACCGAGAAGGTCGAATCGGTGTTTGCCATAAGTAAGTGTACTGAAGAGGACAAAGTGAAGTACGCTACGCATACCTTCATAGGTTCTGCGTTAACATGGTGGAATACCTATCTAGAGCAAGTGGGACAAGACGATGCGTACACACTACCGTGGTCAGCATTCAAGCACTTGATGAACGAGAAGTACCGTCCCAGAACCGAGGTCAATAAGCTCAAGACAGAACTTAGAGGGTTACGAACCCAAGGATTTGATATTACCACGTACGAAAGACGATTCACATAATTGTGCCTATTGTGTCCGGGAGCATTCGAAGATGAGGAAGAGAAGATCGACGCATTTGTGAAAGGATTACCGGAAAGAATCCAAGAAGATATAAGTTCACACGAGCCTGCCTCCATACAACAAGCATGTAGAATGGCTCACAAACTAGTGAACCAGATTGAAGAAAGAATTAAAGAATAGACTGCTGAAGAGGCCAATGTGAAGCAAGTCAAAAGAAAGTGGGAGGAAAACGGTGATAAGAATCACCAATACAACAACAACAGCAATTACAACAATAATCGCAACAATTATCCCAACAATCGCAACATCAATCGCAACTACAACAAACGGCCCAACAACAACAACAACAACAACAACAACAACAGCAACTACAACAATCATCCCAACAACAATAATAACCGCAATAACAACAACAATCAGAAGCAGCTGTGCCAAAGGTGTGAAAAGTATCACTCGGGGTTCTGCACCAAATTTTGCAACAAGTGTAAAAGAGATGGTCATAGCGCGGCGAAGTGTGAGGTCTACGGACCAGGGGTTAATAGAACGAAAGGAACAAATGGTGTCGGAACGAGTAATGGCGGAGCAAGTAGTGTCGGAGCAAGTTATGCCAATGTAGTTTGTTATAAATGTGGAAAACCGGGCCACATTATTAGAAATTGCCCGAACCATGAGAACACAAATGGACAAGGCCGCGGAAGAGTTTTCAATATTAATGCGGCAGAGGCACAAGAAGACCCGGAGCTTGTTACAGGTACGTTTCTTATTGACAATAAATCTGCTTACGTTTTATTTGATTCGGGTGCGGATAGAAGCTATATGAGTAGAGATTTTTGTGCTAAATTAAGTTGTCCATTGACGCCTTTGGATAGTAAATTTTTACTCGAATTAGCAAATGGTAAATTAATTTCAGCAGATAATATATGTCGGAATCGAGAAATTAAACTGGTTAGCGAAACATTTAAGATTGATTTGATACCAGTAGAGTTAGGGAGTTTTGATGTGATAATCGGTATGGACTGGTTGAAAGAAGTGAAAGCAGAGATCGTTTGTTACAAAAATGCAATTCGCATTATACGAGAAAAAGGAAAACCCTTAATGGTGTACGGAGAAAAGGGCAACACGAAGCTACATCTTATTAGTAATTTGAAGGCACAAAAACTAATAAAAAAAGGTTGCTATGCTGTTCTAGCACACGTCGAGAAAGTACAAACTGAAGAAAAGAGCATCAATGATGTTCCCATTGCAAAAGAATTTCCCGATGTATTTCCGAAAGAATTACCGAGATTACCCCCACATCGATCCGTTGAATTTCAAATAGATCTTGTACCAGGAGCTGCACCAATAGCTCGTGCTCCTTACAGACTTGCACCCAGCGAGATGAAAGAACTGCAAAGCCAATTACAAGAACTTTTAGAGCGTGGTTTCATTCGACCAAGCACATCACCGTGGGGAGCTCCTGTTTTGTTTGTCAAGAAGAAAGATGGTACATTCAGGTTGTGTATCGACTACCGAGAGTTGAACAAACTTACCATCAAGAACCGCTACCCATTACCGAGAATTGACGACTTATTTGATCAACTACAAGGCTCGTATGTTTATTCAAAGATTGACTTACGTTCCGGCTATCATCAAATGCGGGTGAAAGAAGATGATATTCCAAAGACTGCTTTCAGAACACGTTACGGTCATTATGAGTTTATGGTCATGCCATTTGGTTTAACTAATGCACCAGCTGTGTTCATGGACCTTATGAACCGAGTGTGTGGACCATACCTTGACAAGTTTGTCATTGTTTTCATTGATGACATACTTATTTACTCAAAGAATGACCAAGAACACGGTGAACATTTGAGAAAGATGTTAGAAGTATTGAGGAAGGAAGAATTATACGCTAAGTTTTCAAAGTGTGCATTTTGGTTGGAAGATCTCAATTCCTCGGTCACATAGTGAACAAAGAAGGTATTAAGGTGGATCCGGCAAAGATAGAAACTGTTGAAAAGTGGGAAACCCCGAAAACTCCGAAACACATACGCCAGTTTTTAGGACTAGCTGGTTACTACAGAAGGTTCATCCAAGACTTTTCCAGAATAGCAAAACCCTTGACTGCATTAACGCATAAAGGGAAGAAATTTGAATGGAATGATGAACAAGAGAAAGCGTTTCGGTTATTGAAGAAAAAGCTAACTACGGCACCTATATTGTCATTGCCTGAAGGGAATGATGATTTTGTGATTTATTGTGACGCATCAAAGCAAGGTCTCGGTTGTGTATTAATGCAACGAACGAAGGTGATTGCTTATGCGTCTAGACAATTGAAGATTCACGAACAAAATTATACGACGCATGATTTGGAATTAGGCGCAGTTGTTTTTGCATTAAAGACTTGGAGGCACTACTTATAGATGGAATTTGTCCCTCTTATTCGTTGAGAGTCAGATGTCTAAGGCCTGATAAAGTTAAATCTATAGGAGAGTGATCACTCTGTATCTCTTGGATTTAACATGACATCTAGGACGAAAGGATATAATGAAAGATTCACCTATTCATATTCGAGATGGGAACTCGAAAGGGATGATGTTATTGAATGGTACAAAGTCATAACATATTGGGGGTGATGGACGGTCGTTAGGTGGTATCCATCACTTGCATTAATTTCTTATGTTTCTCGTGCAAGTGGGAGATTGAAGGTATTTCGTATGCCCGAGAGACATATTAAATTAATGTGGCTAATGTGTTATGATCCAAGTCGGGTCATACCCAATAACAAGCTTACCGGCACCTTATATGTATTTAATCTTAACGATTGGGTCGTTAAATAAATACGCGACACTTGAACTTTAGAAAATCGGTTTTCTAAAATATCATCACTTGAGATAAATTATTTGGATAATTTATATTTAATTATTTATAGGTTTAAATAATTATGTTGTGTTATATTTTATAAATTGGTTTATAAAATGTAAGTAACTTAACAAATGCAAGTTTTATATAACAAGTTTTTTATAAAACTACAAGGCATTTTATAACAAGTTTTATAAAATAAAAATCTTGTTATAAAACCTCATGGGGGACGGTTTTGGTGTCTCCAAGGAGACATCCCATGCCATGTTTTGTTGCTTTCAAGATCACACAAATACTTAGATGCATGCTTGTCTTAAAAAACTCACTCCTTTACCAAGAATAAAGACTAAGTTTCAAACATAATTCTAAAAGGGTTGGGAGAGGGCTGCTGGCCGAATTTTTTGGTAAGGAGAAGAGAGATTTTGCTTGCTAAGTTGAGTGATTAAGTGTCCTAAAAATCCTAACTACACAAAGGGTGGTGTTGGTATTCAAAGCTTGGGGTATACTACACTTGAGGCTTCAAGTTAGAAGCTTTTAAATCATCATTTTCATCACACATTTCAGCTTAAATACTGCTGCTGCTGCTCGGTTTTCTCAAGGGCAGAAAAGTGGGTTTCAAGCTAGGTTTCAAGGTGATAAAGGTTTAACCAACTCAAGGGTGGTTTGGTGTATTGTTCTATCATCTTCATCATCATCTTAAGCCTTCAAAACAGCCCTCAAACTTGGCTTTGAGGAGGTATTGAATCACTTCTTTCCTTGTTATTTGTAAGCATATATTTTCACAACTTGATCCTTGATGGGATTTGGCTTTAAATGGTTTAAAGATTAACAAGTTAAAATTGATAATTATACGCTTCCGTTTATAATGATTCTTAAAAGGTTTTAAGATATATGAACTTGTTAAATTCCAACACTTATATGGGGTTAAAAGTATTATATATACCGACCACAAAAGTTTTCAACACATATTTAATCAGAAACAACTGAATATGAGGCAGCGTAGGTGGATTGAATTATTGAATGATTACGACTTTGAGATTCGTTACCACCCGGGGAAGGCAAATGTGGTAGCCGATGCCTTGAGCAGGAAGGATAGAGAACCCATTCGAGTAAAATCTATGAATATAATGATTCATAATAACCTTACTACTCAAATAAAGGAGGCGCAACAAGGAGTTTTAAAAAAGGGAAATTTAAAGGATGAAATACCCAAAGGATCGGAGAAGCATCTTAATATTCGGGAAGACGGAACCCGGTATAGGGCTGAAAGGATTTGGGTACCAAAATTTGGAGATATGAGAGAAATGGTACTTAGAGAAGCTCATAAAACCAGATACTCAATACATCCTGGAACGGGGAAGATGTACAAGGATCTCAAGAAACATTTTTGGTAGCCGGGTATGAAAGCTGATGTTGCTAAATACGTAGGAGAATGTTTGACGTGTTCTAAGGTCAAAGCTGAGCATCAGAAACCATCAGGTCTACTTCAACAACCCAAAATCCCGGAATGGAAATGGGAAAACATTACCATGGATTTCATCACTAAATTGCCAAGGACTGCAAGTGGTTATGATACTATTTGGGTAATAGTTGATCGTCTCACCAAGTCAGCACACTTCCTGCCAATAAGAGAAGATGACAAAATGGAGAAGTTAGCACGACTGTATTTGAAGGAAGTCGTCTCCAGACATGGAATACCAATCTCTATTATCTCTGATAGGGATGGCAGATTTATTTCAAGATTCTGGCAGACATTACAGCAAGCATTAGGAACTCGTCTAGACATGAGTACTGCCTATCATCCACAAACTGATGGGCAGAGTGAAAGGATGATACAAACGCTTGAAGACATGCTACGAGCATGTGTTATTGATTTCGGAAACAGTTGGGATCGACATCTACCGTTAGCAGAATTTTCCTACAACAACAGCTACCATTCAAGCATTGAGATGGCGCCGTTTGAAGCACTTTATGGTAGAAAGTGCAGGTCTCCGATTTGTTGGAGTGAAGTGGGGGATAGACATATTACGGGTCCAGAGATTATACAAGAAACTACCGAGAAGATCATCCAAATTCAACAACGGTTGAAAACCGCCCAAAGTCGACAAAAGAGCTACGCTGACATTAAAAGAAAAGATATAGAATTTGAAATTGGAGAGATGGTCATGCTTAAAGTTGCACCTTGGAAAGGCGTTGTTCGATTTGGTAAACGAGGGAAATTAAATCCAAGGTATATTGGACCATTCAAGATTATTGATCGTGTCGGACCAGTAGCTTACCGACTTGAGTTACCTCAACAACTCGCGGCTGTACATAACACTTTCCACGTCTCGAATTTGAAGAAATGTTTTGCTAAAGAAGATCTCACTATTCCGTTAGATGAAATCCAAATCAACGAAAAACTTCAATTCATCGAAGAACCCGTCGAAATAATGGATCGTGAGGTTAAAAGACTTAAGCAAAACAAGATACCAATTGTTAAGGTTCGATGGAATGCTCGTAGAGGACCCGAGTTCACCTGGGAGCGTGAAGATCAGATGAAGAAGAAATACCCGCATCTATTTCCAGAAGATTCGTCAACACCTTCAACAGCTTAAAATTTCGGGACGAAATTTATTTAACGGGTAGGTACTGTAGTGACCCGAACTTTTCCATGTTTATATATATTAATTGAGATTGATATTTACATGATTAAATGTTTCCAACATGTTAAGCAATCAAACTTGTTAATACTTGATTAATTGAAATAGGTTTCATATAGACAATTGACCACCCAAGTTGACCGGTGATTCACGAACGTTAAAACTTGTAAAAACTATATGATGACATATATATGGTTATATATATAGTTAACATGATATTATGATAAGTAAACATATCATTAATTATATTAACAATGAACTACATATGTAAAAACAAGACTACTAACTTAATGATTTTGAAACGAGACATATATGTAACGTTTATCGTTGTAACGACATTTAATGTATATATATCATATTAAGAGATATTCGTACATCATAATATCATGATAATATAATAATTTCAAATCTCTTTTGATATTATAAACATTGGGTTAACAACATTTAACAAGATCGTTAACCTAAAGGTTTCAAAACAACATTTACATGTAACGACTAACGATGACTTAACGACTCAGTTAAAATGTATATACATGTAGTGTTTTAATATGTATTCATACACTTTTGAAAGACTTCAAGACACTTATCAAAATACTTCTACTTAACAAAAATGCTTACAATTACATCCTCGTTCAGTTTCATCAACAATTCTACTCGTATGCACCCGTATTCGTACTCGTACAATACACAGCTTTTAGATGTATGTACTATTGGTATATACACTCCAATGATCAGCTCTTAGCAGCCCATGTGAGTCACCTAACACATGTGGGAACCATCATTTGGCAACTAGCATGAAATATCTCATAAAATTACAAAAATATGAGTAATCATTCATGACTTATTTACATGAAAACAAAATAACATATCCTTTATATCTAATCCATACACCAACGACCAAAAACACCTACAAACACTTTCATTCTTCAATTTTCTTCATCTAATTGATCTCTCTCAAGTTCTATCTTCAAGTTCTAAGTGTTCTTCATAAATTCCAAAAGTTCTAGTTTCATAAAATCAAGAATACTTTCAAGTTTGCTAGCTCACTTCCAATCTTGTAAGGTGATCATCCAACCTCAAGAAATCTTTGTTTCTTACAGCAGGTTATCATTCTAATACAAGGTAATAATCATATTCAAACTTTGGTTCAATTTCTATAACTATAACAATCTTATTTCAAGTGATGATCTTACTTGAACTTGTTTTCGTGTCATGATTCTGCTTCAAGAACTTCGAGCCATCCAAGGATCCATTGAAGCTAGATCCATTTTTCTCTTTTCCAGTAGGTTTATCCAAGGAACTTAAGGTAGTAATGATGTTCATAACATCATTCGATTCATACATATAAAGCTATCTTATTCAAAGGTTTAAACTTGTAATCACTAGAACATAGTTTAGTTAATTCTAAACTTGTTCGCAAACAAAAGTTAATCCTTCTAACTTGAATTTTAAAATCAAATAAACACATGTTCTATATCTATATGATATGCTAACTTAATGATTTAAAACCTGAAAACACGAAAAACACCGTAAAACCGGATTTACGCCGTCGTAGTAACACCGCGGGATGTTTTGGGTTAGTTAATTAAAAACTATGATAAACTTTGATTTAAAAGTTGTTATTCTGAGAAAATGATTTTTATTATGAACATGAAACTATATCCAAAAATTATGGTTAAACTCAAAGTGGAAGTATGTTTTCTAAAATGGTCATCTAGACGTCGTTCTTTCGACTGAAATGACTACCTTTACAAAAACGACTTGTAACTTATTTTTCCGACTAGAAACCTATACTTTTTTTGTTTAGATTCATAAAATAGAGTTCAATATGAAACCATAGCAATTTGATTCACTCAAAACGGATTTAAAATGAAGAAGTTATGGGTAAAACAAGATTGGATAATTTTTCTCATTTTAGCTACGTGAAAATTGGTAACAAATCTATTCCAACCATAACTTAATCAACTTGTATTATATATTATGTAATCTTGAGATACCATAGACACGTATACAATGTTTCGACCTATCATGTCGACACATCTATATATATTTCGGAACAACCATAGACACTCTATATGTGTATGTTGGAGTTAGCTATACAGGGTTGAGGTTGATTCCAAAATATATATAGTTTGAGTTGTGATCAATACTGAGATACGTATACACTGGGTCGTGGATTGATTCAAGATAATATTTATCGATTTATTTCTGTACATCTAACTGTGGACAACTAGTTGTAGGTTACTAACGAGGACAGCTGACTTAATAAACTTAAAACATCAAAATATATTAAAAGTGTTGTAAATATATTTTGAACATACTTTGATATATATGTATATATTGTTATAGGTTCGTGAATCAACCAGTGGCCAAGTCTTACTTCCCGACGAAGTAAAAATCTGTGAAAGTGAGTTATAGTCCCACTTTTAAAATCTAATATTTTTGGGATGAGAATACATGCAGGTTTTATAAATGATTTACAAAATAGACACAAGTACGTGAAACTACATTCTATGGTTGAATTATCGAAATCGAATATGCCCCTTTTTATTAAGTCTGGTAATCTAAGAATTAGGGAACAGACACCCTAATTGACGCGAATCCTAAAGATAGATCTATTGGGCCTAACAAACCCCATCCAAAGTACCGGATGCTTTAGTACTTCGAAATTTATATCATATCCGAAGGGTGTCCCGGAATGATGGGGATATTCTTATATATGCATCTTGTCATTGTCGGTTACCAGGTGTTCACCATATGAATGATTTTTATCTCTATGTATGGGATGTGTATTGAAATATGAAATCTTGTGGTCTATTATTATGATTTGATATATATAGGTTAAACCTATAACTCACCAACATTTTTGTTGATGTTTTAAGCATGTTTATTCTCAGGTGATTATTAAGAGCTTCCGCTGTCGCATACTTAAATAAGGACGAGATTTGGAGTCCATGCTTGTATGATATTGTGTAAAAACTGCATTCAAGAAACTTATTTTGTTGTAACATATTTGTATTGTAAACCATTATGTAATGGTCGTGTGTAAACAGGATATTTTAGATTATCATTATTTGATAATCTACGTAAAGCTTTTTAAACCTTTATTGATGAAATAAAGGTTATGGTTTGTTTTAAAATGAATGCAGTCTTTGAAAAACGTCTCATATAGAGGTCAAAACCTCGCAACGAAATCAATTAATATGGAACGTTTTTAATCAATAAGAACGGGACATTTCAGGAACCCCATGTAATCCATTTCAAAACCATGAACAATCTGTTTCGGTTTTGATATTTTTATTCAAAGCCAAGACAAGCACCATTCGCCACATTCATGTTCTCTTGTTCGGTTATAACCCACACCCACTTTCAAACAAGAACCACCTTTGATTACCTCTAAGTTGTTATTATTATTTTATGTTTCAAATGAGCTAAAAACCAAAACCATCGAACCATGTAACTGTTGCTACTAACTGTTAATGTTTCGAAAACCTGCATGATTGCAGCTGCTATATAGACCGTTAACCCTTCCTAGTTCGTCACTACAGTAAAACGAAAACCACCCTAAAATAATCATCTTGGTGGCTGCTATATTTTATCTGTTTTAATTACTCGATCAAGTCCAAACCCGATCGTTATGCTACAGCTACAGTTTCTATTTAATTTTTCTGTTTCTGTTCACAGCCACCTCCATCGAATACCCCTTGCTACTACTACATCGTATCTGTTTTCTGTTTCATTCGACAATCTATCAACAAACCACCACTTAACCATCTCCTTGCAACTTCCTCTCATTGCTATTACTTTCGGTTTCAAAACCCAGATGAAACAGGAGCGATGCTACAGCGACCATCATATTTATAAATTTGTTTCTGTTATTGCTTTAACAACGATGAAGGTGAAGGCTGTTTATTGACATGATGATGAGTTGTTGGTGTTACCGCTGCTGTGTTTTCTGTTTTGGGTTTTACAACGATGTCAATGATATAGATAATGGTGGGGTTTTAGAGATATAATGGGTGATGATTGGAATTACTTTGGGTTGTTTGTTTAGTTCATTTGGCCGACACTTTTACAAACAAGGAACCCACCACTTGAATTAAGCATGGTATAATGTTGTTTGCTAGTAATATTATTTACCTGCACCATAGATTAAACCCATCGGTATGGGCCAACTACAAGGACGTTTCATTATTATTATTTTTTTCTCTTCAATTACGAGAAGCCCATGATTATGATCATGGGGATAGTATAAGATGATGATTCTGTGAAAACAACGATGCTGTGATATTTATGTACGATGAAAATGATATGTATTTTGATTATGATGATAACTATAGATGATGATAAGATGATGATTAATGATGGCGTTAATGATGAAACAAAAGATGATACAATGATGATGAAGTTAGGGTTTGATTATGTCACGAAAGATCAATGAAACGTTTAAGACGATAATGAGGTTTAGTATTGATTATTTATGATCATTTGAAGTATCTAAATCGATATTGGGTTGATTTGAGTATTACTAGTTGGTTTGTTTTTTTAAAGAAGATGAAGGATAGAAACCAGAAAATAAATATGGGTTAAGAAAATAAGGCTCGATCATAAAATAGAAAGTGAGCAGCAGCTCAGATGGTTTAGGGGGGAGCGGGTGTGCGAGAGGTCACGGGTTCGAACCCGGTTCATGCCATGTTTTTTTCTTAAACATGATTTTGAGGTAGTTATTATACTTTTAATTATTATTACTTCTTTATTTTTATTATTATTATTGATATTGTTATTGTTGTTGTTATTGTTATTATTATTAGTATTAAGTATTAATCATTATTATTATTATGATTAGGGTTACAATTACTGTTATTATAGTTATTTATATTACTATTAATGTTATTATTAAGTATTAAGTATTATTATCTTTATTATCACTATTATCTTTATTATTATTATTATTATTATTATTATTATTATTATTATTATTATTATTATTATTATTATTATTATTATTATTATTATTATTATTATTATTATAATTATTATTATTATTATTATTAATAACATTATTATTATCCTCATTAGTATTGTTATTATTAAAAATTATTGTTTTTATAACCATATTATTATTATTATCATTATTACTTTCATATTAACAAAATTATTATAACAAATAAATATTTTCTATATAAGAGTATATTATGTACAACTACCTCAATACATCTAATTGTATATGTTAAGATTATTTATATAATAGCTACATATAACAAATTGTTGATTTTGATATAATATTAAACATATTTATATATAAAACTATATAAATATTAACTACATTATATATACAAATTAAATATTAAATATATAAGATATATAGTTTAGGATATAATATATAAATTATTCGATTACGATTATATGTATTAATATACATATGAATGATATAGGTTCGTGAATCCGAAGCCAACCCTATACTTGTTCAATGTCGTTATATGTATTTTTACTACAAAATACATTAGGTGAGTTTCATTTGCTCCCTTTTTAAATGCTTTTGCAATATATATTTTTGGGACTGAGAATACATGCACTGCTTTTATAAATGCTTTACGAAATAGACACAAGTGATCGAAACTACATTCTGTGGTTGGATTATTAAACCGAATATGCCACTTTTTATTAAGTCTGGTAATCTAAGAATTAGGGAACAGACACCCTAATTGACGCGAACTCTAAAGATAGATCTATCGGGCCCAACAAGCCCCATCCAAAGTATCGGATGCTTTAGTACTTTGAAATTTATATCATGTCCGAAGGAGGATCCCGGAATGATGGGGATATTCTTATATGCATATTGTGAATGTCGGTTACCAGGTGTTCAATCCATATGAATGATATTTTGTCTCTATGCATGGGACGTTTATTTATGAGAACTGGAAATGAAAATCTTGTGGTCTATTAAAATGATGGAAATGATTATTTATGTTAAACTAATGAACTCACTAACCTTTTGGTTGACACTTTAAAGCATGTTTATTCTCAGGTTCGAAAGAAATCTTCCGCTGTGCATTAGCTCATTTTAAGGATATTACATGGAGTCATTCATGACATATTTCAAAAGACGTTGCATTCGAGTCATTGAAGTTCATTATAGATTATTATTAAGTAATTGACTGATTAGGTCATTTATACTTTGGACGTTATGAAATGGTATGCATACCTGTCAACTTTCGATGAAATGGAAGTTTGTCTTTTAAAAATGAATGCAATGTTTGTAAAATGTATCATTTAGAGGTCATGTACCTCGCGATGTAATCATATGTAATGTTCTCGTCCATATGGATTTGGTCGGGGCACTACAGGTGGTATCAGAGCAGTGGTCTTAGCGAACCAAGTCAACATTAGTGTGTCTAACCGTTAGTTGTTAGGATGCATTAGTGAAGTCTGGACTTCGACCTAGTAGTTGTTAGGTTACATTAATGAGTCTGGACTTCAACCTGGTCTGCATGTCAAAAGTTTTGCTTATCATTTCTTGTCGAAAATTATCTGCTTACCATCTTTAGTCTAGACACATCTTACTGCATTGACTGCATGAATAGTATATAGACAAAAATTCATATCTTAACGTATCTGCTAATCCATATCTTAGCGTATCTGTTACTTTAAACTTTGACTGATATATTCCGTAAATTCCTTCGTAATCTACGGGATCTTCTGTACTATGAATAGGTATTCTATGTAATTAGAATATCATCCGATATTCGAAAATTATTCCATATCGAAAAAAAAATCCTTTATTCAATCGTACGCAATGGAACTCACCACTAGTTCAAGTCCCTCGGATTCCGATATAGAGTCCCACTCCAGCTCCGAAAGCAGCGTCACCAGAATGAATCAATCAATCAGCCATCCCTAATTCATCTGATGAGTTCGTAGTTGACTTAATCAATGGAGAGGAGAAGAAGGCGATCTTTTTCACCAACCAAATTCACCTCTTGACGAAGAACTTGAAGCACCTATCGGCGAACCAATTCGAAACACCATTTTCACTCTCATTTCCGAATATCTCGCCACGAACATATCATGTCTCATATTCTAAACCTTATTCATCCGCTCGTTCCGACCGACAATCATCCCGGAATAATAGAAGAAGTCAACGAGCTTCGCACCCGAGTTGTAGCCGTGAAAAGTATGGTGCAAAATGTACCAGCTTCAGCAACATTACCGACATCAACAACATCACCAACAACAACATCCGCACCCCAAGCCTCAATTTCACAATCTGTCCCACGAACGTCAACATCATACGCACCTTGGATACCAAGGAGTACCAACATCAATTAATAATGAAGTATTGAACCATAACTTCATTAATATTCTGCGAAGAATATGTGGATCCTAATAATTAACGATGAAGTATTGGACCATAACTTCATTAATATTCTGCGAAGAATATGTGGATCCAAATAGTTTTAGAGATTACTTATTCTAGCTCAAATCGAAAATCAAATGAGTCTAATATTATATTGACTCATTAAATCCATGATTACATCTGAAGAAAATATATATATGTATATATATTTTCATAAAGATTGTGATTAAAAATTCTTTCATACAAACTGTTAATGATGAAAATATTTTAACGGGTAGGTAATACCCGAGGAATATTTAAGATCTCACATTAATAAGTTACACTATACATTCTTCGAATCTAATTCGACGGTCATTTACTATCCTACTTACAACCACCGATATACGTATCCGTTCACCACAAAACAATGATTTCCATTCAAATTTCATATTTGGATTTTGACTTATCAGAATCAACAAGTGGCATAATGAAGAAAACATTGGACAAAATAAAAATTGTTAGAAACAAACAAATTAATTATGATGAATTTTGTTAAGAATCCACGCTAACAAAATCCTAGCTAACTGTTAAATCTATATTACATTATCGCAATTTTAATTATCGCAATTTTAATTCTCGCAAGTTTATTTATCGTCATTTAATTTCTGTATTTATTTTACGCACTTTAGATATCGAGACATGTATACAAGGTTTTGACATATCATATCGACCCATCTATATATATATTTCGGAACAACCATAGGCACTCTATATGCAAATATTGGAGTTAGCTATACAGGGTTGAGGTTGATTCCAAAATATACATATAGTTTGAGTTGTGATCGAGTCTGAGACCGGTACACGGGTCACGATACGTATTAATTAATTCGAATATTATAAATTATATATATAAATTATTGAACTGCTAACTGTGGACTATCAACTGTGGACTACAAACATTGGATAATTAAAAATGAATTAAAATATTGATTATAACATATGAAACTAAACATCTCTTCAAGTTTGCCACTTGATTTCATCTGAAACCTCATTTGTATATTGACGATTACAATCTGTGTTCAAACCTTTCGTGATTCTTGAAAACACCTCAATCGGGAGGATGAACCAACCGCACTTCATCTACGAAGAAAAGATTGATGCATATAGTTATGCACCTGAAAACACTCGGAACATGAATAAACGTTTAACACATATCTGTGCTAACTCCTTTGTCGTTATAATTACTGAAAATAACTTTGCAACTTCTGTTCGAATAGCCAATTTTGTCACAGCTCCAGCAAGTCAACTTCGACATTCATTTGGATTAGTCTTATTATAACCTTGATTTATAAGTTGCCTTTCGTCATCGTTACCGGGGGACCGTTTACACCCCATCACATTATTAGAAAACTTAGCAGCAACTTCATGTCCCATTGACTTAAGTCTCTCCGAAGAACCATTATGGTTGTTCGTTAAAACCTATTCATATACTCATCCATATCTTATAACGAGAATTACCATACCAACTACCGGGAATTAGCAATCAATATTTTGAATCTCGCAGCGTTCCTACATCAACAGTTATATGTATACATATAACATTTATCTTTTAGAACTATGATCTTCCATTCTGAAATTCTGAAAATCACCCAGCTTACGAATCAGATCTCTGAGTTCTGAAAAATGAATCGAGCAAACATGAAGGAGACCAAGGACAAATACAAGGACCAAACCTTGTATTTAAAGAATCCTGATGATTCTGTTTCAGATGAAATCTTTAGCGAATACCTTACTCCTTAACCGTTCTAAATTATTGTGAATGAATTTCTTCATCACAATTTGGTTCTAACATTCCAAGATATTATCGTATTATTCATTGTAAATATCCTCAATATTTCTGAAGATATCTTCATAAATATTCTCGTCCGATGTTAATTATCTCTCCGCGCTATCTGTGTTATATCATAAAAGGAAACTGTGTTAGTTTCTAAATTCTGAAAAATTCGAATTTAAAATATGAATGTTTTGAAGTAGTGTTGGGAACTGATGCATGAGTTAGTATAATATAATGACACTTGATCAACGTGATTATATTACAGTAATTAATGCTGAGTTTCTAAGGTAACGTGATGATTCACAGAACATACCGTCATCATGTGACATTTACACGAATCTTACATTCTACCTAATCTTCAAACATATTAAGAACATATCTTATTGATAGTTCTATCTTTTCAAATATTCTGGTAATTTACCAAATCAAGATCGTGCCGTTACGATTTCTTTCTTAGAACATTAACTATGTTCGTTTCAAAATCCATACCTACGAAATCCGGATCATTATTAGATTGACTTGAAGTCGGGAAGAGGTGACAAAAGTATAAAACTCTTGAATATAAAAGAAAATATAAAGCTCGACAACAACGCATATATTACAAACCGTGCATATCAATAAGTATGGCCACGTAAAGGCACGGGAGAATTAAAAACACTATAACCCCAAGGTAAGGGTAGAAGAAAATAACTTCCTCTGGTGGTAGGTGAAAAAGAAGAATGACAGATATGAAAGTTAAAAGTATATCAAGGATGAGAACGGGATGGAGCATATTGACAAATGATTCAAAGTATGAATTAAAGGAGAAAGAATAGAAGGTGTGAGTTGTAAGGAAACGAAGGGGGTGAAATTATAGTAAAATATTCGACAGAGCAATCAAAACAGATTATTGCATTTAATCAAAGAAGATCATAATTTCCTTAATCGCCGAAGAACCAAATCTTATTACGAAGATTTTCTTTAAATCCCTTGAATTCCGGAAGTCAATCATAACTATGTCATAGGTTAAAGCGAATATACATTTACTCATTTCTCACTCTTGCGATAGCTTCACTTATGCTCCTTGCGTAATCAAATCGTTTTATCTATATTACTCAATGATGATAAAACTTTATTCACCAACTCATATTCGTCATGAAAACCTTTCTATAGTTAGCCATGACAACCTCTATCAAATTTCGGGACGAAATTTCTTTTAACGGGTAGGTACTGTGATGACCCGGAAATTTCCGATCAAATTTAAACTTTAATCTTTATATGTTTCCGACACGATATGCAAAATCTGTAATGTTGAGTCTCGAAAGTTTTGAAATCTATATTCATATAATCAATTACCCTTTGACTGCTCTCGATGATTCACGAACAATTAATTGTAAATAGATATGTGTGTTTGTATATATAAATAATAATTCAAAATATAATTTGAAGTTATATGTTGTTGTTATTAAAAGTTAATAAAATAAAAATAGGATATTATATTAATTATTATTTAAAACACATCTATATAAATAAAGTGTATTAAATATATTTTGTGATTTCAAATCTATTTAGTAAACGACAATAACACTCAATTGTCATTCCATCGATATTAAACAAGTTTAATTCGAACGTAGATGATTTTAAAATAAACGGTGATCCGAAAATGAGTTCTATAAATTTTAGACTTACTAAAAATGTATTTAGGATCTAGTTATTTAATTTTAGTACTTTTTATATTTTACCCAGAATTGAGAGGGACAGTTGATGTAATTTTTATTTAATAAATTAATGATCGAATTTTATACCAAAATGACTGAAATAAATAAAGATAATTATTATAAAAATATGGAATTCTTCTGAAGACTTTTTATTCGTCACTGAGTGAACAACGAGGCATGATATAATAGTCTGTTAAAATTGTCGACAACATAATTGAAATTGATAGTTTTAATTCACATGTTTTAGATTCTATGTTATTATATTTATCATTATTGTTATATTATTTAGATTCATGCATCATTTACTAGTAAACATCACCATCCCAAATTCCTTTTACTTATCTTTCTCAAACAGAAACCCACTTAGGAAATAAAAAATATCCGTGATATTTAAATTTTGATTCTCTTTTAAACTGTTCTATAATTGAATTCGTTGAGTTAAAATGCTATGTGTTTTGTTCTTTATCACCCCACTTGCATTTCTATTTCTTTCTTTCCTTTTCTGTCAACATCCAGACAACTAACCATCTCATTTTTTTTCTTTAATTCATAACTTATTTAATACTTAATTAATATTGTGTTTCCACTACTTATTAAAGACTACTTATTAAAGTTATATATGATACATGAACTTACATATACATCCTCACTCATATTAACTCTTTTCTCCTCTATATATATATATATATATATATATATATATATATATATATATATATATATATATATATATATATATATATATATATATTAACATTTCTTATTTTCTTACTCCTTCATACAAACTGAGATCAACCATCCGAATACAACTTAAACTTGTTGCCCTCTTGTTTTCCTGTTTTCTTGGTTCGAGCTTACTCACCACCAAGTCGACAACCACCATTACTGTAGTGACCCGAACTTTTCCATGTTTATATATATTAATTGAGATTGATATTTACATGATTAAATGTTTCCAACATGTTAAGCAATCAAACTTGTTAAGACTTGATTAATTGAAATATGTTTCATATAGACAATTGACCACCCAAGTTGACCGGTGATTCACGAACGTTAAAACTTGTAAAAACTATACGATGACATATATATGGTTATATATATAGTTAACATGTTTTTATTATAAGTATGTATCTCATTAGGTATTTTAACAATGAGTTATATACATAAAAATGAGACTATTAATTTAAGAAACTCGAAAACGATATATATAAAGATTATCGTTATAACAACGTCTTACTAGGTACATATGAATCATATTAAGATATTGATACACTTGGTTAATTATGTTAAATGATAAGTAAATATATTATTAAGTGTATTAATAATGAACTACATATGTAAAAACAAGATTACTAACTTAATGATTTTTAAACGAGACATATATGTAACGATTATCGTTGTAAAGACATTTAATGTATATATATCATATTAAGAGATATTCATACATGATAATATCATGATAATATAATAATTTAAAATCTCATTTGATATTATAAACATTGGGTTAACAACATTTAACAAGATCGTTAACCTAAAGGTTTCAAAACAACACTTACATGTAACGACTAACGATGACTTAACGACTCAGTTAAAATGTATATACATGTAGTGTTTTAATATGTATTTATACACTTTTGAAAGACTTCAATACACTTATCAAAATACTTCTACTTAACAAAAATGCTTACAATTACATCCTCGTTCAGTTTCATCAACAATTCTACTCGTATGCACCCGTATTCGTACTCGTACAATACACAGCTTTTAGATGTATGTACTATTGGTATATACACTCCAATGATCAGCTCTTAGAAGCCCATGTGAGTCACCTAACACATGTGGGAACCATCATTTGGCAACTAGCATGAAATATCTCATAAAATTACAAAAATATGAGTAATCATTCATGACTTATTTACATGAAAACAAAATTACATATCCTTTATATCTAATCCATACACCAACGACCAAAAACACCTACAAACACTTTCATTCTTTAATTTTCTTCATCTAATTGATCTCTCTCAAGTTTTATCTTCAAGTTCTAAGTGTTCTTCATATATTCTACAAGTTCTAGTTACATAAAATCAAGAATACTTTCAAGTTTGCTAGCTCACTTCCAATCTTGTAAGGTGATCATCCAACCTCAAAAAATCTTTGTTTCTTACAGTAGGTTATCATTCTAATACAAGGTAATAATCATATTCAAACTCTGGTTCAATTTCTATAACTATAACAAACTTATTTCAAGTGATGATCTTACTTGAAATTGTTTTCGTGTCATGATTCTGCTTCAAGAACTTCGAGCCATCCAAGGATCCGTTGAAGCTAGATCCATTTTTCTCTTTTCTAGTAGGTTTATCCAAGGAACTTAAGGTAGTAATGATGTTCATAACATCATTCGATTCATACATATAAAGCTATCTAATTCGAAGGTTTAAACTTGTAATCACTAGAACATAGTTTAGTTAATTCTAAACTTGTTCGCAAACAAAAGTTAATCCTTCTAACTTGACTTTTAAAATCAACTAAACACATGTTCTATATCTATATGATATGCTAACTTAATGATTTAAAACCTGGAAACACGAAAAACACCGTAAAACCGGATTTACGCCGTCGTAGTAACACCGCGGGCTGTTTTGGGTTAGTTAATTAAAAACTATGATAAACTTTGATTTAAAAGTTGTTATTCTGAGAAAATGATTTTTATTATGAACATGAAACTATATCCAAAAATTATGGTTAAACTCAAAGTGGAAGTATGTTTTCTAAAATGGTCATCTAGACGTCGTTCTTTCGACTGAAATGACTACCTTTACAAAAACGACTTGTAACTTATTTTTCCGACTATAAACCTATACTTTTTCTGTTTAGATTCATAAAATAGAGTTCAATATGAAACCATAGCAATTTGATTCACTCAAAACGGATTTAAAATGAAGAAGTTATGGGTAAAACAAGATTGGATAATTTTCCTCATTTTAGCTACGTGAAAATTGGTAACAAATCTATTCCAACCATAACTTAATCAACTTGTATTATATATTATGTAATCTTGAGATACCATAGACACGTATACAATGTTTCGACCTATCATGTCGACACATCTATATATATTTCGGAACAACCATAGACACTCTATATGTGAATGTTGGAGTTAGCTATACAGGGTTGAGGTTGATTCCAAAATATATATAGTTTGAGTTGTGATCAATACTGAGATACGTATACACTGGGTCGTGGATTGATTCAAGATAATATTTATCGATTTATTTCTGTACATCTAACCGTGGACAACTAGTTGTAGGTTACTAACGAGGACAGCTGACTTAATAAACTTAAAACATCAAAATATATTAAAAGTGTTGTAAATATATTTTGAACATACTTTGATATATATGTATATATTGTTATAGGTTCGTGAATCAACCAGTGGCCAAGTCTTACTTCCCGACGAAGTAAAAATCTGTGAAGGTGAGTTATAGTTCCACTTTTAAAATCTAATCTTTTTGGGATGAGAATACATGCAGGTTTTATAAATGATTTACAAAATAGACACAAGTACGTGAAACTACATTCTATGGTTGAATTATCGAAATCGAATATGCCCCTTTTTATTAAGTCTGGTAATCTAAGAATTAGGGAACAGACACCCTAATTGACGCGAATCCTAAAGATAGATCTATTGGGCCTAACAAACTTCATCCAAAGTACCGGATGCTTTAGTACTTCGAAATTTATATCATATCCGAAGGGTGTCCCGGAATGATGGGGATATTCTTATATATGCATCTTGTTAATGTCGGTTACCAGGTGTTCACCATATGAATGATTTTTATCTCTATGTATGGGATGTGTATTGAAATATGAAATCTTGTGGTCTATTATTATGATTTGATATATATAGGTTAAACCTATAACTCACCAACATTTTTGTTGACGTTTTAAGCATGTTTATTCTCAGGTGATTATTAAGAGCTTCCGCTGTCGGATACTTAAATAAGGACGAGATTTGGAGTCCATGCTTGTATGATATTGTGTAAAAACTGCATTCAAGAAACTTATTTTGTTGTAACATATTTGTATTGTAAACCATTATGTAATGGTCGTGTGTAAACATGATATTTTAGATTATCATTATTTGATAATCTACGTAAAGCTTTTTAAACCTTTATTGATGAAATAAAGGTTATGGTTTGTTTTAAAATGAATGCAGTCTTTGAAAAACGTCTCATATAGAGGTCAAAACCTCGCAACGAAATCAATTAATATGGAACGTTTTTAATCAATAAGAACGGGACATTTCAGTTGGTATCAGGGCGTTAGTCTTAGAGAACCAGAATTTTGCATTAGTGTGTCTTATCGAGTTTGTTAGGATGCATTAGTGAGTCTGGACTTCGACCGTGTTTACTTGAAAAATGATTGCTTAACAAATTTTGTTAGAAACTATATATTTTTAACATGTGAATATTAGGTGATATATTAATCTCTTAACGTGTTTGATATTATGTGATAGATGTCTACCTCTAGAACAAGTCCCATTGACTCACCTAATAATAATGAAGAGTCAAATGTAAATTGGAATGATTCGTGGACTGATTCACAAGTTCCCGAAGAGGAACCGGAAGAAGAGTCGGAACCGGAAGAAGAATCGGAACCGGAAGAAGAAATAGAACCAGTGGGGGATGTTGGGATTTAACAAGTTCATAATATACTTAAACCATTTTAAGAATTAAGAAAGCGGAAGCATGTTAATTACCAATTTTAGACTTGTTAAACTTTAAGCCAATTAAAGTTAAATCCCAATTAGGATCAAGTTGTGATATATACTTACAAACTACAAGCAAGAATAAGATGTTATACCTATTCCAAGCTAGTTGAAAGTGATGAAGATGATGATGTTGAATGGAGCTTCAAATGGATGAAACCTCAAGAGATTATACCCCAAACTTGTGCACCAACACCATATACTTTGGTTAGGATTTAAGGACACTAGAATTAGCTTGCAAAAAAAGAAATTGAACCCCTCTTCACCTTTGAAAGGTCACGGCAGCAGCAAGCATAAAAATGCTGTGCAGAATTTTTCTTTTGCAAGTAGAAGATGTGTTTTGCATGTGTGTTGAAGTCCCAAGAGAGCTAGGCATGGGTATATGAATATATTGGGAACCAAGTAGTCAAAAGCATGAGTTTATTAACCCAATATCCCCATCTCCCATGCCATATTTGTTTATAAAAAAAGTTTTATAAAAGGTATTAATTTTTATAAAACCATTTTTATAAACTTCTACATACAAATATATATACATTTTATATAAAACCAATTTATAACAAAATGTAATATAATCATTATTAATTATTTACCTATAAATAATTAAATCCATATTATATAAATTATTCCATAATTTATATAAAAACACATCAAGTAATATTTAAGAAAACCATTTTTCTTAAAGTTCAAGTGTCGCGTATTTGATCAATGAACCAATCGTTGAAATCAAATACGAATAAGGTGTTGGTAAGTTTGTTATTGGGTATGACCCGACTTGGATCAAAACATATTAGCCGCGTTAATTTAATATGTCTCTCGGGCATACGAAATACCTTCAATCTCCCACTTGCACGGGAAACATGAGAAATTAATGCAAGTGATGGATACAGCCTAACACACCGTCCATCACCCTTAATATGTTATGACTTTGTGCCATTCAATAACATCATCCCTTTCGAGCTCCCTACTCGAACTGATATATGTAGGTGAATCTTTCATTATATCCTTTCGTCCTAGATGTCATGTTAAATCCAAGAGATACAGAGTGATCACTCTCTTATAGATTTAACTTTTCAGGCCTTAGACATCTGACTCTCAACGAATAAGAGGGACAAATTCCATCTTGACTACATACGTCCTAGATATACACTTTGTAATATACCTGAGTTCTTTCTTATGTACTACCATGTTTCAGAATAGCGAAGGAAAGAATCAAGGCACAGTACTTGGTGAATATCCGAACCCAATATGTATCTCAGGTCAGAGGATACAATGATATTCGCCTTTACTCAAGATTTCATGTGATCAACCACAAAGGCTCTATACAGTAATTCTTGAGAGCGGGTCTTCCAATATTTGTTTCCCACGAATATCTATGAACCTTGGTTGCATCCTTGCCCCACATTCAACCTATGAATGTATACCAATCCGAGTTCATAATAGTCTAAACCTCACACTTGTTCCCACAAATGTGATCGACTACGGAAATTTAGAATAATTGCTTATTCATGGATGAAATATGCAAAATAGGAACATAACTCAAATAAATTAACACCATAGTTATATTAATGAGTTTGAATAATTTCGTTCCGGTACAATACATAAAATAGATCATATCCAATCACTAGAATATCGAAGCCCTAATGCACAAACATGTCCCTCATGTTTTGGCCCATGTAAAAGCTTCGTGAGTGGATCCGCAACATTATGATCTGTATGAACTTTGCGAATACATATCTTTCCTTTTTCAACTTCATCCCTTATGTAGTTGAATCTCCGCTCAATGTGACGAGTCTTTTGATGAGCACGAGGTTCCTTGATTTGAGCAATCGCACCCTCGTTGTCACAAAAGATCTCAAGAGGGTCCTGAATGGAAGGGACCACTCCTAAGTCGTCGATGAATTTCTTCATCCATGCAGCTTCCTGAGCTGCCAGTGAGGCGGCAATGTACTCCGACTCTGTAGTGGATAACGCAACAACCTCCTGTTTCGAACTCTTCCAAGAGACCGCACCACCATTTAACATGAAGACATAACCGGATTGTGATCGAGAGTCATCTCGATCAGTTTGGAAACTCGCGTCCACGTAACCTTTTACGGCGAGTTCCTCCTCACCAGACCCATATATTAGAAACATATCCTTAGTTCTCCTAAGGTATTTCAATATACTTTTAACAGCAATCCAATGACTGTTTCCTGGGTTATTCTGGTATCTACTTGTCAAGCTTAGAGCGCATGACACATCCGGTCTAGTACATATCATCGCATACATGATAGACCCAATAGCAGATGCGTATGGGACTTTCTTCATTCTCTCTTGTTCATCTTTCGTGGTAGGACACTGAGATGAATTGAGAACGGTTCCTCTTTGAATAGGTACCAAACCTTTCTTAGAGTTTTCCATCTTGAACCTTTTCAAGATTTTATCAATGTATGTACTTTGACTTAAACCTATCAATCTCTTGGATCTATTCCTATAGATCCCTATCCCCAATATGTATTGTGCTTCTCCAAGATCCTTAATGGAGAAGCAACCTTTTAGCCAAGTTTTGACTCCTTGCATTGTGGTAATATCATTCCCAAATAATAATATATCATCCACATATAGCACAAGGAACATTGTAGAGCTCCCACTAGCTTTCTTATATACACAAGCTTCATCACCATTTTTAATGAAGCCAAATTTCTCGGCTTCCTCATTAAAACGATGATTCCACATTCTAGATGCTTGTTTCAATCCGTAGATTGACTTCTTTAACTTGCATACACTTTTAGGATATTTTGGATCAACAAAACCTTCAGGCTGGACCATATAGACATCTTCCATAAGATATCCATTCAGGAAGGCGGTTTTGACATCCATTTGCCATATTTCATAGTCGTAGTGAGCAGCAATGGCAAATAATATCCTAATAGACTTTAGCATTGCCACAGGCGAGAAAGTTTCATCATAATCAACCCCTCGAGTTTGAGTGAAACCTTTTGCAACAAGTCTAGCTTTATATGTATCCAAGTTTCCATGTATGTCGGTTTTCTTCTTGAAAAGCCATTTGCAATCAACTAGCTTGGAGCTAGGAGGTTGCACAACAAGTTCCCAAACTTGGTTTTCATACATGGATTGCATCTCAGCGTTCATGGCTTCCTGCCATTTATCTTTATCGATCCTTGATAAAGCATCTTCGTAGTTTGTCGGTTCATCCAAATCAACCGTATAGCAACCATCTATGAGAAACCCATATCTCTCAGGAGGATTGCTAATCCTACCAGATCTACGAATGCCTTGTGTATTTTGATCATTCATTTGATCACTATCAACATTTTCATGTTGAGTGCTAGTGTCAACCAATTGTGTATCATCTACTTGATCTTGTACCTCTACAAGATCTATCTTCCTTTCACCATCACCTTCCATAAGGAACTTGGTTTCAAGGAATTCCGCTTTCCGAGCAACAAATACGGTTTGCTCGGATGGATCATAGAAGTAATATCCCATGTCATCTTTGGGATATCCTATGAAGATACACTTTGTGGATCGAGCATGTAGCTTATTTGCTACATAACGCTTTGGATAAGCTTCACATCCCCATACTTTCAAGTATGAAAGAGAAGGAGGTTTTCCAAACCACATCTCATGAGGAGTTCGTTCCACCTTCTTGGTTGGGGCCATATTTAAAATACGAGCCGCGGAGCTTAGACAATAACCCCAAAATGATAGAGGCAACGAGCTTCTTGCCATCATAGATCGAACCATATCCATTAGGGTTCGGTTCCTCCTTTCGGAAACTCCATTAAGTTGGGGTGTTCCGGGTGGAGTAAGTTGTGAGATAATCCCACAACTCCTAAGATGATCTTGGAAGGCATCGCTTAGGTATTCACCTCCTCTATCGGTACGTAGTACCTTAATTGTCTTATTGAGTTGATTTTGTACTTCGTTTTGATATTCTTTGAATGCTTCAAACGTTTCGTCCTTGTGTCTTAATAAGTAGACATATCCGAAACGACTAAAGTCATCAATGAAAGTAACAAAGTATCTTTCACCTTTCCTAGTCATGGGTTTAAAGGGTCCACATACATCCGAATGTATTAATCCCAATAAATCTTTAGCCCTTTCATAGGTCCCTTTGAAAGGTGCTTTAGTCATCTTGCCTTGTAAACAAGATTCACATACTTCAAACGAATCCATTTCATTTGATTTCAAAAGTCCATTCTTTTGAAGTGTATGTATTCGGTTCTTGTTTATGTGACCAAGGCGACAATGCCATAAGTAGGAATCACTCAAATCCCTTTTGAGTTTCTTGGTGCTTGTATGGTACATTGAGCTACTAGATGATGTGTCATCATGAACCAATTCATAAATTCCATTTGAAGGCGAAGCCTTGAAATAGAATACATTATCTTTAGAAACATGAATATCATCATCAATAAAATTAACAACGTAACCACATTGTTTTAAGCGAGAAATAGAAATAATGTTTCTACACAAATCCGGAGCATACAAAACATTTTCTAAAATAAGTTCCAATCCGCTTGGAAGCTTCAATATAAAATCTCCTTGAGCTTTAACATGCACCTTTGCACCATTGCCCATATAGAGACTTGATGTTCCCGCCTTATGATCACTTCTTTTGAACCCCTGCAAAGAATTGCAAATATGAGTTCCACATCCAGTGTCTAATACCCATGTATTAGAAGAAGTAATACTTAGCTCTATATATACCATATATATATTACCTGAGGTTTGCCCTGCATCCCTCTTGTCCTTCAACTCCTTAAGGTAGACCGGACAGTTTCGTTTCCAATGACCCATCTCACCGCAACCGAAACATGGGTCTTCCTTGGGGTTTGCCTTCTCGGCTACCTTTTGCTTCTTAGCCTTGTTGATGGTTGGGGTAACCATCTTCCCTTTCCCTTTGCCTTGATAGGCGGGTCCTTTTCTCTTAGCCACCTTTGGCTTAGAGGTCTTACTTTTGGACCCACCTTGATCGATTGCTAACACGGGTAAAGCCCTTTTACCCATGCTAGTTTCCGCCGTTCTAAGCATACCGTGAAGCTCACCTATGCTCTTATCCATCCCATTCATATTGTAATTAATTACAAATTGATCAAACCTTTTTGATAGGGAATTAAGGATAAGATCGGTGGCTAACTCATTTGATATGTTTAGGTTAAGACGGTTAGCACGATCAATAAGGCTCTTCATTTTGAGGACATAAGAGGAGACGGATTGGGTGTCATCCATACGACATGCATGTAGCGCTCGAACCGTTTCGAAGCGCTCGACACGTGCTTGTTGAAGGAACATCTCCTTCAATTGCGTAATCATGTCATATGCACTATGATGTTCGAAATCCTTTTGGAGTTCGGGTATCATAGTCCCAAGCATTAGACAAGCGACTTGCACCGAATCGGCGCAATACTTGTCATAATAAGCCATGCCCTCTATATCTTCCTCATCCGGTTGGTCGGGAATAGGGTCCTCCAACACATACGCTTTGTCCTCAAGTTTGAGGACAATCCTAAGATTACGGAACCAATCCATAAAGTTCGTATGGTTGAGTTTGTCTTTCTCGAGGAGAGACCTTAATGATAGGTTGTTTAGGTTAAGTGGTGCATTTTGCATGTTGTTGTTATTTGCGGCCATCTACAAAATTTAACAAAGTCCTTTTAAGTATCGATTTTAAATTTAATAAACAATACCCTTTTATTTTTAATTGTTTTATTAAATCTTAGAATCCAACGGTAAATCAAATTTCGGTTAGGTGACCTTTATCCCGTCATTTGATTTAGCTAGGTGGTCATTTATGTGACAATTGCAATCCTTTTGCAACTTCTAAGTTATGGGATCATGCAATCCTTTTGCATGGCATATTTATCCCATCAACGCCTATTTGTTCCTCATGCTTCGGTGACCCTAAGTTCATGATTCCTAAATCAAGTCGTCCTACTTGTGTAAACATGTAGACTTAATATACAAGTGGTTAGGTGACCTTTATCCCACATGTATGCGAAGTGTACCTTATTCATATTAGTTCACTCATGACGGTTAGGTGACCTTTATCCCATCAAGAGATTCCTAATATGTCTAAGTGTTTCCACAAAAGGATGGCGTTTAACTTGTTTACCTTGTTTTAGTTAAGGGATTTTAAGTTTTCATAAATTCTAGTTTGAGAAAACTTTTATGCCATACACTAACATGCATTTAGTGTATGGTTCTTATGAAAATCCATTTTCATGTCTATAAACCATTTTATATATATGATCCTAATCATGATCTTAATAACCGTTTATTAATGTCCTTTTAGCCATTTTTAATTTAACCAATTAAATTGTCGTTTTGCATGTTGTTAATTAATGTATAATTTAACCAATTAAATTTCCATTTTGCTTGTTGTTAACTTGTGTGATTAACTTGTAGCATACAAACATACAATCCACAATCATACAATAAACAACCATGCATGCAAAACAAATATGTTCACAATCAAGCCATTTTGGTAGACATTTGTTTAGCCGAAAACAAATGCCACCGGATAAGGGGTAATTACATAAAGTAGGAGATTTCAAATCTCCCACTTAACCTTGCATCCAAATGCTTCTTCATGTGTTCTTCAAGTCTTCATCATTCTTCATCATTTTACAAAATATATCCTAATACATTTTGTCTAAAAAAAATGAAATTACAACCTAATCTATTTTACATACCAAATATAAAATAAATTACATAACCAAATGAATTATTACATGCCAAATGAATAAATATTATTACAAACCAATTGAATAAATATCAATCAACCATGCATGCAACCAAACACAAGGTCAAGGCTTAGATTGTGAACATTAACTACACAAGTGATAGGCAATACAGAATCACAAGTGATTGGAAACACAGAATCACAAGTGATCTGCAACACAGAATCACAAGTGATTGGCAATACAGAATCACAAGTGATTGGAAACACAGAATCACAAGTGATCTGCAACACAGAATCACAAGTGATCGGCAACACAGAATCACAAGTGATTGGCAGTACAGAATCACAAGTGATTTGCAGTACAGAAACAAAAGTGATTGGCAGTACAGAATGCAGAATCACAAGTGATTTTGGCCAAAAAGACAATCCACCCAAAACCGAAAATTTTACATTCTACTTCATGCATGTTCATAGAATGCAAAATTATAGTGGGTTTAATAACCATCTCGAAGCATATTTCAACAACTTCGGCTCTAGATACCATTGTTGGGATTTAACAAGTTCATAATATACTTAAACCATTTTAAGAATTAAGAAAGCGGAAGCATGTTAATTACCAATTTTAGACTTGTTAAACTTTAAGCCAATTAAAGTTAAATCCCAATTAGGATCAAGTTGTGATATATACTTACAAACTACAAGCAAGAATAAGATGTTATACCTATTCCAAGCTAGTTGAAAGTGATGAAGATGATGATGTTGAATGGAGCTTCAAATGGATGAAACCTCAAGAGATTATACCCCAAACTTGTGCACCAACACCATATACTTTGGTTAGGATTTAAGGACACTAGAATTAGCTTGCAAAAAAAGAAATTGAACCCCTCTTCACCTTTGAAAGGTCACGGCAGCAGCAAGCATAAAAATGCTGTGCAGAATTTTTCTTTTGCAAGTAGAAGATGTGTTTTGCATGTGTGTTGAAGTCCCAAGAGAGCTAGGCATGGGTATATGAATATATTGGGAACCAAGTAGTCAAAAGCATGAGTTTATTAACCCAATATCCCCATCTCCCATGCCATATTTGTTTATAAAAAAAGTTTTATAAAAGGTATTAATTTTTATAAAACCATTTTTATAAACTTCTACATACAAATATATATACATTTTATATAAAACCAATTTATAACAAAATGTAATATAATCATTATTAATTATTTACCTATAAATAATTAAATCCATATTATATAAATTATTCCATAATTTATATAAAAACACATCAAGTAATATTTAAGAAAACCATTTTTCTTAAAGTTCAAGTGTCGCGTATTTGATCAATGAACCAATCGTTGAAATCAAATACGAATAAGGTGTTGGTAAGTTTGTTATTGGGTATCACCCGACTTGGATCAAAACATATTAGCCGCGTTAATTTAATATGTCTCTCGGGCATACGAAATACCTTCAGGGGAAATAATAAAACGGTTAAGTAGAAGAAAATCCTCAACCAACCGACCAAAGTTAATTATGGTCAATGGTGTTTCCGCCAAGGAAGCAAAGTATTGGGAGGATTACCAATTCTCCGATGAATCGAATCCCGACAAGGATTCCGATGATGTTATAGAAATTTTCCCAACACAATTTAATAAGGCAAAAGAGAACAATAAGAGAAAGGGCATAAAAATAGAGAAATTTGATTCCAAACCCGATGAACTTTATATGTATCATCAACCCTCGAAGTCCTTAAGTTGTAACAATGACCCGGGAACCTCTAAACCACCGGGTTTTTCTAAACCAATGTGGAAAACGACGGCTCGTATTAGGGGAACATCATATATCCCTAGAAACTTGGCAAAACGAACCAAAACCGAAGAAGAAGAAACAAGCGAGTCGGAATAAGAGAGTTGTATTCGTGTGGTGTAATATATGTAATATAGTGTGCTTATGCTTTATGATATATGTAAAAATTGCGTGTATTAATAAGTATTTTTTTTTATGAATCTAACTCTTGTCTATTTTACAGTATAAAAACACAAAATGGATAGACAACCCAATATTTTAAGAGACCTACCCAGAGACATGATTGATGAAATCTTGTCTAGAGTCGGTCAGAATTCCTCGGCACAACTATTTAAGGCGAGATCAGTTTGTAAGACATTCGAAGAACGTTCCAAGAATGTCTTGGTTTATAAAAGGCTTTCGTTCGAAAGATGGGGGATATCACATTGGGAAATCCATAAGTTACGATGTGTTTACTTTGACGCATATATTGCGGGGAACCCAAATGCTATTTTACGCAATGGGTTAAGAAATTATTTTGACTCAATATATTCGAATATTGGACTTCGTGATTTAGAAAAAGCGGCTAACATGCAACATAAAGAAGCATGTTATGCTTACGGATTAGTAATGTTCGCTTCTCACCAAAGTGAGAACAAGAACATCGGGCTACAACTATTAAACAAAACATTCCCACAAGTGACGGAGTCGGTAATTGGGGTAAGAAATGAGGTTTTTAGATTGTTACGGGACTGTTGGACATTACGTAACCCTCGTCCCTTTGACGACGTTACAACACGCTGTCTTATCAATGGCCATAACGGTTATGTTCCACAAGACCAAGGATGGGAAGTAATCCTAGTAAAACCAGAATGCATGACTTGTTTCTGGACGTATGAATTACGTGTCTTTATTGCCTTTGCTGAACGACTTGTGTACTAGCTAGAATTATCTTCACAACCATCTTGTATCAAATTTATTGTGTGCTATATTTCATGCTATATGTAAAATAAGCGGTATTGTAAGTTTATAAAATATTGTGTAAAAGTTTGAACGCGAAATATTATTATAATCAGTTTTTCATATAGAATTGTAGTAGTTGAATTGTATATTAGCTACTAAGTATGAACTTAACGGGTAGGTACTACCCGAATTTAAACTTATAAAACGCTAATATGAAGAAAAAGCTTTTATAAATGAGTTCATATTATGCTACGAAATACTATTAACTACTCTTAATATTCTGTATGATTAACTTGTTCCATTTGACTATTTTGAAGGAAATGGCACCGACTACTCGACACACCGTGAATATGAATGAAGATGAATTCCGTACTTTTCTAGCTTCAAACATAGCCGCAGTACAGGCTGCGCTACATACCAACAATAACCTTGGATCTAGCAGTACAGGAAATCGTGTAGGATGCACCTACAAAGAATTCACTGCCTGCAAACCTTTGGAATTTGATGGAACCGAAGGACCGATCGGATTGAAACGGTGGACTGAGAAGGTCGAATCGGTGTTTGCCATAAGTAAGTGTACTGAAGAGGACAAAGTGAAGTACGTGACGCATACCTTCACAGGTTCTGCGTTAACATGGTGAAATACCTATCTAGAGCAAGTGGGACAAGACGATGCGTACGCACTACCATGGTCAGCATTCAAGCACTTGATGAACGAAAAGTACCGTCCCAGAACCGAGGTCAATAAGCTCAAGACAGAACTTAGAGGGTTACGAACCCAAGGATTTGATATTACCACGTACGAAAGACGATTCACAGAATTGTGCCTATTGTGTCCGGGAGCATTCGAAGATGAGGAAGAGAAGATCGACGCGTTTGTGAAAGGATTACCGGAAAGAATCCAAGAAGATATAAGTTCACACGAGCCCGCCTCCATACAACAGGCATGTAGAATGGCTCACAAACTAGTGAACCAGATTGAAGAAAGAATTAAAGAACAGACTGCTGAAGAGGCCAATGTGAAGCAAGTCAAAAGAAAGTGGGAGGAAAACGGTGATAAGAATCACCAATACAACAACAGCAGCAATTACAACAATAATCGCAACAATTATCCCAACAATCGCAACTACAACAAACGGCCCAACAACAACAACAACAACAACTACAACAATCATCCCAACAACAATAATAACCGCAACAACAACAACAATCAGAAGCAGCTATGCCAAAGGTGTGAAAAGTATCACTCGGGGTTCTGCACCAAATTTTGCAACAAGTGTAAAAGAAATGGTCATAGCACGGCGAAGTGTGAGGTCTACGGACCGGGGTTAATAGAACGAAAGGAACAAATGGTGTCAGAACGAGTAATGGCGGAGCAAGTAGTGTCGGAGCAAGTTATGCCAATGTAGTTTGTTATAAATGTGGAAAACCGGGCCACATTATTAAAAATTGCCCGAACCAGGATAACACGAATGGACAATGCCGCGGAAGAGTTTTCAATATTAATGCGGCAGAGGCACAGGAAGACCCGGAGCTTGTTACGGGTACGTTTCTTATTGACAATAAATCTGCTTACGTTTTATTTGATTCGGGTGCGGATAGAAGCTATATGAGTAGAGATTTTTGTGCTAAATTAAGTTGTCCATTGACGCCTTTGGATAGTAAATTTTTACTCGAATTAGCAAATGGTAAATTAATTTCAGCAGATAATATATGTCGGAATCGAGAAATTAAACTGGTTAGCGAAACATTTAAGATTGATTTGATACCAGTAGAGTTAGGGAGTTTTGATGTGATAATCGGTATGGACTGGTTGAAAGAAGTGAAAGCAGAGATCGTTTGTTACAAAAATGCAATTCGCATTATACGAGAAAAAGGAAAACCCTTAATGGTGTACGGAGAAAAGGGCAACACGAAGCTACATCTTATTAGTAATTTGAAGGCACAAAAACTAATAAGAAAAGGTTGCTATGCTGTTCTAGCACACGTCGAGAAAGTACAAACTGAAGAAAAGAGCATCAATGATGTTCCCATTGCAAAAGAATTTCCCGATGTATTTCCGAAAGAATTACCGGGATTACCCCCACATCGATCCGTTGAATTTCAAATAGATCTTGTACCAGGAGCTGCACCAATAGCTCGTGCTCCTTACAGACTCGCACCCAGCGAGATGAAAGAACTGCAAAGCCAATTACAAGAACTTTTAGAGCGTGGTTTCATTCGACCAAGCACATCACCGTGGGGAGCTCCTGTTTTGTTTGTCAAGAAGAAAGATGGTACATTCAGGCTGTGTATCGACTACCGAGAGTTGAACAAACTTACCATCAAGAACCGCTACCCACTACCGAGAATCGATGACTTATTTGATCAACTACAAGGCTCGTCTGTTTATTTAAAGATCGACTTACGTTCCGGGTATCATCAAATGCGGGTGAAAGAAGATGATATTCCAAAGACTGCTTTCAGAACACGTTACGGTCATTACGAGTTTATGGTCATGCCGTTTGGTTTAACTAATGCACCAGCTGTGTTCATGGACCTTATGAACCGAGTGTGTGGACCATACCTTGACAAGTTTGTCATTGTTTTCATTGATGACATACTTATTTACTCAAAGAATGACCAAGAACACGGTGAACATTTGAGAAAGGTGTTAGAAGTATTGAGGAAGGAAGAATTGTACGCTAAGTTTTCAAAGTGTGCATTTTGGTTGGAAGAAGTTCAATTCCTCGGTCACATAGTGAACAAAGAAGGTATTAAGGTGGATCCGGCAAAGATAGAAACTGTTGAAAATTGGGAAACCCCGAAAACTCCGAAACACATACGCCAGTTTTTAGGACTAGCTGGTTACTAGAGAAGGTTCATCCAAGACTTTTCCAGAATAGCAAAACCCTTGACTGCATTAACGCATAAAGGGAATAAATTTGAATGGAAGGATGAACAAGAGAAAGCGTTTCAGTTATTGAAGAAAAAGCTAACTACGGCACCTATATTGTCATTGCCTGAAGGGAATGATGATTTTGTGATTTATTGTGACGCATCAAAGCAAGGTCTCGGTTGTGTATTAATGCAACGAACGAAGGTGATTGCTTATGCGTCTAGACAATTGAAGATTCACGAGCAAAATTATACGACGCATGATTTGGAATTAGGCGCGGTTGTTTTTGCATTAAAGACTTGGAGGCACTACTTATATGGGGTCAAAAGTATTATATATACCGACCACAAAAGTCTTCAACACATATTTAATCAGAAACAACTGAATATGAGGCAGCGTAGGTGGATTGAATTGTTGAATGATTACGACTTTGAGATTCGTTACCACCCGGGGAAGGCAAATGTGGTAGCCGATGCCTTGAGCAGGAAGGACAGAGAACCCATTCGAGTAAAATCTATGAATATAATGATTCATAATAACCTTACTACTCAAATAAAGGAGGCGCAACAAGGAGTTTTAAAAGAGGGAAATTTAAAGGATGAAATACCCAAAGGATCGGAGCAGCATCTTAATATTCTGGAAGACGGAATCCGGTATAGGGCTGAAAGGATTTGGGTACCAAAATTTGGAGATATGAGAGAAATGGTACTTAGAGAAGCTCATAAAACCAGATACTCAATACATCCTGGAACGGGGAAGATGTACAAGGATCTCAAGAAACATTTTTGGTGGCCGGGTATGAAAGCCGATGTTGCTAAATACGTAGGAGAATGTTTGACGTGTTCTAAGGTCAAAGCTGAGCATCAGAAACCATCAGGTCTACTTCAACAACCCGAAATCCCGGAATGGAAATGGGAAAACATTACCATGGATTTCATCACTAAATTGCCAAGGACTGCAAGTGGTTTTGATACTATTTGGGTAATAGTTGATCGTCTCACCAAATCAGCACACTTCCTGCCAATAAGAGAAGATGACAAGATGGAGAAGTTAGCACGACTGTATTTGAAGGAAGTCGTCTCCAGACATGGAATACCAATCTCTATTATCTCTGATAGGGATGGCAGATTTATTTCAAGATTCTGGCAGACATTACAGCAAGCATTAGGAACTCGTCTAGACATGAGTACTGCCTATCATCCACAAACTGATGGGCAGAGCGAAAGGACGATACAAACGCTTAAAGACATGCTACGAGCATGTGTTATTGATTTTGGAAACAGTTGGGATCGACATCTACCGTTAGCAGAATTTTCCTACAACAACAGCTACCATTCAATCATTGAGATGACGCCGTTTGAAGCACTTTATGGTAGAAAGTGCAGGTCTCCGATTTGTTGGAGTGAAGTGGGGGATAGACAGATTATGGGTCCGGAGATAATACAAGAAACTACCGAGAAAATCATCCAAATTCAACAAAGATTGAAAACCGCCCAGAGTCGACAAAAGAGCTACGCGGACAGTAAAAGAAAAGATATAGAGTTTGAAATTGGAGAAATGGTCATGCTTAAGGTTTCACCTTGGAAAGGCGTTGTTCGATTTGGTAAACGGGGGAAACTAAATCTAAGGTACATTGGACCATTCAAGATTATAGATGTCGGACCAGTAGCTTACCGACTTGAGTTACCTCAACAACTCGCGACTGTACATAACACTTTCCACGTCTCGAATTTGAAGAAATGTTTTGCTAAAGAAGATCTCACTATTCCGTTAGATGAAATCCAAATCAACGAAAAACTCCAATTCATCGAAGAACCCGTCGAAATAATGGATCGTGAGGTTAAAAGACTTAAGAAAAACAAGATACCAATTGTTAAGGTTCGATGGAATGCTCGTAGAGGACCTGAGTTCACTTGGGAGCGTGAAGATCAGATGAAGAAGAAATACCCGCATCTATTTCCAGAAGATTCGTCAACACCTTCAACAGCTTAAAATTTCGGGACGAAATTTATTTAACGGGTAGGTACTGTAGTGACCCGAACTTTTCCATGTTTATATATATTAATTGAGATTGATATTTACATGATTAAATGTTTCCAACATGTTAAGCAATCAAACTTGTTAAGACTTGATTAATTGAAATATGTTTCATATAGACAATTGACCACCCAAGTTGACCGGTGATTCACGAACGTTAAAACTTGTAAAAACTATACGATGACATATATATGGTTATATATATAGTTAACATGTTTTTATTATAAGTATGTATCTCATTAGGTATTTTAACAATGAGTTATATACATAAAAATGAGACTATTAATTTAAGAAACTCGAAAACGATATATATAACGATTATCGTTATAACAACGTCTTACTAGGTACATATGAATCATATTAAGATATTGATACACTTGGTTAATTATGTTAAATGATAAGTAAATATATTATTAAGTGTATTAACAATGAACTACATATGTAAAAACAAGATTACTAACTTATTGATTTTTAAACGAGACATATATGTAACGATTATCGTTGTAAAGACATTTAATGTATATATATCATATTAAGAGATATTCATACATGATAATATCATGATAATATAATAATTTAAAATCTCATTTGATATTATAAACATTGGGTTAACAACATTTAACAAGATCGTTAACCTAAAGGTTTCAAAACAACACTTACATGTAACGACTAACGATGACTTAACGACTCAGTTAAAATGTATATACATGTAGTGTTTTAATATGTATTTATACACTTTTGAAAGACTTCAATACACTTATCAAAATACTTCTACTTAACAAAAATGCTTACAATTACATCCTCGTTCAGTTTCATCAACAATTCTACTCGTATGCACCCGTATTCGTACTCGTACAATACACAGCTTTTAGATGTATGTACTATTGGTATATACACTCCAATGATCAGCTCTTAGCAGCCCATGTGAGTCACCTAACACATGTGGGAACCATCATTTGGCAACTAGCATGAAATATCTCATAAAATTACAAAAATATGAGTAATCATTCATGACTTATTTACATGAAAACAAAATTACATATCCTTTATATCTAATCCATACACCAACGACCAAAAACACCTACAAACACTTTCATTCTTCAATTTTCTTCATCTAATTGATCTCTCTCAAGTTTTATCTTCAAGTTCTAAGTGTTCTTCATATATTCTACAAGTTCTAGTTACATAAAATCAAGAATACTTTCAAGTTTGCTAGCTCACTTCCAATCTTGTAAGGTGATCATCCAACCTCAAGAAATATTTGTTTCTTACAGTAGGTTATCATTCTAATACAAGGTAATAATCATATTCAAACTCTGGTTCAATTTCTATAACTATAACAAACTTATTTCAAGTGATGATCTTACTTGAAATTGTTTTCGTGTCATGATTCTGCTTCAAGAACTTCGAGCCATCAAGGATCCGTTGAAGCTAGATCCATTTTTCTCTTTTCCAGTAGGTTTATCCAAGGAACTTAAGGTAGTAATGATGTTCATAACATCATTCGATTCATACATATAAAGCTATCTTATTCGAAGGTTTAAACTTGTAATCACTAGAACATAGTTTAGTTAATTCTAAACTTGTTCGCAAACAAAAGTTAATCCTTCTAACTTGACTTTTAAAATCAACTAAACACATGTTCTATATCTATATGATATGCTAACTTAATGATTTAAAACCTGGAAACACGAAAAACACCGTAAAACTGGATTTACGCCGTCGTAGTAACACCGCGGGCTGTTTTGGGTTAGTTAATTAAAAACTATGATAAACTTTGATTTAAAAGTTGTTATTCTGAGAAAATGATTTTTATTATGAACATGAAACTATATCCAAAAATTATGGTTAAACTCAAAGTGGAAGTATGTTTTCTAAAATGGTCATCTAGACGTCGTTCTTTCGACTGAAATGACTTCCTTTACAAAAACGACTTGTAACTTATTTTTCTGACTATAAACCTATACTTTTTTTGTTTAGATTCATAAAATAGAGTTCAATATGAAACCATAGCAATTTGATTCACTCAAAACGGATTTAAAATGAAGAAGTTATGGGTAAAACAAGATTGGGTAATTTTTCTCATTTTAGCTACGTGAAAATTGGTAACAAATCTATTCCAACCATAACTTAATCAACTTGTATTATATATTATGTAATCTTGAGATACCATAGACACGTATACAATATTTCGACCTATCATGTCGACACATCTATATATATTTCGGAACAACCATAGACACTCTATATGTGAATGTTGGAGTTAGCTATACAGGGTTGAGGTTGATTCCAAAATATATATAGTTTGAGTTGTGATCAATACTGAGATACGTATACACTGGGTCGTGGATTGATTCAAGATAATATTTATCGATTTATTTCTGTACATCTAACTGTGGACAACTAGTTGTAGGTTACTAACGAGGACAGCTGACTTAATAAACTTAAAACATCAAAATATATTAAAAGTGTTGTAAATATATTTTGAACATACTTTGATATATATGTATATATTGTTATAGGTTCGTGAATCAACCAGTGGCCAAGTCTTACTTCCCGACGAAGTAAAAATCTGTGAAGGTGAGTTATAGTTCCACTTTTAAAATCTAATCTTTTTGGGATGAGAATACATGCAGGTTTTATAAATGATTTACAAAATAGACACAAGTACGTGAAACTACATTCTATGGTTGAATTATCGAAATCGAATATGCCCCTTTTTATTAAGTCTGGTAATCTAAGAATTAGGGAACAGACACCCTAATTGACGCGAATCCTAAAGATAGATCTATTGGGCCTAACAAACTCCATCCAAAGTACCGGATGCTTTAGTACTTCGAAATTTATATCATATCCGAAGGGTGTCCCGGAATGATGGGGATATTCTTATATATGCATCTTGTTAATGTCGGTTACCAGGTGTTCACCATATGAATGATTTTTATCTCTATGTATGGGATGTGTATTGAAATATGAAATCTTGTGGTCTATTATTATGATTTGATATATATAGGTTAAACCTATAACTCACCAACATTTTTGTTGACGTTTTAAGCATGTTTATTCTCAGGTGATTATTAAGAGCTTCCGCTGTCGCATACTTAAATAAGGACGAGATTTGGAGTCCATGCTTGTATGATATTGTGTAAAAACTGCATTCAAGAAACTTTTTTTGTTGTAACATATTTGTATTGTAAACCATTATGTAATGGTCGTGTGTAAATATGATATTTTAGATTATCATTATTTGATAATCTACGTAAAGCTTTTTAAACCTTTATTGATGAAATAAAGGTTATGGTTTGTTTTAAAATGAATGCAGTCTTTGAAAAACGTCTCATATAGAGGTCAAAACCTCGCAACGAAATCAATTAATATGGAACGTTTTTAATCAATAAGAACGGGACATTTCAATTCCCATCCTCACCTTGAAGAGTCACGACCACCAATATTCACCTTGGAACCCCATGTAATCCATTTCAAAACCATGAACCATCGTCCTCTTCACTATCAAAACAATCTGTTTCGGTTTTGATATTTTTATTCGAAGCCAAGACAAGCACCATTTGCCACATTCATGTTCTCTTGTTTAGTTATAACCCACACCCACTTTCAAACAAGAACCACCTTTGATTACCTCTAAGTTGTTATTATTATTTTATGTTTCAAATGAGCTAAAAACCAAAACCATCGAACCATGTAACTGTTGCTACTAACTGTTAATGTTTCGAAAACCTGCATGATTGCAGCTGCTATATAGACCGTTAACCCTTCCTAGTTCGTCACTACAGTAAAACAAAAACCACCCTAAAATAATCATCTTGGTTGCTGCTATATTTTATCTGTTTTAATTACTCGATCAAGCCCAAACCCGATCGTTATGCTACAGCTACAGTTTGTGTTTAATTTTTCTGTTTCTGTTCACAGCCACCTCCATCGAATACCCTTTTCTACTACTACATCGTATCTGTTTTCTGTTTCATTCGACAATCTATCAACAAACCACCACTTAACCATCTCCTTGCAACTTCCTCTCGTTGCTATTACTTTCGGTTTCAAAACCCAGATGAAACAGGAGCGATGCTACAGCGACCATCATATTTATAAATTTGTTTCTGTTATTGCTTTAACAATGATGAAGGTGAAGGCCGTTTATTGACATGATGATGATGAGTTGTTGGTGTTACCGCTGCTGTGTTTTCTGTTTTGGGTTTTACAACGATGTCAATGATATAGATAATGGTGGGGTTTTAGAGATATAATGGGTGATGATTGGAATTACTTTGGGGTGTTTGTTTAGTTCATTTGGCCGACACTTTTACAAACAAGGAACCCACCACTTGAATTAAGCATGGTATAATGTTGTTTGCTAGTAATATTATTTACCTGCACCATAGATTAAACCCATCGGTATGGGCCAACTACAAGGACGTTTCATTATTATTATTTTTTTCTCTTCAATTACGAGAAGCCCATGATTATGATCATGGGGATATTATAAGATGATGATTCTGTGAAAACAACAATGCTGTGATATTTATGTACGATGAAAATGATATGTATTTTGATTATGATGATAACTATAGATGATGATAAGATGATGATTAATGATGGCGTTAATGATGAAACAAAAGATGATACAATGATGATGAAGTTAGGGTTTGATTATGTCACGAAAGATTAATGAAACGTTTAAGACGATAATGAGGTTTAGTATTGATTATTTATGATCATTTGAAGTATCTAAATCGATATTGGGTTGATTTGAGTATTACTAGTTGGTTTGTTTTTTAAAGAAGATGAAGGATAGAAACCAGAAAATAAATATGGGTTAAGAAAATAAGGCTCGATCATAAAATAGAAAGTGAGCAGCAGCTCAGATGGTTAAGGGGGGAGCGGGTGTGCGAGAGGTCACGGGTTCGAACCCGGTTCATGCCATGTTGTTTTTTATTAAACATGATTTTGAGGTAGTTATTATACTTTTAATTATTATTACTTCTTTATTATTATTATTATTATTATTGATATTGTTATTGTTGTTGTTATTGTTATTATTATTAGTATTAAGTATTAATCATTATTATTATTATGATTAGGGTTACAATTACTGTTATTATAGTTATTTATATTACTATTAATGTTATTATTAAGTATTAAGTATTATTATCTTTATTATCACTATTATTATTATTATTATTATTATTATTATTATTATTATTATTATTATTATTATTATTATTATTATTATTATTATTATTATTATTATAAGTATTATTATTATTATTAATAACATTATTATTATCCTCATTAGTATTGTTATTATTAAAAATTATTGTTTTTATAACCATATTATTATTATTATCATTATTACTTTCATATTAACAAAATTATTATAACAAATAAATATTTTCTATATAAGAGTATATTATGTACAACTACCTCAATACATCTAATTGTATATGTTAAGATTATTTATATAATAGCTACATATAACAAATTGTTGATTTTGATATAATATTAAACATATTTATATATAAAACTATATAAATATTAACTACATTATATATACAAATTAAATATTAAATATATAAGATATATAGTTTAGGATATAATATATAAATTATTCGATTACGATTATATGTATTAATATACATGTGAATGATATAGGTTCGTGAATCCGAAGCCAACCTTATACTTGTTCAATGTCGTTATATGTATTTTTACTACAAAATACATTAGGTGAGTTTCATTTTCTCCCTTTTTAAATGCTTTTCCAATATATATTTTTGGGACTGAGAATACATGCACTGCTTTTATAAATGCTTTACGAAATAGACACAAGTGATTGAAACTACATTCTATGGTTGGATTATTAAACCGAATATGCCCCTTTTTATTAAGTCTGGTAATCTAAGAATTAGGGAACAGACCCCCTAATTGACGCGAACTCTAAAGATAGATCTATCGGGCCCAACAAGCCCCATCCAAAGTACCGGATGCTTTAGTACTTCGAAATTTATATCATGTCCGAAGGAGGATCCCGGAATGATGGGGATATTCTTATATGCATATTGTGAATGTCGGTTACCAGGTGTTCAATCCATATGAATGATATTATGTCTCTATGCATGGGACGTTTATTTATGAGAACTGGAAATGAAAATCTTGTGGTCTATTAAAATGATGGAAATGATTATTTATGTTAAACTAATGAACTCACCAACCTTTTGGTTGACACTTTAAAGCATGTTTATTCTCAGGTTCGAAAGAAATCTTCCGCTGTGCATTAGCTCATTTTAAGGATATTACATGGAGTCATTCATGACATATTTCAAAAGACGTTGCATTCGAGTCATTGAAGTTCATTATAGATTATTATTAAGTAATTGACAGATTAGGTCATTTATACTTTGGATGTTATGAAATGGTATGCATACCTGTCAACTTTCGATGAAATGGAAGTTTGTCTTTTAAAAATGAATGCAATGTTTGTAAAATGTATCATTTAGAGGTCATGTACCTCGCGATGTAATCATATGTAATGTTCTCGTCCATATGGATTTGGTCGGGGCACTACACCTTTTGGTTGACACTTTAAAGCATGTTTATTCTCAGGTACGAAAGAAATCTTCCGTTGTGCATTTGCTCATCTTAGAGATATTACTTGGAATCATTCATGACATATTTCAAAAGACGTTGCATTCGATTCGTTGAGTTCATCAAGATTATTATTAAGTCTATTATAGTAAGATACATTACGAAATGGTATTCATGTTGTCAACTTTCGATGAAATGAAAGATTGTCTTTTCAAAAACGAATGCAATGTTTGTAAAATATATCATATAGAGGTCAAATACCTCGCGATGTAATCAACTGTTGTGAATCGTTTATAATCGATATGGACTTCGTTCGGATGGATTAGGAAGGGTCGCTTCATCCCTCTCCGAAATTGAACCCTAATTCTCCGTCACCCGTCACCACCATAGTAGGCCAATATCCTACCATCGAAAGTTGATAGGGCAGAAATTTGAATGATGCGTCGCCGGCATGAGGGCCGTGCGATCCGTTGAGTTATCATGAATCATCGCAGCAACGGGCAGAGCCCGCATCGACCTTTTATCTAATAAATGCATCCCTTCCAGAAGTCGGGGTTTGTTGCACGTATTAGCTCTAGAATTACTACGGTTATCCGAGTAGCAGATACCATCAAACAAACTATAACTGATTTAATGAGCCATTCGCAGTTTCACAGTCTGAATTTGTTCATACTTACACATGCATGGCTTAATCTTTGAGACAAGCATATGACTACTGGCAGGATCAACCAGGTAGCATTCATATTTGATAATCCCTACCATGTTCGTTTGAACATGATAGGAAATCGTATTTGAAATAGCTTTGCTTGGGAAAACGATGATCTAATAAAAGATCACATGCCCACAAAAAGTTCCATATCCATGAGACCAAGCAATCACTCAATGAGCCACAAAATCAATGCAAGTGCATCGAAAGAGTGGATCTCAAAGGCTGCTTTATGATTCATCTCGCATCGCATGTGCGACAAAAGATGACAAAAACAATAGATTCGTCACACGATACCATCAATTAGGCATGCAACACAGAAAACCCAACGTGCAATCAGTGCCATCGAGGCAATGAAGCAAAACTGAAGAGGAATGCCAGGTGGAAGTTGGTTGCGCAAGCAAGGAGCCAACCACCCGTAACAAACCAAACACCACTCATGCACCTTTACGGTAAGACATCCCGAAACCATGCCAACTAGTAGCCACCATCCAAGCTCAAATGCAAGGAAAGCCGCCACTAGCCAAAATTGAAATGTCCCGTTCTTATTGATTAAAAACGTTCCATATTAATTGATTTCGTTGCGAGGTTTTGACCTCTATATGAGACGTTTTTCAAAGACTGCATTCATTTTAAAACAAACCATAACCTTTATTTCATCAATAAAGGTTTAAAAAGCTTTACGTAGATTATCAAATAATGATAATCTAAAATATCATGTTTACACACGACCATTACATAATGGTTTACAATACAAATATGTTACAACAAAATAAGTTTCTTGAATGCAGTTTTTACACAATATCATACAAGCATGGACTCCAAATCTCGTCCTTATTTAAGTATGCGACAGCGGAAGCTCTTAATAATCACCTGAGAATAAACATGCTTAAAACGTCAACAAAAATGTTGGTGAGTTATAGGTTTAACCTATATATATCAAATCATAATAATAGACCACAAGATTTCATATTTCAATACACATCCCATACATAGAGATAAAAGTCATTCATATGGTGAACACCTGGTAACCGACATTAACAAGATGCATATATAAGAATATCCCCATCATTCCGGGACACCCTTCGGATATGATATAAATTTCGAAGTACTAAAGCATCCGGTACTTTGGATGGGGTTTGTTAGGCCCAATAGATCTATCTTTAGGATTCGCGTCAATTAGGTTGTCTGTTCCCTAATTCTTAGATTACCAGACTTAATAAAAAGGGGCATATTCGATTTCGATAATTCAACCATAGAATGTAGTTTCACGTACTTGTGTCTATTTTGTAAATCATTTATAAAACCTGCATGTATTCTCATCCCAAAAATATTAGATTTTAAAAGTGGGACTATAACTCACTTTCACAAATTTTTACTTCGTCGGGAATTAAGACTTGGCCACTGGTTGATTCACGAACCTATAACAATATATACATATATATCAAAGTATGTTCAAAATATATTTACAACACTTTTAATATATTTTGATGTTTTAAGTTTATTAAGTCAGCTGTCCTCGTTAGTAACGTACAACTAGTTGTCCACAGTTAGCTGTACAGAAATAAATCGATAAATATTATCTTGAATCAATCCACGACCCAGTGTATACATATCTCAGTATTGATCACAACTCAAACAATATATATATTTTGGAATCAACCTCAACCCTGTATAGCTAACTCCAACATTCACATATAGAGTGTCTATGGTTGTTCCGAAATATATATAGACGTGTCGACATGATAGGTCGAAACATTGTATACGTGTCTATGGTATCTCAAGATTACATAATATACAATACAAGTTGATTAAGTTATGGTTGGAATAGATTTGTTACCAATTTTCACGTAGCTAAAATGAGAAAAATTATCCAATCTTGTTTTACCCATAACTTCTTCATTTTAAATCCGTTTTGAGTGAATCAAATTGCTATGGTTTCATATTGAACTCTATTTTATGAATATAAACAGAAAAAGTATAGGTTTATAGTCGGAAAAATAAGTTACAAGTCATTTTTGTAAAGGTAGTCATTTCAGTCGAAAGAACGACGTCTAGATGACCATTTTAGAAAACATACTTCCACTTTGAGTTTAACCATAATTTTTGGATATAGTTTCATGTTCATAATAAAAATCATTTTCCCAGAATAACAACTTTTAAATCAAAGTTTATCATAGTTTTTAATTAACTAACCCAAAACAGCCCGCGGTGTTACTACGACGGCGTAAATCCGGTTTTACGGTGTTTTTTGTGTTTCCAGGTTTTAAAACATTAAGTTAGCATATCATATAGATATAGAAGATGTGTTTAGTTGATTTTAAAAGTCAAGTTAGAAGGATTAACTTTTATTTGCGAACAAGTTTAGAATTAACTAAACTATGTTCTAGTGATTACAAGTTTAAACCTTCGAATAAGATAGCTTTATATGTATGAATCGAATGATGTTATGAACATCATTACTACCTTAAGTTCCTTGGATAAACCTACTGGAAAAGAAAAAAATGGATCTAGCTTCAACGGATCCTTGGATGGCTCGAAGTTCTTGAAGCAGAATCATGACACGAAAACAAGTTCAAGTAAGATCATCACTTGAAATAAGATTGTTATAGTTATAGAAATTGAACCAAAGTTTGAATATGATTATTACCTTGTATTAGAATGATAACCTACTGTAAGAAACAAAGATTTCTTGAGGTTGGATGATCACCTTACAAGATTGGAAGTGAGCTAGCAAACTTGAAAGTATTCTTGATTTTATGTAACTAGAACTTGTAGAATTTATGAAGAACACTTAGAACTTGAAGATAGAACTTGAGAGAGATCAATTAGATGAAGAAAATTGAAGAATGAAAGTGTTTGTAGGTGTTTTTGGTCGTTGGTGTATGGATTAGATATAAAGGATATGTAATTTTGTTTTCATGTAAATAAGTCATGAATGATTACTCATATTTTTGTAATTTTATGAGATATTTCATGCTAGTTGCCAAATGATGGTTCCCACATGTGTTAGGTGACTCACATGGGCTGCTAAGAGCTGATCATTGGAGTGTATATACCAATAGTACATACATCTAAAAGCTGTGTATTGTACGAGTACGAATACGGGTGCATACGAGTAGAATTGTTAATGAAACTGAACGACGATGTAATTGTAAGCATTTTTGTTAAGTAGAAGTATTTTGATAAGTGTATTGAAGTCTTTCAAAAGTGTATAAATACATATTAAAACACTACATGTATATACATTTTAACTGAGTCGTTAAGTCATCGTTAGTCGTTACATGTAAATGTTGTTTTGAAACCTTTAGGTTAATGATCTTGTTGAATGTTGTTAATGAAATGTCACGTTCTTATTGATTAAAAACGTTCCATATTAATTGATTTCGTTGCGAGGTTTTGACCTCTATATGAGACGTTTTTCAAAGACTGCATTCAATTTAAAACAAACCATAACCTTTATTTCATCAATAAAGGTTTAAAAAGCTTTACGTAAATTATCAAATAATGATAATCTAAAATATCCTATTTACACACGACCATTACATAATGGTTTACAATACAAATATGTTACAACAAAATAAGTTTCTTGAATGCAGTTTTTACACAATATCATACAAGCATGGACTCCAAATCTCGTCCTTATTTAAGTATGCGACAGCGGAAGCTCTTAATAATCACCTGAGAATAAACATGCTTAAAACGTCAACAAAAATGTTGGTGAGTTATAGGTTTAACCTATATATATCAAATCATAATAATAGAACACAAGATTTCATATTTCAATACACATCCCATACATAGAGATAAAAATCATTCATATGGTGAACACCTGGTAACCGACATTAACAAGATGCATATATAAGAATATCCCCATCATTCCGGGACACCCTTCGGATATGATATAAATTTCGAAGTACTAAAGCATCCGGTACTTTGGATGGGGCTTGTTGGGCCCGATAGATCTATCTTTAGGATTCGCGTCAATTAGGGTGTCTATTCCCTAATTCTTAGATTACCAGACTTAATAGAAAGGGGCATATTCGATTTCGATAATTCAACCATAGAATGTAGTTTCACGTACTTGTGTCTATTTTGTAAATCATTTATAAAACCTTCATGTATTCTCATCCCAAAAATATTAGATTTTAAAAGTTGGACTATAACTCACTTTCACAGATTTTTACTTCGTCGGGAAGTAAGACTTGGCCACTGGTTGATTCACGAACCTATAACAATATATACATATATATCAAAGTATGTTCAAAATATATTTACAACACTTTTAATATATTTTGATGTTTTAAGTTTATTAAGTCAGCTGTCCTCGTTAGTAACCTACAACTAGTTGTCCACAGTTAGATGTACAGAAATAAATCGATAAATATTATCTTGAATCAATCCACGACCCAGTGTATACGTATCTCAGTATTGATCACAACTCAAACTATATATATTTTGGAATCAACCTCAACCCTGTATAGCTAACTCCAACATTCACATATAGAGTGTCTATGGTTGTTCCGAAATATATATAGATGTGTCGACATGATCGGTCGAAACATTGTATACGTGTCTATGGTATCTCAAGATTACATAATATACAATACAAGTTGATTAAGTTATGGTTGGAATAGATTTGTTACCAATTTTCACGTAGCTAAAATGAGAAAAATTATCCAATCTTGTTTTACCCATAACTTCTTCATTTTAAATCCGTTTTGAGTGAATCAAATTGCTATGGTTTTATATTGAACTCTATTTTATGAATCTAAACAGAAAAAGTATAGGTTTATAGTCGGAAAAATAAGTTACAAGTCGTTTTTGTAAAGGTAGTCATTTCAGTCGAAAGAACGACGTCTAGATGACCGTTTTAGAAAACATACTTCCACTTTGAGTTTAACCATAATTTTTGGATATAGTTTCATGTTCATAATAAAAATCATTTTCTCAGAATAACAACTTTTAAATCAAAGTTTATCATAGTTTTTAATTAACTAACCCAAAACAGCCCGCGGTGTTACTACGACGGCGTAAATCCGGTTTTACGGTGTTTTTCGTGTTTCCAGGTTTTAAATCATTAAGTTAGCATATCATATAGATATAGAACATGTGTTTAGTTGATTTTAAAAGTCAAGTTAGAAGGATTAACTTTTGTTTGCGAACAAGTTTAGAATTAACTAAACTATGTTCTAGTGATTACAAGTTTAAACCTTCGAATAAGATAGCTTTATATGTATGAATCGAATGATGTTATGAACATCATTACTACCTTAAGTTCCTTGGATAAACCTACTGGAAAAGAGAAAAATGGATCTAGCTTCAACGGATCCTTGGATGGCTCGAAGTTCTTGAAGCAGAATCATGACACGAAAACAAGTTCAAGTAAGATCATCACTTGAAATAAGATTGTTATAGTTATAGAAATTGAACCAAAGTCTGAATATGATTATTACCTTGTATTAGAATGATAAGCTACTGTAAGAGACAAAGATTTCTTGAGGTTGTATGATCACCTTACAAGATTGGAAGTGAGCTAGCAAACTTGAAAGTATTCTTGATTTTATGAAACTAGAACTTTTGGAATTTATGAAGAACACTTAGAACTTGAAGATAGAACTTGAGAGAGATCAATTAGATGAAGAAAATTGAAGAATGAAAGTGTTTGTAGGTGTTTTTGGTCGTTGGTGTATGGATTAGATATAAAGGATATGTAATTTTGTTTTCATGTAAATAAGTCATGAATGATTACTCATATTTTTGTAATTTTATGAGATATTTCATGCTAGTTGCCAAATGATGGTTCCCACATGTGTTAGGTGACTCACATGGGCTGCTAAGAGCTGATCATTGGAGTGTATATACCAATAGTACATACATCTAAAAGCTGTGTATTGTACGAGTACGAATACGGGTGCATACGAGTAGAATTGTTGATGAAACTGAACGAGGATGTAATTGTAAGCATTTTTGTTAAGTAGAAGTATTTTGATAAGTGTATTTAAGTCTTTCAAAAGTGTATAAATACATATTAAAACACTACATGTATATACATTTTAACTGAGTCGTTAAGTCATCGTTAGTCGTTACATGTAAGTGTTGTTTTGAAACCTTTAGGTTAACGATCTTGTTAAATGTTATTAACCCAATGTTTATAATATCAAATGAGATTTTAAATTATTATATTATCATGATATTATGATATATAATATATCTTAGTATGATATATATACAGTTAAATGTCGTTACAACGATAATCGTTACATATATGTCTCGTTTCGAAATCATTAAGTTAGTAGTCTTATTTTTACATATGTATTTCATTGTTAATACACTTAATAATATATTTACTTATCATTTAACATAATTAACCAAGTGTATCAATATCTTAATATGATTCATATGTACCTAGTAAGACGTTGTTATAACGATAATCGTTATATATATCGTTTTCGAGTTTCTTAAATTAATAGTCTCATTTTTATGTATATAACTCATTGCTAAATACCTAATGAGATACATACTTATAATTAAATCATGTTAACTATATATATAACCATATATCTGTCATCGTATAGTTTTTACAAGTTTTAACGTTCGTGAATCACCGGTCAACTTGGGTGGTCAATTGTCTATATGAAACATATTTCAATTAATCAAGTCTTAATAAGTTTGATTGCTTAACATGTTGGAAGCATTTAATCATGTAAATATCAATCTCAATTAATATATATAAACATGGAAAAGTTCGGGTCACTACAGAACCTACCCGTTAAATAAATTTCGTCCAGAAATTTTAAGCTGTTGAAGGTGTTGACGAATCTTCTGGAAATAGATGCGGGTATTTCTTCTTCATCTGATCTTCACGCTCCCAGGTGAACTCGGGTCCTCTACGAGCATTCCATTGAACCTTAACAATTGGTATCTTGTTTTGCTTAAGTCTTTTAACCTCACGATCCATTATTACGACGGGTTCTTCGATGAATTGAAGTTTTTCGTTGAATTGAATTTCATCTAACGGAATAGTGAGATCTTCTTTAGCAAAACATTTCTTCAAATTCGAGACGTGGAAAGAGTTATGTACAGCCGCGAGTTGTTGAGGTAACTCAAGTCGGTAAGCTACTGGTCCGACACGATCAATAATCTTGAATGGTCCAATATACCTTGGATTTAATTTCCCTCGTTTACCAAATCGAACAACGCCTTTCCAAGGTGCAACTTTAAGCATGACCATCTCTCCAATTTCAAATTCTATATCTTTTCTTTTAATGTCAGCGTAGCTCTTTTGTCGACTTTGGGCGGTTTTCAACCGTTGTTGAATTTGGATGATCTTCTCGGTAGTTTCTTGTATAATCTCCGGACCCGTAATTTGTCTGTCCCCCACTTCACTCCAACAAATCGGAGACCTGCACTTTCTACCATAAAGTGCTTCAAACGGCGCCATCTCAATGCTTGAATGGTAGCTGTTGTTGTAGGAAAATTCTGCTAACGGTAGATGTCGATCCCAACTGTTTCCGAAATCAATAACACATGCTCGTAGCATGTCTTCAAGCGTTTGTATCGTCCTTTCGCTCTGCCCATCAGTTTGTGGATGATAGGCAGTACTCATGTCTGGACGAGTTCCTAATGCTTGCTGTAATGTCTGCCAGAATCTTGAAATAAATCTGCCATCCCTATCAGAGATAATAGAGATTGGTATTCCATGTCTGGAGATGACTTCCTTCAAATACAGTCGTGCTAACTTCTCCATCTTGTCATCTTCTCTTATTGGTAGGAAGTGTGCTGATTTGGTGAGACGATCAACTATTACCCAAATAGTATCAAAACCACTTGCAGTCCTTGGCAATTTAGTGATGAAATCCATGGTAATATTTTCCCATTTCCATTCCGGGATTTCGGGTTGTTGAAGTAGACCTGATGGTTTCTGATGCTCAGCTTTGACCTTAGAACACGTCAAACATTCTCCTACGTATTTAGCAACATCGGCTTTCATACCCGGCCACCAAAAATGTTTCTTGAGATCCTTGTACATCTTCCCCGTTCCAGGATATATTGAGTATCTGGTTTTATGAGCTTCTCTAAGTACCATTTCTCTCATATCTCCAAATTTTGGTACCCAAATCCTTTCAGCCCTATACCGGGTTCCGTCTTCCCGAATATTAAGATGCTTCTCCGATCCTTTAGGTATTTCATCCTTTAAATTTCCCTCTTTTAAAACTCCTTGTTGCGCCTCCTTTATTTGAGTAGTAAGGTTATTATGAATCATTATATTCATAGATTTTACTCGAATGGGTTCTCTGTCCTTCCTGCTCAAGGCATCGGCTACCACATTTGCCTTCCCCGGGTGGTAACGAATCTCAAAGTCGTAATCATTCAATAATTCAATCCACCTGCGCTGCCTCATATTCAGTTGTTTCTGATTAAATATGTGTTGAAGACTTTTGTGGTCGGTATATATAATACTTTTGACCCCATATAAGTAGTGCCTCCAAGTCTTTAATGCAAAAACAACCGCGCCTAATTCCAAATCATGCGTCGTATAATTTTGTTCGTGAATCTTCAATTGTCTAGACGCATAAGCAATCACCTTCGTTCGTTGCATTAATACACAACCGAGACCTTGCTTTGATGCGTCACAATAAATCACAAAATCATCATTCCCTTCAGGCAATGACAATATAGGTGCCGTAGTTAGCTTTTTCTTCAATAACTGAAACGCTTTCTCTTGTTCATCATTCCATTCAAATTTCTTCCCTTTATGCGTTAATGCTGTAGTGACCCGAACTTTTCCATGTTTATATATATTAATTGAGATTGATGTTTACATGATTAAATGTTTCCAACATGTTAAGCAATCAAACTTGTTAAGACTTGATTAATTGAAATAGGTTTCATATAGACAATTGACCACCCAAGTTGACCGGTGATTCACGAACGTTAAAACTTGTAAAAAAACTATATGATGACATATATATGGTTATATATATAGTTAACATGATATTATGATAAGTAAACATATCATTAATTATATTAACAATGAACTACATATGTAAAAACAAGACTACTAACTTAATGATTTTGAAACGAGACATATATGTAACGTTTATCGTTGTAACGACATTTAATGTATATATATCATATTAAGAGATATTCGTACATCATAATATCATGATAATATAATAATTTAAAATCTCTTTTGTTATTATAAACATTGGGTTAACAACATTTAACAAGATCGTTAACCTAAAGGTTTCAAAACAACACTTACATGTGACGACTAACGATGACTTAACGACTCAGTTAAAATGTATATACATGTAGTGTTTTAATATGTATTTATACACTTTTGAAAGACTTCAATACACTTATCAAAATACTTCTACTTAACAAAAATGCTTACAATTACATTCTCGTTCAGTTTCATCAACAATTCTACTCGTATGCACCCGTATTCGTACTCGTACAATACACAGCTTTTAGATGTATGTACTATTGGTATATACACTCCAATGATCAGCTCTTAGCAGCCCATGTGAGTCACCTAACACATGTGGGAACCATCATTTGGCAACTAGCATGAAATATCTCATAAGATTACAAAAATATGAGTAATCATTCATGACTTATTTACATGAAAACAAAATTACATATCCTTTATATCTAATCCATACACCAACGACCAAAAACACCTACAAACACTTTCATTCTTCAATTTTCTTCATCTAATTGAACTCTCTCAAGTTCTATCTTCAAGTTCTAAGTGTTCTTCATAAATTCCAAAAGTTCTAGTTTCATAAAATCAAGAATACTTTCAAGTTTGCTAGCTCACTTCCAATCTTGTAAGGTGATCATCCAACCTCAAGAAATCTTTGTTTCTTACAGTAGGTTATCATTCTAATACAAGGTAATAATCATATTCAAACTTTGGTTCAATTTCTATAACTATAACAATCTTATTTCAAGTGATGATCTTACTTGAACTTGTTTTCGTGACATGATTTTGCTTCAAGAACTTTGAGCCATCCAAGGATCCATTGAAGCTAGATCCATTTTTCTCTTTTCCAGTAGGTTCATCCAAGGAACTTAAGGTAGTAATGATGTTCATAACATCATTCGATTCATACATATAAAGCTATCTTATTCGAAGGTTTAAACTTGTAATCACTAGAACATAGTTTAGTTAATTCTAAACTTGTTCGCAAACAAAAGTTAATCCTTCTAACTTGACTTTTAAAATCAACTAAACACATGTTCTATATCTATATGATATGCTAACTTAATGATTTAAAACCTGGAAACACGAAAAACACCGTAAAACCGGATTTACGCCGTCGTAGTAACACCGCGGGCTGTTTTGGGTTAGTTAATTAAAAACTATGATAAACTTTGATTTAAAAGTTGTTATTCTGAGAAAATGATTTTTATTATGAACATGAAACTATATCCAAAAATTATGGTTAAACTCAAAGTGGAAGTATGTTTTCTAAAATGGTCATCTAGACGTCGTTCTTTCGACTGAAATGACTACCTTTACAAAAAACGACTTGTAACTTATTTTTCCGACTAGAAACCTATACTTTTTTTGTTTAGATTCATAAAATAGAGTTCAATATGAAACCATAGCAATTTGATTCACTCAAAACGGATTTAAAATGAAGAAGTTATGGGTAAAACAAGATTGGATAATTTTTCTCATTTTAGCTACGTGAAAATTGGTAACAAATCTATTCCAACCATAACTTAATCAACTTGTATTATATATTCTGTAATCTTGAGATACCATAGACACGTATACAATGTTTCGACCTATCATGTCGACACATCTATATATATTTCGGAACAACCATAGACACTCTATATGTGAATGTTGGAGTTAGCTATACAGGGTTGAGGTTGATTCCAAAATATATATAGTTTGAGTTGTGATCAATACTGAGATACGTATACACTGGGTCGTGGATTGATTCAAGATAATATTTATCGATTTATTTCTGTACATCTAACTGTGGACAACTAGTTGTAGGTTACTAACGAGGACAGCTGACTTAATAAACTTAAAACATCAAAATATATTAAAAGTGTTGTAAATATATTTTGAACATACTTTGATATATATGTATATATTGTTATAGGTTCGTGAATCAACCAGTGGCCAAGTCTTACTTCCCGACGAAGTAAAAATCTGTGAAAGTGAGTTATAGTCCCACTTTTAAAATCTAATATTTTGGGATGAGAATACATGCAGGTTTTATAAATGATTTACAAAATAGACACAAGTACGTGAAACTACATTCTATGGTTGAATTATCGAAATCGAATATGCCCCTTTTTATTAAGTCTGGTAATCTAAGAATTAGGGAACAGACACCCTAATTGACGCGAATCCTAAAGATAGATCTATTGGGCTTAACAAAGCCCATCCAAAGTACTGGATGCTTTAGTACTTCGAAATTTATATCATATCCGAAGGGTGTCCCGGAATGATGGGGATATTCTTATATATGCATCTTGTTAATGTCGGTTACCAGGTGTTCACCATATGAATGATTTTTATCTCTATGTATGGGATGTGTATTGAAATATGAAATCTTGTGGTCTATTGTTACGATTTGATATATATAGGTTAAACCTATAACTCACCAACATTTTTGTTGACGTTTTAAGCATGTTTATTCTCAGGTGATTATTAAGAGCTTCCGCTGTCGCATACTTAAATAAGGACAAGATTTGGAGTCCATGCTTGTATGATATTGTGTAAAAACTGCATTCAAGAAACTTATTTTGTTGTAACATATTTGTATTGTAAACCATTATGTAATGGTCGTGTGTAAACAGGATATTTTAGATTATCATTATTTGATAATCTACGTAAAGCTTTTTAAACCTTTATTGATGAAATAAAGGTTAAGGTTTGTTTAAAAATGAATGCAGTCTTTGAAAAACGTCTCATATAGAGGTCAAAACCTCGCAACGAAATCAATTAATATGGAACGTTTTTAATCAATAAGAACGGGACATTTCAGTTGGTATCCGAGCGTTGGTCTTAGAGAACCAGAAAATTTGCATTAGTGTGTCTTATCGAGTTTGTTAGGATGCATTAGTGAGTCTGGACTTCGACCGTGTTTTCTTTAAAAATGATTGCTTAACATTTTTGTTGGAAACTATATATTTTTAACATATGAATATTATGTGATATATTAATCTCTTAACGTGTTTGATATTATGTGATAGATGTCTACCTCTAGAACAAGTCCCATTGACTCACCTAATAATAATGAAGAGTCAAATGTAAATTGGAATGATTTGTGGACTGATTCACAAGTTCCCGAAGAGGAACCGAAAGAAGAGTCGGAACCGGAAGAAGAATCGGAACCGGAAGAAGAATCGGAACCGGATGAAGAAATAGAACCGGTGGGGGAAATAATAAAACGGTTAAGTAAAAGAAAATCCTCAACCAACCGACCAAAGTTAATTATGGTCAATGGTGTTTCCGCCAAGGAAGCAAAATATTGGGAGGATTACCAATTCTCCGATGAATCGGATTCCGACGAGAATTCCGATGATGTTATAGAAATTACCCTAACTGAATTTAAAAAGGCAAAAGAAAATAATAAGGGAAAGGGCATAAAAATAGAGAAATCTAATTCCAACCCCGATGAACTTTATATGTATCGTCAACCCCCGAAGTCCTTAAGTTGTAACAATGACCCGGGAACCTCTAAACCACCAGGTTTTTCTAAACCAATGTGGACAACGACGGCTCGTATTAGGGGAACATCATATATCCCTAGAAACTTGGCAAAACGAACCAAAACCGAAGAAGAAGAAACGAGCGAGTCGGAATAAGATAGTTGTATTCGTGTGGTGTAATATATGTAATATAGTGTTCTTATGCTTTATGATATATGTAAAAATTGCTTGTATTAATAAGTATTTTTTTTTTATGAAACTAACTCTTGTCTATTTTACAGTTTAAAAACACAAAATGGATAGACAACCCAATATTTTAAGAGACCTACCCGGAGACATGATTGATGAAATCTTGTCTAGAGTCGGCCAGAATTCTTCGGCACAACTATTTAAGGCGAGATCAGTTTGTAAGACATTCGAAGAACGTTCCAAGAATGTCTTGGTTTATAAGAGACTTTCGTTTGAAAGATGGGGGATATCACATTGGGAAACCCATAAGTTACGATGTGTTTACTTTGACGCATATATTGCGGGGAACCCAAATGCTATTTTACGCAACGGGTTAAGAAATTATTTTGACTCAATATATCCGAATATTGGACTTCGTGATTTAGAAAAAGCGGCTAACATGCAACATAAAGAAGCATGTTATGCTTACGGATTAGTAATGTTCGCTTCTCACCAAAGTGAGAACAAGAACATCGGGCTACAACTATTAAACAAAACGTTTCCACAAGTGACGGAGTCGGTAATTGGGGTAAGAAATGACGTTTTTAGATTATTACGGGACTGTTGGACATTACGTAACCCTCGTCCCTTTGATGACGTTACAACACGCTGTCTTATCAACGGCCATAACGGTTATGTTGCACAAGACCAAGGATGGGAAGTAGTCCTAGTAAAACCAGAATGCATGACTTGTTTCTGGACGTATGAATTACGTGTCTTTATTGCCTTTGCTGAACGACTTGTGTACTAGCTAGAATTATCTTCACAACTATATTGTATCAAAGTTATTGTGTGCTATATTTCATGCTTTATGTAAAATAAGCGGTATTGTAAGTTTGTAAAATATTGTATAAAAGTTTGAACGCGAAATATTATTATAATCAGTTTTTCATATAGAATTGTAGTAGTTGAATTGTATATTAGCTACTAAGTATGAACTTAACGGGTAGGTACTACCCGAATTTAAACTTATAAAACGCTAATATGAAGAAAAAGCTTTTATAAATGAGTTCATATTATGCTACGAAATACTATTAACTACTCTTAATATTCTGTATGATTAACTTGTTCCATTTAACTATTTTGAAGGAAATGGCACCGACTACTCGACACACCGTGAATATGAATGAAGAGGAATTCCGTACTTTTCTAGCTTCAAACATAGCCGCAGTACAGGCTGCGCTACATACCAACAATAACCTTGGATCTAGCAGTACAGGAAATCGTGTAGGATGCACCTACAAAGAATTCACTGCCTGCAAACCTTTGGAATTTGATGGAACCGAAGGACCGATCGGATTGAAACGGTGGACCGAGAAGGTTGAATCGGTGTTTGCCATAAGTAAGTGTACTGAAGAGGACAAAGTGAAGTACGCTACGCATACCTTCACAGGTTCTGCGTTAACATGGTGGAATACCTATCTAGAGCAAGTGGGACAAGATGATGCGTACGCACTACCGTGGTCAGCATTCAAGCACTTGATGAACGAGAAGTACCGTCCCAGAACCGAGGTCAATAAGCTCAAGACAGAACTTAGAGGGTTACGAACCCAAGGATTTGATATTACCACGTACGAAAGACGATTCACAGAATTGTGCCTATTGTGTCCGGGAGCATTCGAAGATGAGGAAGAGAAGATCGACGCGTTTGTGAAAGGATTACCGGAAAGAATCCAAGAAGATATAAGTTCACACGAGCCCGCCTCCATACAACAGGCATGTAGAATGGCTCACAAACTAGTGAACCAGATTGAAGAAAGAATTAAAGAACAGACTGCTGAAGAGGCCAATGTGAAGCAAGTCAAAAGAAAGTGGGAGGAAAACGGTGATAAGAATCACCAATACAACAACAACAGCAATTACAACAATAATCGCAACAATTATCCCAACAATCGCAACATCAATCGCAACTACAACAAACGGCCCAACAACAACAACAACAACAGCAACTACAACAATCATCCCAACAACAATAATAACCGCAACAACAACAACAATCAGAAGCAACTATGCCAAAGGTGTGAAAAGAATCACTCGGGGTTCTGCACCAAATTTTGCAACAAGTGTAAAAGAAATGGTCATAGCGCAGCGAAGTGTGAGGTCTACGGACCAGGGGTTAATAGAACGAAAGGAACAAATGGTGTCGGAACGAGTAATGGCGGAGCAAGTAGTGTCGGAGCAAGTTATGCCAATGTAGTTTGTTATAAATGTGGAAAACCAGGCCACATTATTAGAAATTGCCCGAATCAGGAGAACACGAATGGACAAGGCCGTGGAAGAGTTTTCAATATTAATGCGGTAGAGGCACAGGAAGACCCGGAGCTTGTTACGGGTACGTTTCTTATTGACAATAAATCTGCTTACGTTTTATTTGATTCGGGTGCGGATAGAAGCTATATGAGTAGAGATTTTTGTGCTAAATTAAGTTGTCCATTGACGCCTTTGGATAGTAAATTTTTACTCGAATTAGCAAATGGTAAATTAATTTCAGCAGATAATATATGTCGGAATCGAGAAATTAAACTGGTTAGCGAAACATTTAAGATTGATTTGATACCAGTAGAGTTAGGGAGTTTTGATGTGATAATCGGTATGGACTGGTTGAAAGAAGTGAAAGCAGAGATCGTTTGTTACAAAAATGCAATTCGCATTATACGAGAAAAAGGAAAACCCTTAATGGTGTACGGAGAAAAGGGCAACACGAAGCTACATCTTATTAGTAATTTGAAGGCACAAAAACTAATAAGAAAAGGTTGCTATACTATTCTAGCACACGTCGAGAAAGTACAAACTGAAGAAAAGAGCATCAATGATGTTCCCATTGCAAAAGAATTTCCCGATGTATTTCCGAAAGAATTACCGGGATTATCCCCACATCGATCCGTTGAATTTCAAATAGATCTTGTACCAGGAGCTGCACCAATAGCTCGTGCTCCTTACAGACTCGCACCCAGCGAGATGAAAGAACTGCAAAGCCAATTACAAGAACTTTTAGAGCGTGGTTTCATTCGACCAAGCACATCACCGTGGGGAGCTCCTGTTTTGTTTGTCAAGAAGAAAGATGGTACATTCAGGTTGTGTATCGACTACCGAGAGTTGAACAAACTTACCATCAAGAACCGCTACCCACTACCGAGAATCGACGACTTATTTGATCAACTACAAGGCTCGTCTGTTTATTCAAAGATTGACTTACGTTCCGGGTATCATCAAATGCGGGTGAAAGAAGATGATATTCCAAAGACTGCTTTCAGAACACGTTACGGTCATTACGAGTTTATGGTCATGCCGTTTGGTTTAACTAATGCACCAGCTGTGTTCATGGACCTTATGAACCGAGTGTGTGGACCATACCTTGACAAGTTTGTCATTGTTTTCATTGATGACATACTTATTTACTCAAAGAATGACCAAGAACACGGTGAACATTTGAGAAAGGTGTTAGAAGTATTGAGGAAGGAAGAATTGTACGCTAAGTTTTCAAAGTGTGCATTTTGGTTGGAAGAAGTTCAATTCCTCGGTCACATAGTGAACAAAGAAGGTATTAAGGTGGATCCGGCAAAGATAGAAACTGTTGAAAAGTGGGAAACCCCGAAAACTCCGAAACACATACGCCAATTTTTAGGACTAGCTGGTTACTACAGAAGGTTCATCCAAGACTTTTCCAGAATAGCAAAACCCTTGACTGCATTAACGCATAAAGGGAAGAAATTTGAATGGAATGATGAACAAGAGAAAGCGTTTCAGTTATTGAAGAAAAAGCTAACTACGGCACCTATATTGTCATTGCCTGAAGGGAATGATGATTTTGTGATTTATTGTGACGCATCAAAGCAAGGTCTCGGTTGTGTATTAATGCAACGAACGAAGGTGATTGCTTATGCGTCTAGACAATTGAAGATTCACGAACAAAATTATACGACGCATGATTTGGAATTAGGCGCGGTTGTTTTTGCATTAAAGACTTGGAGGCACTACTTATATGGGGTCAAAAGTATTATATATACCGACCACAAAAGTCTTCAACACATATTTAATCAGAAACAACTGAATATGAGGCAGCGTAGGTGGATTGAATTATTGAATGATTACGATTTTGAGATTCGTTACCACCCGGGGAAGGCAAATGTGGTAGCCGATGCCTTGAGCAGGAAGGATAGAGAACCTATTCGAGTAAAATCTATGAATATAATGATTCATAATAACATTACTACTCAAATAAAGGAGGCGCAACAAGGAGTTTTAAATGAGGGAAATTTAAAGGATGAAATACCCAAAGGATCGGAGAAGCATCTTAATATTCGGGAAGACGGAACCCGGTATAGGGCTGAAAGGATTTGGGTACCAAAATTTGGAGATATGAGAGAAATGGTACTTAGAGAAGCTCATAAAACCAGATACTCAATACATCCTGGAACGGGGAAGATGTACAAGGATCTCAAGAAACATTTTTGGTGGCCGGGTATGAAAGCCGATGTTGCTAAATACGTAGGAGAATGTTTGACGTGTTCTAAGGTCAAAGCTGAGCATCAGAAACCATCAGGTCTACTTCAACAACCCGAAATCCCGGAATGGAAATGGGAAAACATTACCATGGATTTCATCACTAAATTGCCAAGGACTGCAAGTGGTTTTGATACTATTTGGGTAATAGTTGATCGTCTCACCAAATCAGCACACTTCCTACCAATAAGAGAAGATGACAAGATGGAGAAGTTAGCACGACTGTATTTGAAGGAAGTCGTCTCCAGACATGGAATACCAATCTCTATTATCTCTGATAGGGATGGCAGATTTATTTCAAGATTCTGGCAGACATTACAGCAAGCATTAGGAACTCGTCTAGACATGAGTACTGCCTATCATCCACAAACTGATGGGCAGAGCGAAAGGACGATACAAACGCTTGAAGACATGCTACGAGCATGTGTTATTGATTTCGGAAACAGTTGGGATCGACATCTACCGTTAGCAGAATTTTCCTACAACAACAGCTACCATTCAAGCATTGAGATGGCGCCGTTTGAAGCACTTTATGGTAGAAAGTGCAGGTCTCCGATTTGTTGGAGTGAGGTGGGGGATAGACAGATTACGGGTCCGGAGATTATACAAGAAACTACCGAGAAGATCATCCAAATTCAACAACGGTTGAAAACCGCCCAAAGTCGACAAAAGAGCTACGCTGACATTAAAAGAAAAGATATAGAATTTGAAATTGGAGAGATGGTCATGCTTAAAGTTTCACCTTGGAAAGGCGTTGTTCGATTTGGTAAACGAGGGAAATTAAATCCAAGGTATATTGGACCATTCAAGATTATTGATCGTGTCGGACCAGTAGCTTACCGACTTGAGTTACCTCAACAACTCGCGGCTGTACATAACACTTTCCACGTCTCGAATTTGAAGAAATGTTTTGCTAAAGAAGATCTCACTATTCCGTTAGATGAAATCCAAATCAACGAAAAACTCCAATTCATCGAAGAACCCGTCGAAATAATGGATCGTGAGGTTAAAAGACTTAAGCAAAACAAGATACCAATTGTTAAGGTTCGATGGAATGCTCGTAGAGGACCCGAGTTCACCTGGGAGCGTGAAGATCAGATGAAGAAGAAATATCCGCATCTATTTCCAGAAGATGCGTCAACACCTTCAACAGCTTAAAATTTCGGGACGAAATTTATTTAACGGGTAGGTACTGTAGTGACCCGAACTTTTCCATGTTTATATATATTAATTGAGATTGATGTTTACATGATTAAATGTTTCCAACATGTTAAGCAATCAAACTTGTTAAGACTTGATTAATTGAAATAGGTTTCATATAGACAATTGACCACCCAAGTTGACCGGTGATTCACGAACGTTAAAACTTGTAAAAAAACTATATGATGACATATATATGGTTATATATATAGTTAACATGATATTATGATAAGTAAACATATCATTAATTATATTAACAATGAACTACATATGTAAAAACAAGACTACTAACTTAATGATTTTGAAACGAGACATATATGTAACGTTTATCGTTGTAACGACATTTAATGTATATATATCATATTAAGAGATATTCGTACATCATAATATCATGATAATATAATAATTTAAAATCTCTTTTGTTATTATAAACATTGGGTTAACAACATTTAACAAGATCGTTAACCTAAAGGTTTCAAAACAACACTTACATGTGACGACTAACGATGACTTAACGACTCAGTTAAAATGTATATACATGTAGTGTTTTAATATGTATTTATACACTTTTGAAAGACTTCAATACACTTATCAAAATACTTCTACTTAACAAAAATGCTTACAATTACATTCTCGTTCAGTTTCATCAACAATTCTACTCGTATGCACCCGTATTCGTACTCGTACAATACACAGCTTTTAGATGTATGTACTATTGGTATATACACTCCAATGATCAGCTCTTAGCAGCCCATGTGAGTCACCTAACACATGTGGGAACCATCATTTGGCAACTAGCATGAAATATCTCATAAGATTACAAAAATATGAGTAATCATTCATGACTTATTTACATGAAAACAAAATTACATATCCTTTATATCTAATCCATACACCAACGACCAAAAACACCTACAAACACTTTCATTCTTCAATTTTCTTCATCTAATTGAACTCTCTCAAGTTCTATCTTCAAGTTCTAAGTGTTCTTCATAAATTCCAAAAGTTCTAGTTTCATAAAATCAAGAATACTTTCAAGTTTGCTAGCTCACTTCCAATCTTGTAAGGTGATCATCCAACCTCAAGAAATCTTTGTTTCTTACAGTAGGTTATCATTCTAATATAAGGTAATAATCATATTCAAACTTTGGTTCAATTTCTATAACTATAACAATCTTATTTCAAGTGATGATCTTACTTGAACTTGTTTTCGTGTCATGATTTTGCTTCAAGAACTTTGAGCCATCCAAGGATCCATTGAAGCTAGATCCATTTTTCTCTTTTCCAGTAGGTTCATCCAAGGAACTTAAGGTAGTAATGATGTTCATAACATCATTCGATTCATACATATAAAGCTATCTTATTCGAAGGTTTAAACTTGTAATCACTAGAACATAGTTTAGTTAATTCTAAACTTGTTCGCAAACAAAAGTTAATCCTTCTAACTTGACTTTTAAAATCAACTAAACACATGTTCTATATCTATATGATATGCTAACTTAATGATTTAAAACCTGGAAACACGAAAAACACCGTAAAACCGGATTTACGCCGTCGTAGTAACACCGCGGGCTGTTTTGGGTTAGTTAATTAAAAACTATGATAAACTTTGATTTAAAAGTTGTTATTCTGAGAAAATGATTTTTATTATGAACATGAAACTATATCCAAAAATTATGGTTAAACTCAAAGTGGAAGTATGTTTTCTAAAATGGTCATCTAGACGTCGTTCTTTCGACTGAAATGACTACCTTTACAAAAAACGACTTGTAACTTATTTTTCCGACTAGAAACCTATACTTTTTTTGTTTAGATTCATAAAATAGAGTTCAATATGAAACCATAGCAATTTGATTCACTCAAAACGGATTTAAAATGAAGAAGTTATGGGTAAAACAAGATTGGATAATTTTTCTCATTTTAGCTACGTGAAAATTGGTAACAAATCTATTCCAACCATAACTTAATCAACTTGTATTATATATTATGTAATCTTGAGATACCATAGACACGTATACAATGTTTCGACCTATCATGTCGACACATCTATATATATTTCGGAACAACCATAGACACTCTATATGTGAATGTTGGAGTTAGCTATACAGGGTTGAGGTTGATTCCAAAATATATATAGTTTGAGTTGTGATCAATACTGAGATACGTATACACTGGGTCGTGGATTGATTCAAGATAATATTTATCGATTTATTTCTGTACATCTAACTGTGGACAACTAGTTGTAGGTTACTAACGAGGACAGCTGACTTAATAAACTTAAAACATCAAAATATATTAAAAGTGTTGTAAATATATTTTGAACATACTTTGATATATATGTATATATTGTTATAGGTTCGTGAATCAACCAGTGGCCAAGTCTTACTTCCCGACGAAGTAAAAATCTGTGAAAGTGAGTTATAGTCCCACTTTTAAAATCTAATATTTTGGGATGAGAATACATGCAGGTTTTATAAATGATTTACAAAATAGACACAAGTACGTGAAACTACATTCTATGGTTGAATTATCGAAATCGAATATGCCCCTTTTTATTAAGTCTGGTAATCTAAGAATTAGGGAACAGACACCCTAATTGACGCGAATCCTAAAGATAGATCTATTGGGCCTAACAAACCCCATCCAAAGTACCGGATGCTTTAGTACTTCGAAATTTATATCATATCCGAAGGGTGTCCCGGAATGATGGGGATATTCTTATATATGCATCTTGTTATTGTCGGTTACCAGGCGTTCACCATATGAATGATTTTTATCTCTATGTATGGGATGTGTATTGAAATATGAAATCTTGTGGTCTATTGTTACGATTTGATATATATAGGTTAAACCTATAACTCACCAACATTTTTGTTGACGTTTTAAGCATGTTTATTCTCAGGTGATTATTAAGAGCTTCCGCTGTCGCATACTTAAATAAGGACAAGATTTGGAGTCCATGCTTGTATGATATTGTGTAAAAACTGCATTCAAGAAACTTATTTTGTTGTAACATATTTGTATTGTAAACCATTATGTAATGGTCGTGTGTAAACAGGATATTTTAGATTATCATTATTTGATAATCTACGTAAAGCTTTTTAAACCTTTATTGATGAAATAAAGGTTATGGTTTGTTTAAAAATGAATGCAGTCTTTGAAAAACGTCTCATATAGAGGTCAAAACCTCGCAACGAAATCAATTAATATGGAACGTTTTTAATCAATAAGAACGGGACATTTCAAATGCAGTCAAGGGTTTTGCTATTCTGGAAAAGTCTTGGATGAACCTTCTGTAGTAACCAGCTAGTCCCAAAAACTGGCGTATGTGTTTCGGAGTTTTCGGGGTTTCCCACTTTTCAACAGTTTCTATCTTTGCCGGATCCACCTTAATACCTTCTTTGTTCACTATGTGACCGAGGAATTGAACTTCTTCCAACAAAAATGCACACTTTGAAAACTTAGCGTACAATTCTTCCTTCCTCAATACTTCTAACACCTTTCTCAAATGTTCACCGTGTTCTTGGTCATTCTTTGAGTAAATAAGTATGTCATCAATGAAAACAATGACAAACTTGTCAAGGTATGGTCCACACACTCGGTTCATAAGGTCCATGAACACAGCTGGTGCATTAGTTAAACCAAACGGCATGACCATAAACTCGTAATGACCGTAACGTGTTCTGAAAGCTGTCTTTGGAATATCATCTTCTTTCACCCGCATTTGATGATACCCGGAACGTAAGTCAATCTTTGAATAAACAGACGAGCCTTGTAGTTGATCAAATAAGTCGTCGATTCTCGGTAGTGGGTAGCGGTTCTTGATGGTAAGTTTGTTCAACTCTCGGTAGTCGATACACAACCTGAATGTACCATCTTTCTTCTTGACAAACAAAACAGGAGCTCCCCACGGTGATGTGCTTGGTCGAATGAAACCACGCTCTAAAAGTTCTTGTAATTGGCTTTGCAGTTCTTTCATCTCGCTGGGTGCGAGTCTGTAAGGAGCACGAGCTATTGGTGCAGCTCCTGGTACAAGATCTATTTGAAATTCAACGGATCGATGTGGGGGTAATCCCGGTAATTCTTTCAGAAATACATCGGGAAATTCTTTTGCAATGGGAACATCATTGATGCTCTTTTCTTCAGTTTGTACTTTCTCGACGTGTGCTAGAACAGCATAGCAACCTTTTCTTATTAGTTTTTGTGCCTTCAAATTACTAATAAGATGTAGCTTCGTGTTGCCCTCTTCTCCGTACACCATTAAGGGTTTTCCTTTTTCTCGTATAATGCGAATTGCATTTTTGTAACAAACGATCTCTGCTTTCACTTCTTTCAACCAGTCCATACCGATTATCACATCAAAACTCCCTAACTCTACTGGTATCAAATCAATCTTAAATGTTTCGCTAACTAGTTTAATTTCTCGATTTCGACATATATTATCTGCTGAAATTAATTTACCATTTGCTAATTCGAGTAAAAATTTACTATCCAAAGGCGTCAATGGACAACTTAATTTAGCACAAAAATCTCTACTCATATAGCTTCTATCCGCACCCGAATCAAATAAAACGTAAGCAGATTTATTGTCAATAAGAAACGTACCCGTAACAAGCTCCGGGTCTTCCTGTGCCTCTGCCGCATTAATATTGAAAACTCTTCCGCGGCCTTGTCCATTCGTGTTCTCCTGGTTCGGGCAATTTCTAATAATGTGGCCCGGTTTTCCACATTTATAACAAACTACATTGGCGTAACTTGCTCCGACACTACTTGCTCCTCCATTACTCGTTCCGACACCATTTGTTCCTTTCGTTCTATTAACCCCTGGTCCGTAGACCTCACACTTCGCCGCGCTATGACCATTTCTTTTACACTTGTTGCAAAATTTGGTGCAGAACCCCGAGTGATACTTTTCACACCTTTGGCATAGCTGCTTCTGATTGTTGTTGTTGTTGTTGTTGCGGTTATTATTGTTGTTGGGATGATTGTTGTAGTTGCTGTTGTTGTTGTTGTTGTTGTTGTTGGGCCGTTTGTTGTAGTTGCGATTGATGTTGCGATTGCTGGGATAATTGTTGCGATTATTGTTGTAATTGCTGTTGTTGTTGTATTGGTGATTCTTATCACCGTTTTCCTCCCACTTTCTTTTGACTTGCTTCACATTGGTCTCTTCAGCAGTCTGTTCTTTAATTCTTTCTTCAATCTGGTTCACTAGTTTGTGAGCCATTCTACATGCCTGTTGTATGGAGGCGGGCTCGTGTGAACTTATATCTTCTTGTATTCTTTCCGGTAATCCTTTCACAAACGCGTCGATCTTCTCTTCCTCATCTTCGAATGCTCCCGGACACAATAGGCACAATTCTGTGAATCGTCTTTCGTACGTGGTAATATCAAATCCGTGGGTTCGTAACCCTCTAAGTTCTGTCTTGAGCTTATTGACCTCGGTTCTGGGACGGTACTTCTCGTTCATCAAGTGCTTGAATGCTGACCACGGTAGTGCGTACGCATCGTCTTGTCCCACTTGCTCTAGATAGGTATTCCACCATGTTAACGCAGAACCTGTGAAGGTATGCGTAGCGTACTTCACTTTGTCCTCTTCAGTACACTTACTTATGGCAAACACCGATTCGACCTTCTCGGTCCACCGTTTCAATCCGATCGGTCCTTCGGTTCCATCAAATTCCAAAGGTTTGCAGGCAGTGAATTCTTTGTAGGTGCATCCTACACGATTTCCTGTACTGCTAGATCCAAGGTTATTGTTGGTATGTAGCGCAGCCTGTACTGCGGCTATGTTTGAAGCTAGAAAAGTACGGAATTCCTCTTCATTCATATTCACGGTGTGTCGAGTAGTCGGTGCCATTTCCCGTTAAGTTCATACTTAGTAGCTAATATACAATTCAACTACTACAATTCTATATGAAAAACTGATTATAATAATATTTCGCGTTCAAACTTTTACACAATAATTTACAAACTTACAATACCGCTTATTTTACATATAGCATGAAATATAGCACACAATAAATTTGATACAAGATGGTTGTGAAGATAATTCTAGCTAGTACACAAGTCGTTCAGCAAAGGCAATAAAGACACGTAATTCATACGTCCAGAAACAAGTCATGCATTCTGGTTTTATTAGGATTACTTCCCATCCTTGGTTTTGTGGAACATAACCGTTATGGCCGTTGATAAGACATCGTGTTGTAACGTCATCAAAGGGACGAGGGTTACGTAATGTCCAACAGTCCCGTAACAATCTAAAAACCTCATTTCTTACCCCAATTACCGACTCCGTCACTTGTGGGAACGTTTTGTTTAATAGTTGTAGCCCGATGTTCTTGTTCTCACTTTGGTGAGAAGCGAACATTACTAATCCGTAAGCATAACATGCTTCTTTATGTTGCATGTTAGCCGCTTTTTCTAAATCACGAAGTCCAATATTCGGATATATTGAGTCAAAATAATTTCTTAACCCATTGCGTAAAATAGCATTTGGGTTCCCCACAATATATGCGTCAAAGTAAACACATCGTAACTTATGGATTTCCCAATGTGATATCCCCCATCTTTCGAACGAAAGCCTTTTATAAACCAAGGCATTCTTGGAACGTTCTTCGAATGTCTTACAAACTGATCTCGCCTTAAATAGTTGTGCTGAAGAATTCTGACCGACTCTAGACAAGATTTCATCAATCATGTCTCTGGGTAGGTCTCTTAAAATATTGGGTTGTCTATCCATTTTGTGTTTTTATACTGTAAAATAGACAAGAGTTAGCTTCATAAAAAAAAAAAATACTTATTTAATACAAGCAATTTTTACATATATCATAAAGCATAAGCACACTATATTACATATATTACACCACACAAATACAACTATCTTATTCCGACTCGCTTGTTTCTTCTTCTTTGGTTTTGGTTCGTTTTGCCAAGTTTCTAGGGATATATGATGTTCCCCTAATACGAGCCGTAATTTTCCACATTGGTTTAGAAAAACCTGGTGGTTTAGAGGTTCCCGGGTCATTGTTACAACTTAAGGACTTCGGGGGTTGACGATACATATAAAGTTCATCGGGGTTGGAATTAGATTTCTCTATTTTTATGCCCTTTCCCTTATTATTTTCTTTTGCCTTTTTAAATTCAGTTGGGGTAATTTCTATAACATCATCGGAATTCTCGTCGGAATCCGATTCATCGGAGAATTGGTAATCCTCCCAATATTTTGCTTCCATGGCGGAAACACCATTGACCATAATTAACCTTGGTCGGTTGGTTGAGGATTTTCTTTTACTTAACCGTTTTATTATTTCCCCCACCGGTTCTATTTCTTCATCCGGTTCTGATTCTTCTTCTGGTTCCGATTCTTCTTCCGGTTCCGACTCTTCTTCCGGTTCCTCTTCGGGAACTTGTGAATCAGTCCACGAATCATTCCAATTTACATTTGACTCTTCATTATTATTAGGTGAGTCAATGGGACTTGTTCTAGAGGTAGACATCTATCACATAATATCAAACGCGTTAAGAGATTAATATATCACATAATATTCACATGTTAAAAATATATAGTTTCCAACAAAATTTGTTAAGCAATCATTTTTCAAGTAAACACGGTCGAAGTCCAGACTCACTAATGCATCCTAACAAACTCGATAAGACACACTAATGCAAAATTCTGGTTCTCTAAGACCAACGCTCGGATACCAACTGAAATGTCCCGTTCTTATTGATTAAAAACGTTCCATATTAATTGATTTCGTTGCGAGGTTTTGACCTCTATATGAGACGTTTTTCAAAGACTGCATTCAATTTAAAACAAACCATAACCTTTATTTCATCAATAAAGGTTTAAAAAGCTTTAAGTAAATTATCAAATAATGATAATCTAAAATATCCTATTTACACACGACCATTACATAATGGTTTACAATACAAATATGTTACAACAAAATAAGTTTCTTGAATGCAGTTTTTACACAATATCATACAAGCATGGACTCCAAATCTCGTCCTTATTTAAGTATGCGACAGCGGAAGCTCTTAATAATCACCTGAGAATAAACATGCTTAAAACGCCAACAAAAATGTTGGTGAGTTATAGGTTTAACCTATATATATCAAATCATAATAATAGACCACAAGATTTCATATTTCAATACACATCCCATACATAGAGATAAAAATCATTCATATGGTGAACACCTGGTAACCGACATTAACAAGATGCATATATAAGAATATCCCCATCATTCCGGGACACCCTTCGGATATGATATAAATTTCGAAGTACTAAAGCATCCGGTACTTTGGATGGGGCTTGTTGGGCCCGATAGATCTATCTTTAGGATTCGCGTCAATTAGGGTGTCTGTTCCCTAATTCTTAGATTACCAGACTTAATAGAAAGGGGCATATTCGATTTCGATAATTCAACCATAGAATGTAGTTTCACGTACTTGTGTCTATTTTGTAAATCATTTATAAAACCTGCATGTATTCTCATCCCAAAAATATTAGATTTTAAAAGTGGGACTATAACTCACTTTCACAGATTTTTACTTCGTCGGGAAGTAAGACTTGGCCACTGGTTGATTCACGAACCTATAACAATATATACATATATATCAAAGTATGTTCAAAATATATTTACAACACTTTTAATATATTTTGATGTTTTAAGTTTATTAAGTCAACTGTCCTCGTTAGTAACCTACAACTAGTTGTCCACAGTTAGATGTACAGAAATAAATTGATAAATATTATCTTGAATCAATCCACGACCCAGTGTATACGTATCTCAGTATTGATCACAACTCAAACTATATATATTTTGGAATCAACCTCAACCCTGTATAGCTAACTCCAACATTCACATATAGAGTGTCTATGGTTGTTCCGAAATATATATAGATGTGTCGACATGATAGGTCGAAACATTGTATACGTGTCTATGGTATCTCAAGATTACATAATATACAATACAAGTTGATTAAGTTATGGTTGGAATAGATTTGTTACCAATTTTCACGTAGCTAAAATGAGAAAAATTATCCAATCTTGTTTTACCCATAACTTCTTCATTTTAAATCCGTTTTGAGTGAATCAAATTGCTATGGTTTTATATTGAACTCTATTTTATGAATCTAAACAGAAAAAGTATAGGTTTATAGTCGGAAAAATAAGTTACAAGTTGTTTTTGTAAAGGTAGTCATTTCAGTCGAAAGAACGACGTCTAGATGACCGTTTTAGAAAACATACTTCCACTTTGAGTTTAACCATAATTTTTGGATGTAGTTTCATGTTCATAATAAAAATCATTTTCTCAGAATAACAACTTTTAAATCAAAGTTTATCATAGTTTTTAATTAACTAACCCAAAACAGCCCGCGGTGTTACTACGACGGCGTAAATCCGGTTTTACGGTGTTTTTCGTGTTTCCAGGTTTTAAATCATTAAGTTAGCATATCATATAGATATAGAACATGTGTTTAGTTGATTTTAAAAGTCAAGTTAGAAGGATTAACTTTTGTTTGCGAACAAGTTTAGAATTAACTAAACTATGTTCTAGTGATTACAAGTTTAAACCTTCGAATAAGATAGCTTTATATGTATGAATCGAATGATGTTATGAACATCATTACTACCTTAAGTTCCTTGGATAAACCTACTGGAAAAGAGAAAAATGGATCTAGCTTCAACGGATCCTTGGATGGCTCGAAGTTCTTGAAGCAGAATCATGACACGAAAACAAGTTCAAGTAAGATCATCACTTGAAATAAGATTGTTATAGTTATAGAAATTGAACCAAAGTTTGAATATGATTATTACCTTGTATTAGAATGATAAGCTACTGTAAGAGACAAAGATTTCTTGAGGTTGGATGATCACCTTACAAGATTGGAAGTGAGCTAGCAAACTTGAAAGTATTCTTGATTTTATGAAACTAGAACTTTTGGAATTTATGAAGAACACTTAGAACTTGAAGATAGAACTTGAGAGAGATCAATTAGATGAAGAAAATTGAAGAATGAAAGTGTTTGTAGGTGTTTTTGGTCGTTGGTGTATGGATTAGATATAAAGGATATGTAATTTTGTTTTCATGTAAATAAGTCATGAATGATTACTCATATTTTTGTAATTTTATGAGATATTTCATGCTAGTTGCCAAATGATGGTTCCCACATGTGTTAGGTGACTCACATGGGCTGCTAAGAACTAATCATTGGAGTGTATATACCAATAGTACATACATCTAAAAGCTGTGTATTGTACGAGTACGAATACGGGTGCATACGAGTAGAATTGTTGATGAAACTGAACGAGGATGTAATTGTAAGCATTTTTGTTAAGTAGAAGTATTTTGATAAGTGTATTTAAGTCTTTCAAAAGTGTATAAATACATATTAAAACACTACATGTATATACATTTTAACTGAGTCGTTAAGTCATCGTTAGTCGTTACATGTAAGTGTTGTTTTGAAACCTTTAGGTTAACGATCTTGTTAAATGTTGTTAACCCAATGTTTATAATATCAAATGAGATTTTAAATTATTATATTATCATGATATTATGATATATAATATATCTTAGTATGATATATATACAGTTAAATGTCGTTACAACGATAATCGTTACATATATGTCTCGTTTCGAAATCATTAAGTTAGTAGTCTTATTTTTACATATGTATTTCATTGTTAATACACTTAATAATATATTTACTTATCATTTAACATAATTAACCAAGTGTATCAATATCTTAATATGATTCATATGTACCTAGTAAGACGTTGTTATAACGATAATCGTTATATATATATCGTTTTCGAGTTTCTTAAATTAATAGTCTCATTTTTATGTATATAACTCATTGCTAAATACCTAATGAGATACATACTTATAATTAAATCATGTTAACTATATATATAAGCATATATCTGTCATCGTATAGTTTTTACAAGTTTTAACGTTCGTGAATCACCGGTCAACTTGGGTGGTCAATTGTCTATATGAAACATATTTCAATTAATCAAGTCTTAATAAGTTTGATTGCTTAACATGTTGGAAGCATTTAATCATGTAAATATCAATCTCAATTAATATATATAAACATGGAAAAGTTCGGGTCACTACAGTTAACCCATTGTTTATTATAACAAATGAGATGTTAAATTGTTATATTATCATGATATTATGATATATAATATATCTTAGTATGATATATATACAGTTAAATGTCGCTACAACGATAATCGTTACATATATGTCTCGTTTCGAAATCATTAAGTTAGTAGTCTTATTTTTACATATGTATTTCATTGTTAATACACTTAATAATATATTTACTTATCATTTAACATAATTAACCAAGTGTATCAATATCTTAATATGATTCATATGTACCTAGTAAGACGTTGTTATAACGATAATCGTTATATATATCGTTTTCGAGTTTCTTAAATTAATAGTCTCATTTTTATGTATATAACTCATTGTTAAAATACCTAATGAGATACATACTTATAATAAAATCATGTTAACTATATATATAACCATATATATGTCATTGTATAGTTTTTACAAGTTTTAACGTTCGTGAATCACCGGTCAACTTGGGTGGTCAGTTGTCTATATGAAACCTATTTCAATTAATCAAATCCTAACAAGTTTGATTGCTTAACATGTTGGAAACACTTAATCATGTAAATAACAATTTCATTTAATATATATATAAACATGGAAAAGTTCGGGTCACTACAAAAATGACCCCAATATGCACCGAACGATGCGAAAAACCTTAAATCGCTGTGAAACAAAACATATCAACAAACGCAACCGTTCCATATCGCAAGCACACGTTTCAAGCCTAACAAGTCAAGTCATCTCGTTGGTCACACTCACAATCAAATCGTAACGCAACATTCAAAGAAGAACAAGCAATACAATCAGACCGACCGTGCAAGCCTAATGAGGAGACCCGTTAATCTTAAAACGATGATCAAAGCTGAGCCAAGATCAACAAGCAACATGACATGGCCACAAATATTAACGAGCATCATCCACAACACACATTCACGAAACCAAACCCACATTCACGAAACCTACAGCACATTCACGCAAGCCGGCATGCCACCAAGGAGGGTCCAGCATCGACGTGTGGTGGGCTTTAGCTTCTCGAACGTCGATGCTCCGGGATCCTCGCCCGCTTTTAGGCTTTTTTAAGCCAAAAAACGAACTCCCCACCGAGGAGAAGGGGTAATTCCGGTCGGGAATGGAGTATATTGGCACACAGTAGTCGAGAACAAAGTTTGACTAGTGACTCAACTCGCACGCCCTCGTCCAGGAACACCCAGTCCCCTATATATACATATTGCACAAAAAGTGAAGTGACAGGAACAGACATTGATTTTCTGAGGAATCATAATTTTTCAAAATCACGGCGTCGTACTTGATTTAGCTTGGCAATGGGCTAAAAATCCAAGTCGTGACTTAGATTTAGCTTGGCAGTGGCCTAGAAAACCAAGTCGTGACTTGGTTTGCTAGGTGACGACCAGGCCGTGGCTATTATTTCTCGGTCACGACTTGGTTTTCGGGGCCACGACTTGGTGTTTGGCTTCGTGTTATAGGGTCACTCGTTACTCATAATCGCTCTCCGGCTTCGCTAGGCAACCTCTAGTAGCATGCACTTTCCGACCCCACATATGGGTACCAGGGCATGGAGTGGACATGGTACCCCCTATATATACATATTGCACAAAAAGTGAAGTTGTCATACCCCGTCCTAATCCATCTGGAAGAAGTCACCAACATATCGTCTCATTGCGATGATCGACTCCAAATAATGTCTTTAAAATGAGCAAATGCACAGCGGAAGATTTCTTTCATACCTGAGAATAAACATGCTTTAAAGTGTCAACCAAAAGGTTGGTGAGTTCATAAGTTTATCATAAAATAATAAAATTCATCATTTTGATAGACCACAAGATTTAAATGCTGCATGGTACAAATGGGCCCGAATCCTATACCAACCTGTAATATACATGCTATATCTTTTAAATACAGTACATCTTTCTCATGTACGAAACCATTTTCATAAATCATAGTAACCGTACACATATCTGGTGCACAAAAATAACATACACATAACCTGTGTATAAAATTATTCTCTCCATATATAACATTCACATCAACTGGTGGCAATTATCATGTCCACATAATTCAATGGTGGCAATTATCATGTCCACATAATTCAATAATAATCCGCAGAACTTCTGTCTGCATAATAATTTATTCGAGGAATGTTTTGCTTGTGTCTATCTCGTCAAACATTTATAAAAGCATTTCATTATTCACAGTTCAAAATATATTTCAAAAGCATTTAATAAAGCAGTTGTAAAAACAGCGCATGTATTCTCAGTCCCAAAAATGTAAAGAGTAAAAGGGAACAAACGAAACTCACAATACTGTATTTCGTAGCAATTACGTATATGACGGTACTGAACAAGTGCAGGGTTGATCTCGGATTCACGAACCTATATCATTTATATATATATTAAAACATATAAATTGTAATCGAACAAATTTACATGTTATTAGTGATATAATTGTTTTTTTTAATAAATTATATGTTTCATTAATAACTTAATTAGATATGTTTATTTTTATATATTTTAAATAGATAATTAATATTCATTACAAAAAAAGTTAATATAGTTATGTTTTATGTCATAAATATATTTTTATATAGAAAATCTTTATTTGATATATTAATAATACTAATAATAATAATACTACTAATTATGATAAAATTTATGATAATTCTAATAATAAAGATAATCTTTTTATAAAGGATAATTCTAATACAAATATTAATTTTAATACTTTTAATAATAAGAATGATAATAATAATAATACCAATAATAATAATTATTATTATTATATCTATTATAATAATACTTTTACTAATAATGATAATAATAATAATAGTAAGAATAATAATAATAATGATATTACTAGTATTAACAATAATGGTAATAATATTAATTGTATTAATGATAGTAATAATAATAATTATCTTCACAATAATAACATAACACTAAATAATAATGATAATAATAATAATAATAACTACCTCTCGAAAAAAAGTCCCAAAAATAAATGCCTATGCCCAGGCTTGAACCCGAGACCTCCCGTTCTCCTACACACACCCCAACCATTCATCCGTAATTGTTTTTATGCCTTATTAGCACTATAAATATATATAATCCGTATAAATGTTTCTCTTTTCTTCTTCTTCCACAACTTACTCGACCAGAGGCCCAAAAGTGTTAATACAAGCCCACACAAGTACTTAATGGCCCAATATAAAAATTAGAAGTCCACGCATACAACCTAAATTCAAAGGCAGTTAGGTTATATGTTTTGTGGTGAGGTCGTACGTCAGGAACATAAAGAGAAATAAGTCGTAACCCTCAGTCAGGAGTAGCAGCTCGTTCGTCATCAATATTACCATGGTATCATCATTTATAATCATAGTCATCGCTTGTCATCTTTTCTAATCGTCATCATCATCTAACAGGGTTACTGTTCATCGTCTTTATTCCATGAAATCAAAACCTAAACGTGCAGTAACAGAAGTGGTATTTTAATGGGTGGTGTTTGGCTGGAAAAATGATTAAAACAAGAGTACAGAAACCATAATTGAGCAGTAGAATAGCTGTGGTTTCATGGCTGTAAGAATAGAAAGAAAACAGAAAAAAATATCGCAGGTGAGCGTGAAGGTTTGTGATAACAAAAAAGAAAACAAATAGCAGACAAATAACAGAAATGAGTGGACTGTAGTAGCAGTATCACACGAGTGGTTTTCGAGCAGGAACAACAAAAGTGCCGAGTGAAAGGACCCGTTCATATACATTATAAACGATTCACAATAGTTGATTACATCGCGAGGTATTTGACCTCTATATGATACGTTTTACAAACATTGCATTCGTTTTTAAAAGACAAACTTTCTTTACATCAAAAATTGACGGTATGCACACCATTTCATAATATATCCAACTATAATTGACTTAATAATAATCTTGATGAACTCAATGACTCGAATGCAACGTCTTTCAAAATATGCCATGAATGACTCCAAGTAATATCCTTAAAGTGAGCTAATGCACAGCGGAAGATTTCTTTAATACCTGAGAATAAACATGCTTTAAAGTGTCAACCAAAAGGTTGGTGAGTTCATAGGTTTATCATAACAATCATTTCAATATATTAATAGATCACAAGATTTCCGTTTATAAATATATGTACACTCGCAAGTGTATAAAAGTATTCTATAAGTTGTAGGCACCCGGTAACAAGCCTTAACGTTCATGTTTTACCCTCTGAAGTACACCAGATCAGGTGTTTTTAAAATAACCTCGAAGTACTAAAGCATCCCATAGTCAGGATGGGGTTTGTCAGGCCCAATAGATCTATCTTTAGAATTCGCGCCTACCGTACATAGACAAGTAGTTTAATGTTACCAAGCTAAGGGTATATTTTTGGTTTAAACCCACGTAGAATTAGTTTTAGTACTTGTGCCTATTTCGTAAAACATTTATAAAAACAGCGCATGTATTCTCAGTCCCAAAAATATATATAAAAGGGAGCAAATGAATCTCACTTTTGCCTTGAAGGTATTTAATTCGACTTGGTCTCCGATAGATATCACGAACCTAACCATATATATAATATATCAACATATTTTCTTTTTTTAAGTAATCGTTACATGTATATATACTATTAATACTTTTAATATTTTCTTAGTCCGTAGTTAGCAGTCCTGAAATGTCCCGTTCTTATTGATTAAAAACGTTCCATATTAATTGATTTCGTTGCGAGGTTTTGACCTCTATATGAGACGTTTTTCAAAGACTGCATTCATTTTAAAACAAACCATAACCTTTATTTCATAAATAAAGGTTTAAAAAGCTTTATGTAGATTATCAAATAATGATAATCTAAAATATCCTGTTTACACACGACCATTACATAATGGTTTACAATACAAATATGTTACATCGAAATCAGTTTCTTGAATGCAGTTTTTACACAATATCATACAAACATGGACTCCAAATCTTGTCCTTATTTTAGTATGCAACAGCGGAAGCTCTTAGTATTCACCTGAGAATAAACATGCTTTAAACGTCAACAAAAATGTTGGTGAGTTATAGGTTTAACCTATATATATCAAATCGTAATAATAGACCACAAGATTTCATATTTCAATACACATCCCATAAATAGAGATAAAAATCATTCATATGGTGAACACCTGGTAACCGACATTAACAAGATGCATATATAAGAATATCCCCATCATTCTGGGATACCCTTCGGATATGATATAAATTTCGAAGTACTAAAGCATCCGGTACTTTGGATGGGGTTTGTTAGGCCCAATAGATCTATCTTTAGGATTCGCGTCAATTAGGCGTGCAGTAATTCTCAATATTAGTGACGTTCCCTAATTCTTAGGCTACCAAGCAAAAAGGGGCCTATTCGGCTTCGATCATTCAACCATATAATGTAGTTTCGATTACTTGTGTCTATTTCGTAAAACATTTATAAAAATTTCGCATGTATTCTCAGCCCAAAAATATAAAGGGTAAAAAGGCAAATGAAACTCACTTTCACAGATTTTTACTTCGTCGGGAAGTAAGACTTGGCCACTGGTTGATTCACGAACCTATAACAATATATACATATATATCAAAGTATGTTCAAAATATATTTACAACACTTTTAATATATTTTGATGTTTTAAGTTTATTAAGTCAGCTGTCCTCGTTAGTAACCTACAACTAGTTGTCCACAGTTAGATGTACAGAAATAAATCGATAAATATTATCTTGAATCAATCCACGACCCAGTATATACGTATCTCAGTATTGATCACAACTCAAACTATATATATTTTGGAATCAACCTCAACCCTGTATAGCTAACTCCAACATTCACATATAGAGTGTCTATGGTTGTTCCGAAATATATATAGATGTGTCGATATGATAGGTCGAAACATTGTATACGTGTCTATGGTATCTCAAGATTACATAATATACAATACAAGTTGATTAAGTTATGGTTGGAATAGATTTGTTACCAATTTTCACGTAGCTAAAATGAGAAAAATTATCCAATCTTGTTTTACCCATAACTTCTTCATTTTAAATCCGTTTTGAGTGAATCAAATTGCTATGGTTTCATATTGAACTCTATTTTATGAATCTAAACATAAAAAGTATTGGTTTATAGTCGGAAAATAAGTTACAAGTCGTTTTTGTAAAGGTAGTCATTTCAGTCGAAAGAACGACGTCTAGATGACCATTTTAGAAAACGTACTTTCACTTTGAGTTTAACCATAATTTTTGGATATAGTTTCATGTTCATAATAAAAATCATTTTCTCAGAATAACAACTTTTAAATCAAAGTTTATCATAGTTTTTAATTAACTAACCCAAAACAGCCCGCGGTGTTACTACGACGGCGTAAATCCGGTTTTACGGTGTTTTTCGTGTTTTCAGGTTTTAAATCATTAAGTTAGCATATCATATAGATATAGAACATGTGTTTAGTTGATTTTAAAAGTCAAGTTAGAAGGATTAACTTTTGTTTGCGAACAAGTTTAGAATTAACTAAACTATGTTCTAATGATTACAAGTTTAAACCTTCGAATAAGATAGCTTTATATGTATGAATCGAATGATGTTATGAACATCATTACTACCTTAAGTTCCTTGGATAAACCTACTGGAAAAGAGAAAAATGGATCTAGCTTCAACGGATCCTTGGATGGCTCGAAGTTCTTGAAGCAGAATTATGACACGAAAACAAGTTCAAGTAAGATCATCACTTGAAATAAGATTGTTATAGTTATAGAAATTGAACCAAAGTTTGAATATGATTATTACCTTGTATTAGAATGATAACCTACTGTAAGAAACAAAGATTTCTTGAGGTTGGATGATCACCTTACAAGATTGGAAGTGAGCTAGCAAACTTGAAAGTATTCTTGATTTTATGTAACTAGAACTTGTAGAATATATGAAGAACACTTAGAACTTGAAGATAGAACTTGAGAGAGATCAATTAGATGAAGAAAATTGAAGAATGAAAGTGTTTGTAGGTGTTTTTGGTCATTGGTGTATGGATTAGATATAAAGGATATGTAATTTTGTTTTCATGTAAATAAGTCATGAATGATTACTCATATTTTTGTAATTTTATGAGATATTTCATGCTAGTTGCCAAATGATGGTTCCCACATGTGTTAGGTGACTCACACGGGCTGCTAAGAGCTGATCATTGGAGTGTATATACCAATAGTACATACATCTAAAAGCTGTGTATTGTACGAGTACGAATACGGGTGCATACGAGTAGAATTGTTGATGAAACTGAACGAGGATGTAATTGTAAGCATTTTTGTTAAGTAGAAGTATTTTGATAAGTGTATTGAAGTCTTTCAAAAGTGTATAAATACATATTAAAACACTACATGTATATACATTTTAACTGAGTCGTTAAGTCATCGTTAGTCGTTACATGTAAGTGTTGTTTTTAAACCTTTAGGTTAACGATCTTGTTAAATGTTGTTAACCCAATGTTTATAATATCAAATGAGATTTTAAATTATTATATTATCATGATATTATCATGTATGAATATCTCTTAATATGATATATATACATTAAATGTCTTTACAACGATAATCGTTACATATATGTCTCGTTTAAAAATCATTAAGTTAGTAGTCTTGTTTTTACATATGTAGTTCATTGTTAATATACTTAATGATATGTTTACTTATCATAGTATCATGTTAACTATATATATATCCATATATATGTCATCATATAGTTTTTACAAGTTTTAACGTTCGTGAATCACCGGTCAACTTGGGTGGTCAATTGTCTATATGAAACATATTTCAATTAATCAAGTCTTAACAAGTTTGATTGCTTAACATGTTGGAAACATTTAATCATGTAAATATCAATCTCAATTAATATATATAAACATGGAAAAGTTCGGGTCACTACAGTACCTACCCGTTAAATAAATTTCGTCCCGAAATTTTAAGATGTTGAAGGTGTTGACGAATCTTCTGGAAATAGATGTGGGTATTTCTTCTTCATCTGATCTTCACGCTCCCAGGTGAACTCGGGTCCTCTACGAGCATTCCATCGAACCTTAACAATTGGTATCTTGTTTTGCTTAAGTCTTTTAACCTCACGATCCATTATTTCGACGGGTTCTTCGATGAATTGGAGTTTTTCGTTGATTTGGATTTCATCTAACGGAATAGTGAGATCTTCTTTAGCAAAACATTTCTTCAAATTCGAGACGTGGAAAGTGTTATGTACAGCCGCGAGTTGTTGAGGTAACTCAAGTCGGTAAGCTACTGGTCCGATACGATCAATAATCTTGAATGGTCCAATATACCTTGGATTTAATTTCCCTCGTTTACCAAATCGAACAACGCCTTTCCAAGGTGCAACTTTAAGCATGACCATCTCTCCAATTTCAAATTCTATATCTTTTCTTTTAATGTCAGCGTAGCTCTTTTGTCGACTTTGGGCGGTTTTCAACCGTTGTTGAATTTGGATGATCTTCTCGGTAGTTTCTTGTATAATCTCCGGACCCGTAATCTGTCTATCCCCCACTTCACTCCAACAAATCGGAGATCTGCACTTTCTACCATAAAGTGCTTCAAACAGCGCCATCTCAATGCTTGAATGGTAGCTGTTGTTGTAGGAAAATTCTGCTAACGGTAGATGTCGATCCCAACTGTTTCCGAAATCAATAACACATGCTCGTAGCATGTCTTCAAGCGTTTGTATCGTCCTTTCACTCTGCCCATCAGTTTGTGGATGATAGGCAGTACTCATGTCTAGACGAGTTCCTAATGCTTACTGTAATGTCTGCCAGAATCTTGAAATAAATCGGCCATCCCTATCAGAGATAATAGAGATTGGTATTCCATGTCTGGAGATGACTTCCTTCAAATACAGTCGTGCTAACTTCTCCATCTTGTCATCTTCTCTTATTGGCAGGAAGTGTGCTGATTTGGTGAGACGATCAACTATTACCCAAATAGTATCAAAACCACTTGCAGTCCTTGGCAATTTAGTGATGAAATCCATGGTAATGTTTTCCCATTTCCATTCCGGGATTTCGGGTTGTTGAAGTAGACCTGATGGTTTCTGATACTCAGCTTTGACCTTAGAACACGTCAAACATTCTCCTACGTATTTAGCAACATCGGCTTTCATACCCGGCCACCAAAAATGTTTCTTGAGATCCTTGTACATCTTCTCCGTTCCAGGATGTATTGAGTATCTGGTTTTATGAGCTTCTCTAAGTACCATTTCTCTCATATCTCCAAATTTTGGTACCCAAATCCTTTCAGCCCTATACCGGGTTCCGTCTTCCCGAATATTAAGATGCTTCTCCGATCCTTTGGGTATTTCATCCTTTAAATTTCCCTCTTTTAAAACTCCTTGTTGCACCTCCTTTATTTGAGTAGTAAGGTTATTATGAATCATTATATTCATAGATTTTACTCGAATGGGTTCTCTGTCCTTCCTGCTCAAGGCATCGGCTACCACATTTGCCTTCCCCGGGTGGTAACGAATCTCAAAGTCGTAATCATTCAATAATTCAATCCACCTACGCTGCCTCATATTCAGTTGTTTCTGATTAAATATGTGTTGAAGACTTTTGTGGTCGGTATATATAATACTTTTGACCCCATATAAGTAGTGCCTCCAAGTCTTTAATGCAAAAACAACCGCTCCTAATTCCAAATCATGCGTCGTATAATTTTGTTCGTGAATCTTCAATTGTCTAGACGCATAAGCAATCACCTTCGTTCGTTGCATTAATACACAACCGAGACCTTGCTTTGATGCGTCACAATAAATCACAAAATCATCATTCCCTTCAGGCAATGACAATATAGGTGCCGTAGTTAGCTTTTTCTTCAATAACTGAAACGCTTTCTCTTGTTCATCATTCCATTCAAATTTCTTCCCTTTATGCGTTAATGCAGTCAAGGGTTTTGCTATTTTGGAAAAGTCTTGGATGAACCTTCTGTAGTAACCAGCTAGTCCTAAAAACTGGCGTATGTGTTTCGGAGTTTTCGGGGTTTCCCACTTTTCAACAGTTTCTATCTTTGCCGGATCCACCTTAATACCTTCTTTGTTCACTATGTGACTGAGGAATTGAACTTCTTCCAACCAAAATGCACACTTTGAAAACTTAGCGTACAATTCTTCCTTCCTCAATACTTCTAACACCTTTCTCAAATGTTCACCGTGTTCTTGGTCATTCTTTGAGTAAATAAGTATGTCATCAATGAAAACAATGACAAACTTATCAAGGTATGGTCCACACACTCGGTTCATAAGGTCCATGAATACAGCTGGTGCATTAGTTAAACCAAACGGCATGACCATAAACTCGTAATGACCGTAACGTGTTCTGAAAGCAGTCTTTGGAATATCATCTTCTTTCACCCACATTTGATGATACCCGGAACGTAAGTCAATCTTTGAATAAACAGACGAGCCTTGTAGTTGATCAAATAAGTCGTCGATTCTCGGTAGTGGGTAGCGGTTCTTGATGGTAAGTTTGTTCAACTCTCGGTAGTCGATACACAACCTGAATGTACCATCTTTCTTCTTGACAAACAAAACAGGAGCTCCCCACGGTGATGTGCTTGGTCGAATGAAACCACGCTCTAAAAGTTCTTGTAATTGGCTTTGCAGTTCTTTCATCTCACTGGGTGCGAGTCTGTAAGGAGCACGAGCTATTGGTGCAGCTCCTGGTACAAGATCTATTTGAAATTCAACGGATCGATGTGGGGGTAATCCCGGTAATTCTTTCGGAAATACATCGGGAAATTCTTTTGCAATGGGAACATCATTGATGCTCTTTTCTTCAGTTTGTACTTTCTCGACATGTGCTAGAACAGCATAGCAACCTTTTCTTATTAGTTTTTGTGCCTTCAAATTACTAATAAGATGTAGCTTCGTGTTGCCCTTTTCTCCGTACACCATTAAGGGTTTTCCTTTTTCTCGTATAATGCGAATTGCATTTTTGTAACAAACGATCTCTGCTTTCACTTCTTTCAACCAGTCCATACCGATTATCACATCAAAACTCCCTAACTCTACTGGTATCAAATCAATCTTAAATGTTTCGCTAACCAGTTTAATTTCTCGATTCCGACATATATTATCTTCTGAAATTAATTTACCATTTGCTAATTCGAGTAAAAATTTACTATCCAAAGGCGTCAATGGACAACTTAATTTAGCACAAAAATCTCTACTCATATAGCTTCTATCCGCACCCGAATCAAATAAAACGTAAGCAGATTTATTGTCAATAAGAAACGTACCCGTAACAAGCTCCGGGTCTTCCTGTGCCTCTGCCGCATTAATATTGAAAACTCTTCCGCGGCCTTGTCCATTCGTGTTCTCCTGGTTCGAGCAATTTCTAATAATGTGGCCCGGTTTTCCACATTTATAACAAACTACATTGGCATAACTTGCTCCGACACTACTTGCTCCGCCATTACTCGTTCCGTCACCATTTGTTCCTTTCGTTCTATTAACCCCTGGTCCGTAGACCTCACACTTCGCCGCGCTATGACCATTTCTTTTACACTTGTTGCAAAATTTGGTGCAGAACCCCGAGTGATTCTTTTCACACCTTTGGCATAGTTGCTTCTGATTGTTGTTGTTGTTGCGGTTATTATTGTTGTTGGGATGATTGTTGTAGTTGCTGTTGTTGTTGTTGTTGTTGTTGTTAGGCCGTTTGTTGTAGTTGCGAATGATGTTGCGATTGTTGGGATAATTGTTGCGATTATTGTTGTAATTGCTGTTGTTGTTGTATTGGTGATTCTTATCACCGTTTTCCTCCCACTTTCTTTTGACTTGCTTCACATTGGCCTCTTCAGCAGTCTGTTCTTTAATTCTTTCTTCAATCTGGTTCACTAGTTTGTGAGCCATTCTACATGCCTGTTGTATGGAGGCGGGCTCGTGTGAACTTATATCTTCTTGGATTCTTTCCGGTAATCCTTTCACAAACGCGTCGATCTTCTCTTCCTCAGCTTCGAATGCTCCCGGACACAATAGGCACAATTCTGTGAATCGTCTTTCGTACGTGGTAATATCAAATCCTTGGGTTCGTAACCCTCTAAGTTCTGTCTTGAGCTTATTGACCTCGGTTCTGGGACGGTACTTCTCGTTCATCAAGTGCTTGAATGCTGACCACGGTAGTGCGTAAGCATCATCTTGTCCCACTTGCTCTAGATAGGTATTCCACCATGTTAACGCAGAACCTGTGAAGGTATGCGTAGCGTACTTCACTTTGTCCTCTTCAGTACACTTACTTATGGCAAACACCGATTCGACCTTCTCGGTCCACCGTTTCAATCCGATCGGTCCTTCGGTTCCATCGAATTCCAAAGGTTTGCAGGCAGTGAATTCTTTGTAGGTGCATCCTACACGATTTCCTGTACTGCTAGATCCAAGGTTATTGTTGGTATGTAGCGCAGCCTGTACTGCGGCTATGTTTGAAGCTAGAAAAGTACGGAATTCCTCTTCATTCATATTCACGGTGTGTCGAGTAGTCGGTGCCATTTCCTTCAAAATAGTTAAATGGAACAAGTTAATCATACAGAATATTAAGAGTAGTTAATAGTATTTCGTAGCATAATATGAACTCATTTATAAAAGCTTTTTCTTCATATTAGCGTTTTATAAGTTTAAATTCGGGTAGTACCTACCCGTTAAGTTCATACTTAGTAGCTAATATACAATTCAACTACTACAATTCTATATGAAAAACTGATTATAATAATATTTCGCGTTCAAACTTTTACACAATATTTTACAAACTTACAATACCGCTTATTTTACATATAGCATGAAATATAGCACACAATAAATTTGATACAAGATGGTTGTGAAGATAATTCTAGCTAGTACACAAGTCGTTCAGCAAAGGCAATAAAGACACGTAATTCATACGTCCAGAAACAAGTCATGCATTCTGGTTTTACTAGGATTACTTCCCATCCTTGGTCTTGTGGAACATAACCGTTATGTCCGTTGATAAGACAGCGTGTTGTAACGTCGTCAAAGGGACGAGGGTTACGTAATGTCCAACAGTCCCGTAACAATCTAAAAACCTCATTTCTTACCCCAATTACCGACTCCGTCACTTGTGGGAACATTTTGTTTAATAGTTGTAGCCCGATGTTGTTCTCACTTTGGTGAGAAGCGAACATTACTAATCCGTAAGCATAACATGCTTCTTTATGTTGCATGTTAGCTGCTTTTTCTAAATCACGAAGTCCAATATTCGGATATATTGAGTCAAAATAATTTCTTAACCCATTGCGTAAAATATCATTTGGGTTCCCCGCAATATATGCGTCAAAGTAAACACATCGTAACTTATGGATTTCCCAATGTGATATCCCCCATCTTTCGAACGAAAGCCTTTTATAAACCAAGGCATTCTTGGAACGTTCTTCGAATGTCTTACAAATTCTGACCGACTCTAGACAAGATTTCATCAATCATGTCTCCGGGTAGGTCTCTTAAAATATTGGGTTGTCTATCCATTTTGTGTTTTTATACTGTAAAATAGACAAGAGTTAGATTCATAAAAAAAATACTTATTAATACAAGCAATTTTTACATATATCATAAAGCATAAGCACACTATATTACATATATTACACCACACGAATACAACTATCTTATTCCGACTCGCTTGTTTCTTCTTCTTCGGTTTTGGTTCGTTTTGTCAAGTTTCTAGGGATATATGATGTTCCCCTAATACGAGCCGTAATTTTCCACATTGATTTAGAAAAACCTGGTGGTTTAGAGGTTCCCGGGTCCTTGTTACAACTTAAGGACTTCGGGGGTTGACGATACATATAAAGTTCATCGGGGTTGGAATTAGATTTCTCTATTTTTATGCCCTTTCCCTTATTATTTTCTTTTGCCTTTTTAAATTCAGTTGGGGTAATTTCTATAACATCATCGAAATTCTCGTCAGAATCCGATTCATCGGAGAATTGGTAATCCTCCCAATATTTTGCTTCCTTAGCGGAAACACCATTGACCATAATTAACCTTGGTCGGTTGGTTGAGGATTTTCTTTTACTTAACCGTTTTATTATTTCCCCCACCGGTTCTATTTCTTCATCCGGTTCCGATTCTTCTTCCGGTTCCGATTCTTCTTCTGGTTCCGACTCTTCTTCCGGTTCCTCTTCGGGAACTTGTGAATCAGTCCACGAATCATTCCAATTTACATTTGACTCTTCATTATTATTAGGTGAGTCAATGGGACTTGTTCTAGAGGTAGACATCTATCACATAATATCAAACGCGTTAAGAGATTAATATATCACATAATATTCACATGTTAAAAATATATAGTTTCCAACAAAATTTGTTAAGCAATCATTTTTCAAGTAAATACGGTCGAAGTCCAGACTCACTAATGCATCCTAACAAACTCGATAAGACACACTAATGCAAAATTCTGGTTCTCTAAGACCAACGCTCTGATACCAACTGAAATGTCCCATTCTTATTGATTAAAAACGTTCCATATTAATTGATTTCGTTGCGAGGTTTTGACCTCTATATGAGACGTTTTTCAAAGACTGCATTCATTTTAAAACAAACCATAACCTTTATTTCATAAATAATGGTTTAAAAAGCTTTATGTAGATTATCAAATAATGATAATCTAAAATATCCTGTTTACACACGACCATTACATAATGGTTTACAATACAAATATGTTACATCGAAATCAGTTTCTTGAATGCAGTTTTTACACAATATCATACAAACATGGACTCCAAATCTTGTCCTTATTTTAGTATGCAACAGCGGAAGCTCTTAGTATTCACCTGAGAATAAACATGCTTTAAACGTCAACAAAAATGTTGGTGAGTTATAGGTTTAACCTATATATATCAAATCGTAATAATAGACCACAAGATTTCATATTTCAATACACATCCCATACATAGAGATAAAAATCATTCATATGGTGAACACCTGGTAACCGACATTAACAAGATGCATATATAAGAATATCCCCATCATTCCGGGACACCCTTCGGATATGATATAAATTTCGAAGTACTAAAGCATCCGGTACTTTGGATGGGGTTTGTTAGGCCCAATAGATCTATCTTTAGGATTCGCGTCAATTAGGCGTGCAGTAATTCTCAATATTAGTGACGTTCCCTAATTCTTAGGCTACCAAGTAAAAAGGGGCCAATTCGGCTTCGATCATTCAACCATATAATGTAGTTTCGATTACTTGTGTCTATTTCGTAAAACATTTATAAAAATTTCGCATGTATTCTCAGCCCAAAAATATAAAGGGTAAAAAGGCAAATGAAACTCACTTTCACAGATTTTTACTTCGTCGGGAAGTAAGACTTGGCCACTGGTTGATTCACGAACCTATAACAATATATACATATATATCAAAGTATGTTCAAAATATATTTACAACACTTTTAATATATTTTGATGTTTTAAGTTTATTAAGTCAGCTGTCCTCGTTAGTAACCTACAACTAGTTGTCCACAGTTAGATGTACAGAAATAAATCGATAAATATTATCTTGAATCAATCCATGACCCAGTATATACGTATCTCAGTATTGATCACAACTCAAACTATATATATTTTGGAATTAACCTCAACCCTGTATAGCTAACTCCAACATTCACATATAGAGTGTCTATGGTTGTTCCGAAATATATATAGATGTGTCGACATGATAGGTCGAAACATTGTATGCGTGTCTATGGTATCTCAAGATTACATAATATACAATACAAGTTGATTAAGTTATGGTTGGAATAGATTTGTTACCAATTTTCACGTAGCTAAAATGAGAAAAATTATCCAATCTTGTTTTACCCATAACTTCTTCATTTTAAATCCGTTTTGAGTGAATCAAATTGCTATGGTTTCATATTGAACTATATTTTATGAATCTAAACATAAAAAGTATTGGTTTATAGTCGGAAAAATAAGTTACAAGTCGTTTTTGTAAAGGTAGTCATTTCAGTCGAAAGAACGACGTCTAGATGACCATTTTAGAAAACATACTTTCACTTTGAGTTTAACCATAATTTTTGGATATAGTTTCATGTTCATAATAAAAATCATTTTCTCAGAATAACAACTTTTAAATCAAAGTTTATCATAGTTTTTAATTAACTAACCCAAAACAGCCCGCGGTGTTACTACGACGGCGTAAATCCGGTTTTACGGTGTTTTTCGTGTTTCCAGGTTTTAAATCATTAAGTTAGCATATCATATAGATATAGAACATGTGTTTAGTTGATTTTAAAAGTCAAGTTAGAAGGATTAACTTTTGTTTGCGAACAAGTTTAGAATTAACTAAACTATGTTCTAGTGATTACAAGTTTAAACCTTCGAATAAGATAGCTTTATATGTATGAATCGAATGATGTTATGAACATCATTACTACCTTAAGTTCCTTGGATAAACCTACTGGAAAAGAGAAAAATGGATCTAGCTTCAACGGATCCTTGGATGGCTCGAAGTTCTTGAAGCAGAATTATGACACGAAAACAAGTTCAAGTAAGATCATCACTTGAAATAAGATTGTTATAGTTATAGAAATTGAACCAAAGTTTGAATATGATTATTACCTTGTATTAGAATGATAACCTACTGTAAGAAACAAAGATTTCTTGAGGTTGGATGATCACCTTACAAGATTGGAAGTGAGCTAGCAAACTTGAAAGTATTCTTGATTTTATGTAACTAGAACTTGTAGAATATATGAAGAACACTTAGAACTTGAAGATAGAACTTGAGAGAGATCAATTAGATGAAGAAAATTGAAGAATGAAAGTGTTTGTAGGTGTTTTTGGTCATTGGTGTATGGATTAGATATAAAGGATATGTAATTTTGTTTTCATGTAAATAAGTCATGAATGATTACTCATATTTTTGTAATTTTATGAGATATTTCTTGCTAGTTGCCAAATGATGGTTCCCACATGTGTTAGGTGACTCACATGGGCTGCTAAGAGCTGATCATTGGAGTGTATATACCAATAGTACATACATCTAAAAGCTGTGTATTGTACGAGTACGAATACGGGTGCATACGAGTAGAATTGTTGATGAAACTGAACGAGGATGTAATTGTAAGCATTTTTGTTAAGTAGAAGTATTTTGATAAGTGTATTGAAGTCTTTCAAAAGTGTATAAATACATATTAAAACACTACATGTATATACATTTTAACTGAGTCGTTAAGTCATCGTTAGTCGTTACATGTAAGTGTTGTTTTTAAACCTTTAGGTTAACGATCTTGTTAAATGTTGTTAACCCAATGTTTATAATATCAAATGAGATTTTAAATTATTATATTATCATGATATTATCATGTATGAATATCTCTTAATATGATATATATACATTAAATGTCTTTACAACGATAATCGTTACATATATGTCTCGTTTAAAAATCATTAAGTTAGTAGTCTTGTTTTTACATATGTAGTTCATTGTTAATATACTTAATGATATGTTTACTTATCATAGTATCATGTTAACTATATATATATCCATATATATGTCATCATATAGTTTTTACAAGTTTTAACGTTCGTGAATCACCGGTCAACTTGGGTGGTCAATTGTCTATATGAAACATATTTCAATTAATCAAGTCTTAACAAGTTTGATTGCTTAACATGTTGGAAACATTTAATCATGTAAATATCAATCTCAATTAATATATATAAACATGGAAAAGTTCGGGTCACTACAAGTCCGATGTTAGTGGTCCACAATTAGTTGCTTAAATAAAATAAATAAAGACCCCATCGTATCCGTATTGATCAGAATTAATCTCGACCCATGGTACCATGTTGTCAAATGACGTGTTGCGTACATAAAGTACCGTGTTGTCAAATGACGTGTTGCGTACAATCATGAGGTCTTATGATTAATCTTCTTGTGTTGTTTACGGGTGGTCCTGAAATATATAAAATCAAATCATAAGTAATTATATATAAAATATCATATTAATTAGAAAAGATATGATTAATTTACTTTTTCTCCAAATATTTTCGTAGCTAAACTAGCTTCGGATACCCAATCTTGTTTTAGTCGTAGTTTCTTCATTACAACTCCGTTTTTGTTGGTTCAACTTGCCCCTTCCTTGGATCGAGTCAAATTTTAAGAATATGAACTGAAAATACCTTAGTTTGTATTCGAAATCATAGGTTATAGGTCAAACTTTGGTGAAACTTATGAAAGTGATCATTTTCCATCATAAAAACAACATTTAATGATCATTTTTCTAAAAATACTTACACTTTGAGTTAAACCATGAAATTTTTATGTGTTAACATATTCATAAGAAATATCATTTTTCTAGAACATGAACTTCCAATTCAAAGTTCACGATGGTTTTTAATTATCCAACCCAAAACAGCCCCCGGTTGCACTCCGACGACGTAGATTCAGTTTTTAAGATGTTCTTTGTAAAACCAAGTTATATCTTGTTAGGTTAACATATCATTATGATATATTACAGGTCTTGAAGTGTTTTAAAAGTCAAGTTAGAAGGATCTATTTAGTTTGCGAACAAGTTTGAAATCATTCAAACTATGTTCTTGTTGTTAAAATTTTATAACACAAAATAAGATAGCTATATGAATATGAATTGAATAAGATTATGAACAAGGTTACTACCTCAAGTTACTTGGACAAAGTTACTACAAAAGATAAGAAATAATCTTGGAATCAAAGAGTGGTGGAGTTAGATCAAAAGGTTGGAAGTAAACTTCTTCAAATGGGTGGTTATTTTGATATGTTCTTGAAAGAGTTTTCTTATGGTGTTTAAGGCTTGTAATTGAAGCTAAATGATGGGAAAAATGCTTGGAGATGATCAAGTATGAAGTTAGGAGTATTTTGAGAGAGAAATGAGGGTGTAGGTATGAGAAAATGGAGTGAAGAAATGGTGTTCATTTATAAAAACGTTTTTTAGTTTATAAAGAAAGAAAAGGATTTCTAATTTTGTTTTCTTACTAATAATTCATACTACTTGACAAATCCTAGTTACCTCATATCTAGGGCAGTAATAATGTTGATTAGGATGTTGATTTGATGTGTATATACCAATAGTAAATACGTATAGAAGCTGGGTATGATTTGGGTACATATACCCTAGATATACGTATAGAAATCTTGAGGAAACGGAACGAGAATTCAAATATAGCTATCTTTTGTGAATATACTTATATTGTTTTATGTATTTAAGTCCTTAAAAAGTGATTAAATACTTTATATATACGATACGTGTATAAGCATTATATATTATAAGTATATATATCAAAGAATGTTACGTATAGTTATCGTTTTGAAAACTTAAGTTAGTAGTTTCAAAATATACTTATAACTCATTGTCATTAGTACACAATGAGATGTTAAACCATCCTTAGATCATATTAAATATATATAAATACATATATATACACAAACGTATAATTATCGTATGTTATATAGTTCGTGATATCATCGGTTATATTGGACGGTCAAACGTTGTGTAAAACTCTTTTCAAAAACACAAGTCTCAACAATTTGGATTGCTTATCATGTTGGTAAGGTTTAATTTATGTAAATATTAATCTCATAGGTATAAAATGATCAGAAAAATCCGGGTCGTTACAGTACCTACCCGTTAAATAAATTTCGTCCCGAAATTTGATCGAGATCGTCATGGCTAACCATAAAAATGTTTTCATGACGAATATGAGTTGATAAATAGAGTTTTATAATCATTGAGTAATATAGATAAAACAATTTGATTACGCGAAGAGTATAAGTGAAGCTATCACAAAAGAGTGAAATGAATAAATGCAGATTCGTTTTAACCAGTGACGTAGTCACGGTTGATTTTCAGATTTAGAGGAAATCTTCGTCATAAGATTTGGGTTCTTCGATAATTAAGGAAATTAGAATCCTCTTTGGTTAAATGCGATGATCTGTCCTGATTGTTCTTTCTGGTACTTCACTATAAATCCACCATCTTCATTTCCTTACAACTCACACCTTCTATTCTTTCTCACTCAACTCATATTTTGAAGTATTTGTCAATATGCTCCATCCAGTGCTGATTCTTGATATACTCCTCACTTTCATATCTGTCGTTCTTCTTTTTCATCTGCCGCCGGAAGAATCTATTTACTTCTACTATACTCTTGGTTTTATAGTGTTTTTAGTTCTTCCGTGTCTTTATATTGCTATATGCATCGATATATATGGTTTATAATTTTCGGGTTGTCATTGGGCTTTATATCTTCCCTTATATTTCTAAGTCCCTGCTTCTGTCTTCTATAATCATTGTCATCTACAGTTAATGCTCCATTCTATTTGCTGTGATTTATACTCCCATTTCTATTTCAGAGCTTCATTCTTTCATTTCCTCTTCTTGCGATTAAGCACCGTATATAATGGTCCAGATTTCGTAGATATGAATTTCGGAATGAACATAGTTAATGTTCTAAGAGTAAAATTGAAATGGCACGATCTTGATTTGTCAAATTACCAAAATTCAAGAGAAAAGATAGAATTATCAGAAAGAATATGTTCTCGATATGTTTGGAGATTAGATAGAATGTAAGAGTCGTGTAACATGGCACATGATGACGTTATAATCTGTGAATCATCACGTTTCATTAGAAACTCAGCATGACTTACTGTAATATAATCACGTTGATCAAGTGTCATTATATTATACTAACTCATGTTTCAGTTCCCAACACTACTTCAAAAACATTCATAATTTAAATTCAAATTTTTCAGAATTTAGAAACTAATACAGTTTCCTTTATAATGTAGCACTGATATCTCGAAGAGATAGAAGATTTCAGTTAAGAATAGCTATGAAAATATCTTCAAAAATATGGAGGATATTTATAATGAAAGATATGATGATATCTTAGAATATTTAAGATAAGAGGATGATGAAGAATATTATCCACAAGGGTTTAGAGTCTGGAGCAAGGTATTTGATAATGACGATACTGAATCATTTGAATTCTTTGAAGGCAGGTTTAGTCTTTGTGATTTGTCCACAGCCTCCTTCATATTTTGCTCAATCCGTTTTCCAGTTCTAAACCTTCTCTTTTTCTGAGTTTTGCCAACACACTATTTTTTATCATCAAACTTTTTACTATTAAGATCGTTGACAGTTTCTGCTGCTTCATCAGCATTTTTTAAAATTTTGAGAACTAGTTCGTAGTTTAGGCGTTTTTCAGAAACTTCACATTCGAAGTATGTAAGTCTTGGAGGTAGACGTTATATGTATATATAACTGTTGATGTAGACATGCTGCAAGATTTCAAAATACTGATTACTGATTCTCAATAATTGGTATGGCAATTCTTGTGACAAAGTGCGGATGAGTATATGATAGGGTTCTAATGAATATATCGATTTTTCTGAAAATCAAAGATCGGTGAAATTGTTGGTAAGTTTATTGCTAATGTGGTGGGACATAAACGGTTCTCCGGTAACGATGGCGGAAGGGCATCGTATATATCGAGATTATAATAAGACTGTTTTAATTGAAAAGTCGAAGTTGACTTGTGGAGCTGTGACACAACTGTCTGCTTTGGTAAGGAATTGAAAGGTCATTTTTTTTGCTAATAAATGCCAAAGAGTCTGACACGGATACGTGTTAAACTATGACTTTAGTTTCGAGAGTTTTTCAGGTGTATACTGTGGGTAACATGTGGATGGATCATCATCTCGATTGTTCATTATTTGAAGCGTCTTCAGGAATTTCGAAGGGTTTGGACACAGATTGTAATCGTTAATATACCTATGATGTTCTAACACAGTTTTGAAGTCAAAGTATAGCTTTGCAAGATGTAAGAATTTAAGAGTGATGATTTTTGGCTATATCTCGAATTAAATTTTGCGATTTCAAAATCAGAATATGTAATTGAATTTGAATGAGTATGGTTATTTTGATTTCTATAAAAGAATGTATATTGTTATGACAATAGTGAGTATAGTTGATGATTGCTGAATCAGATTCGAAGAATGTAACATATTAATTGTGAATTTTATATATCTCTTGAGTATTACCTACCCGTTAAAAAAATTTCACAATTAATATTTTGTACAAAAGAAATTTATTACAGTCTTTATGAAAATATACATGTGTATATTTTCTTCAGATGTAATACAGATTTGATGAATTAATACTAAATTAAGTTCATTTGATCTTAGGCTGGAGTTAGAAATGAATAATCTCTAACATTAGAGATTACATAATCTTCACAGAGTATTTCACTACTGTGATCAATACTTCATTATACGCGTTGTTGATTAGTAATGATGTCCACGGTGATTCTTGAACTGACGGAGCTTGTGATGTTATAGGTGCTGCTAATTCTGACAATGCTGACGGCAGTGACTATGCTGGTGATGCTAATGGTACTGCTGATGCTGTTGGTAAAACAAGTAAATCACGCACCATTCTTGTCAGGGTTTCTACTCTTCCTCCTATCATTTTGGTTCACTCATCTGATTTATGGTTAGGGCTAGAGTAGATAATTTCTAAGACTTTAGAGACTACATAATCGTCGCATAATGTTTCTTCAATGAAATTATGAATCAATACTTCATCGTTTGTTGTTGTTGGTATTCTTTGGTATCTACAGAGCGTATGACATTGGTGCTCGTTGGACATATTGTAAAGTTGAGGTTTATGATGCAGTTGTGGTTGGGGGTGGTAATGGTACTATTGGCGTTAATGATGGTGGTACTGGTTATGCTGCGGGTGCTGCTGCTGGTGTTTGTAACCTCTGCAACATATTCTCCAAAGCTGAAATGTCCCGTTCTTATTGATTAAAAACGTTCCATATTAATTGATTTCGTTGCGAGGTTTTGACCTCTATATGAGACGTTTTTCAAAGACTGCATTCATTTTTAAAACAAACCATAACCTTTATTTCATAAATAAAGGTTTAAAAAGCTTTACGTAGATTATCAAATAATGATAATCTAAAATATCCTGTTTACACACGACCATTACATAATGGTTTACAATACAAATATGTTACATCGAAAACAGTTTCTTGAATGCAGTTTTTATACAATATCATACAAACATGGACTCCAAATCTTGTCCTTATTTTAGTATGCAACAGCGGAAGCTCTTAATATTCACCTGAGAATAAACATGCTTTAAACGTCAACAAAAATGTTGGTGAGTTATAGGTTTAACCTATATATATCAAATCGTAACAATAGACCACAAGATTTCATATTTCAATGCACATCCCATACATAGAGATAAAAATCATTCATATGGTGAACACCTGGTAACCGACATTAACAAGATGCATATATAAGAATATCCCCATCATTCCGGGACACCCTTCGGATATGATATAAATTTCGAAGTACTAAAGCATCCGGTACTTTGGATGGGGCTTGTTGGGCCCGATAGATCTATCTTTAGGATTCGCGTCAATTAGGGTGTCTGTTCCCTAATTCTTAGATTACCAGACTTAATAAAAAGGGGCATATTCGATTTCGATAATTCAACCATAGAATGTAGTTTCACGTACTTGTGTCTATTTTGTAAATCATTTATAAAACCTGCATGTATTCTCATCCCAAAAATATTAGATTTTAAAAGTGGGACTATAACTCACTTTCACAGATTTTTACTTCGTCGGGAAGTAAGACTTGGCCACTGGTTGATTCACGAACCTATAACAATATATACATATATATCAAAGTATGTTCAAAATATATTTATAACACTTTTAATATATTTTGATGTTTTAAGTTTATTAAGTCAGCTGTCCTCGTTAGTAACCTACAACTAGTTGTCCACAGTTAGATGTACAGAAATAAATCGATAAATATTATCTTGAATCAATCCACGACCCAGTGTATACGTATCTCAGTATTGATCACAACTCAAACTATATATATTTTGGAATCAACCTCAACCCTGTATAGCTAACTCCAACATTCACATATAGAGTGTCTATGGTTGTTCCGAAATATATATAGATGTGTCGACATGATAGGTCGAAACATTGTATACGTGTCTATGGTATCTCAAGATTACATAATATACAATACAAGTTGATTAAGTTATGGTTGGAATAGATTTGTTACCAATTTTCACGTAGCTAAAATGAGAAAAATTATCCAATTTTGTTTTACCCATAACTTCTTCATTTTAAATCCGTTTTGAGTGAATCAAATTGCTATGGTTTCATATTGAACTCTATTTTATGAATCCAAACAGAAAAATTATAGGTTTATAGTCGGAAAAATAAGTTACAAGTCATTTTTGTAAAGGTAGTCATTTCCGTCGAAAGAACGACGTCTAGATGACCATTTTAGAAAACATACTTCCACTTTGAGTTTAACCATAATTTTTGGATATAGTTTCATGTTCATAATAAAAATCATTTTCTCAGAATAACAACTTTTAAATCAAAGTTTATCATAGTTTTTAATTAACTAACCCAAAACAGCTCGCGGTGTTACTATGACGGCGTAAATCCGGTTTTACGGTGTTTTTCGTGTTTCCAGGTTTTAAATCATTAAGTTAGCATATCATATAGATATAGAACATTTGTTTAGTTGATTTTAAAAGTCAAGTTAGAAGGATTAACTTTTGTTTGCGAACAAGTTTAGAATTAACTAAACTATGTTCTAGTGATTACAAGTTTAAACCTTCGAATAAGATTGCTTTATATGTATGAATCGAATGATGTTATGAACATCATTACTACCTTAAGTTCCTTGGATAAACCTACTGGAAAAGGGAAAAATAGATCTAGCTTCAACGGATCCTTGGATGGCTCGAAGTTCTTGAAGCAGAATCATGACACGAAAACAAGTTCAAGTAAGATCATCACTTGAAATAAGATTGTTATAGTTATAGAAATTGAACCAAAGTTTGAATATGATTATTACCTTGTATTAGAATGATAACCTACTGTAAGAAGTAAATATTTCTTGAGGTTGGATGATCACCTTACAAGATTGGAAGTGAGCTAGCAAACTTGAAAGTATTCTTGATTTTATGTAACTAGAACTTGTAGAATATATGAAGAACACTTAGAACTTGAAGATAGAACTTGAGAGAGATCAATTAGATGAAGAAAATTGAAGAATGAAAGTGTTTGTAGGTGTTTTTGGTCGTTAGTGTATGGATTAGATATAAAGGATATGTAATTTTGTTTTCATGTAAATAAGTCATGAATCATTACTCATATTTTTGTAATTTTATGAGATATTTCATGCTAGTTGCCAAATGATGGTTCCCACATGTGTTAGGTGACTCACATGGGCTGCTAAGAGCTGATCATTGGAGTGTATATACCAATAGTACATACATCTAAAAGCTGTGTATTGTACGAGTACGAATACAGGTGCATACGAGTAGAATTGTTGATGAAACTGAACGAGGATGTAATTTTAAGCATTTTTGTTAAGTAGAAGTATTTTGATAAGTGTATTGAAGTCTTTCAAAAGTGTATAAATACATATTAAAACACTACATGTATATACATTTTAACTGAGTCGTTAAGTCATCGTTAGTCGTTACATGTAAGTGTTGTTTTGAAACCTTTATGTTAACGATCTTGTTAAATGTTGTTAACCCAATGTTTATAATATCAAATGAGATTTTAAATTATTATATTATCATGATATTATCATGTATGAATATCTCTTAATATGATATATATACATTAAATGTCTTTACAACGATAATCGTTACATATATGTCTCGTTTAAAAATCATTAAGTTAGTAGTCTTGTTTTTACATATGTAGTTCATTGTTAATATACTTAATGATATGTTTACTTATCATAGTATCATGTTAACTATATATATATCCATATATATGTCATCATATAGTTTTTACAAGTTTTAACGTTCGTGAATCACCGGTCAACTTGGGTGGTCAATTGTCTATATGAAACATATTTCAATTAATCAAGTCTTAACAAGTTTGATTGCTTAACATATTGGAAACATTTAATCATGTAAATATCAATCTCAATTAATATATATCAACATGGAAAAGTTCGGGTCACTACAGTACCTACCCGTTAAATAAATTTCGTCCCGAAATTTTAAGCTGTTGAAGGTGTTGACGAATCTTCTGGAAATAGATGCGGGTATTTCTTCTTCATCTGATCTTCACGCTCCCAGGTGAACTCGGGTCCTCTACGAGCATTCCATCGAACCTTAACAATTGGTATCTTGTTTTGCTTAAGTCTTTTAACCTCACGATCCATTATTTCGACGGGTTCTTCGATGAATTGAAGTTTTTCGTTGATTTGGATTTCATCTAACGGAATAGTGAGATCTTCTTTAGCAAAACATTTCTTCAAATTCGAGACGTGGAAAGTGTTATGTACAGCCGCGAGTTGTTGAGGTAACTCAAGTCGATAAGCTACTGGTCCGACACTGTAGTGACCCGAACTTTTCCATGTTTATATATATTAATTGAGATTGATATTTACATGATTAAATGTTTCCAACATGTTAAGCAATCAAACTTGTTAAGACTTGATTAATTGAAATAGGTTTCATATAGACAATTGACCACCCAAGTTGACCGGTGATTCACGAACGTTAAAACTTGTAAAAAAACTATATGATGACATATATATGGTTATATATATAGTTAACATGATATTATGATAAGTAAACATATCATTAATTATATTAACAATGAACTACATATGTAAAAACAAGACTACTAACTTAATGATTTTGAAACGAGACATATATGTAACGTTTATCGTTGTAACGACATTTAATGTATATATATCATATTAAGAGATATTCGTACATCATAATATCATGATAATATAATAATTTAAAATCTCTTTTGATATTATAAACATTGGGTTAACAACATTTAACAAGATCGTTAACCTAAAGGTTTCAAAACAACACTTACATGTAACGACTAACGATGACTTAACGACTCAGTTAAAATGTATATACATGTAGTGTTTTAATATGTATTTATACACTTTTGAAAGACTTCAATACACTTATCAAAATACTTCTACTTAACAAAAATGCTTACAATTACATTCTCGTTCAGTTTCATCAACAATTCTACTCGTATGCACCCGTATTCGTACTCGTACAATACACAGCTTTTAGATGTATGTACTATTGGTATATACACTACAATGATCAGCTCTTAGCAGCCCATGTGAGTCACCTAACACATGTGGGAACCATCATTTGGCAACTAGCATGAAATATCTCATAAGATTACAAAAATATGAGTAATCATTCATGACTTATTTACATGAAAACAAAATTACATATCCTTTATATCTAATCCATACACCAACGACCAAAAACACCTACAAACACTTTCATTCTTCAATTTTCTTCATCTAATTGAACTCTCTCAAGTTCTATCTTCAAGTTCTAAGTGTTCTTCATAAATTCCAAAAGTTCTAGTTTCATAAAATCAAGAATACTTTCAAGTTTGCTAGCTCACTTCCAATCTTGTAAGGTGATCATCCAACCTCAAGAAATCTTTGTTTCTTACAGTAGGTTATCATTCTAATACAAGGTAATAATCATATTCAAACTTTGGTTCAATTTCTATAACTATAACAATCTTATTTCAAGTGATGATCTTACTTGAACTTGTTTTCGTGTCATGATTTTGCTTCAAGAACTTTGAGCCATCCAAGGATCCATTGAAGCTAGATCCATTTTTCTCTTTTCCAGTAGGTTCATCCAAGGAACTTAAGGTAGTAATGATGTTCATAACATCATTCGATTCATACATATAAAGCTATCTTATTCGAAGGTTTAAACTTGTAATCACTAGAACATAGTTTAGTTAATTCTAAACTTGTTCGCAAACAAAAGTTAATCCTTCTAACTTGACTTTTAAAATCAACTAAACACATGTTCTATATCTATATGATATGCTAACTTAATGATTTAAAACCTGAAAACACGAAAAGCACCGTAAAACCGGATTTACGCCGTCGTAGTAACACCGCGGGCTGTTTTGGGTTAGTTAATTAAAAACTATGATAAACTTTGATTTAAAAGTTGTTATTCTGAGAAAATGATTTTTATTATGAACATGAAACTATATCCAAAAATTATGGTTAAACTCAAAGTGGAAGTATGTTTTCTAAAATGGTCATCTAGACGTCGTTCTTTCGACTGAAATGACTACCTTTACAAAAACGACTTGTAACTTATTTTTCCGACTATAAACCTATACTTTTTCTATTTAGATTCATAAAATAGAGTTCAATATGAAACCATAGCAATTTGATTCACTCAAAACGGATTTAAAATGAAGAAGTTATGGGTAAAACAAGATTGGATAATTTTTCTCATTTTAGCTACGTGAAAATTGGTAACAAATCTATTCCAACCATAACTTAATCAACTTGTATTATATATTATGTAATCTTGAGATACCATAGACACGTATACAATGTTTCGACCTATCATGTCGACACATCTATATATATTTCGGAACAACCATAGACACTCTATATGTGAATGTTGGAGTTAGCTATACAGGGTTGAGGTTGATTCCAAAATATATATAGTTTGAGTTGTGATCAATACTGAGATACGTATACACTGGGTCGTGGATTGATTCAAGATAATATTTATCGATTTATTTCTGTACATCTAACTGTGGACAACTAGTTGTAGGTTACTAACGAGGACAGCTGACTTAATAAACTTAAAACATCAAAATATATTAAAAGTGTTGTAAATATATTTTGAACATACTTTGATATATATATGTATATATTGTTATAGGTTCGTGAATCAACCAGTGGCCAAGTCTTACTTCCCGACGAAGTAAAAATCTGTGAAAGTGAGTTATAGTCCCACTTTTAAAATCTAATATTTTTGGGATGAGAATACATGTAGGTTTTATAAATAATTTACAAAATAGACACAAGTACGTGAAACTACATTCTATGGTTGAATTATCGAAATCGAATATGCCCCTTTTTATTAAGTCTGGTAATCTAAGAATTAGGGAACAGACACCCTAATTGACGCGAATCCTAAAGATAGATCTATTGGGCTTAACAAAGCCCATCCAAAGTACTGGATGCTTTAGTACTTCGAAATTTATATCATATCCGAAGGGTGTCCCGGAATGATGGGGATATTCTTATATATGCATCTTGTTAATGTCGGTTACCAGGTGTTCACCATATGAATGATTTTTATCTCTATGTATGGGATGTGTATTGAAATATGAAATCTTGTGGTCTATTATTATGATTTGATATATATAGGTTAAACCTATAACTCACCAACAGTTTTGTTGACGTTTTAAGCATGTTTATTCTCAGGTGATTATTAAGAGCTTCCGCTGTCGCATACTTAAATAAGGACAAGATTTGGAGTCCATGCTTGTATGATATTGTGTAAAAACTGCATTCAAGAAACTTATTTTGTTGTAACATATTTGTATTGTAAACCATTATGTAATGGTCGTGTGTAAACAGGATATTTTAGATTATCATTATTTGATAATCTACGTAAAGCTTTTTAAACCTTTATTGATGAAATAAAGGTTATGGTTTGTTTAAAAATGAATGCAGTCTTTGAAAAACGTCTCATATAGAGGTCAAAACCTCGCAACGAAATCAATTAATATGGAACGTTTTTAATCAATAAGAACGGGACATTTCAGTTGGTATCCGAGCGTTGGTCTTAGAGAACCAGAAAATTTGCATTAGTGTGTCTTATCGAGTTTGTTAGGATGCATTAGTGAGTCTGGACTTCGACCGTGTTTTCTTTAAAAATGATTGCTTAACATTTTTGTTGGAAACTATATATTTTTAACATATGAATATTATGTGATATATTAATCTCTTAACGTGTTTGATATTATGGGATAGATGTCTACCTCTAGAACAAGTCCCATTGACTCACCTAATAATAATGAAGAGTCAAATGTAAATTGGAATGATTTGTGGACTGATTCACAAGTTCCCGAAGAGGAACCGGAAGAAGAGTCGGAACCGGAAGAAGAATCGGAACCGGAAGAAGAATCGGAACCGGATGAAGAAATAGAACCGGTGGGGGAAATAATAAAACGGTTAAGTAAAAGAAAATCCTCAACCAACCGACCAAAGTTAATTATGGTCAATGGTGTTTCCGCCAAGGAAGCAAAATATTGGGAGGATTACCAATTCTCCGATGAATCGGATTCCGACGAGAATTCCGATGATGTTATAGAAATTACCCCAACTGAATTTAAAAAGGCAAAAGAAAATAATAAGGGAAAGGGCATAAAAATAGAGAAATCTAATTCCAACCCCGATGAACTTTATATGTATCGTCAACCCCCGAAGTCCTTAAGTTGTAACAATGACCCGGGAACCTCTAAACCACCAGGTTTTTCTAAACCAATGTGGACAACGACGGCTCGTATTAGGGGAACATCATATATCCCTAGAAACTTGGCAAAACGAACCAAAACCGAAGAAGAAGAAACGAGCGAGTCGGAATAAGATAGTTGTATTCGTGTGGTGTAATATATGGAATATAGTGTTCTTATGCTTTATGATATATGTAAAAATTGCTTGTATTAATAAGTATTTTTTTTATGAATCTAACTCTTGTCTATTTTACAGTTTAAAAACACTAAATGGATAGACAACCCAATATTTTAAGAGACCTACCCGGAGACATGATTGATGAAATCTTGTCTAGAGTCGGCCAGAATTCTTCGGCACAACTATTTAAGGCGAGATCAGTTTGTAAGACATTCGAAGAACGTTCCAAGAATGTCTTGGTTTATAAGAGACTTTCGTTTGAAAGATGGGGGATATCACATTGGGAAACCCATAAGTTACGATGTGTTTACTTTGACGCATATATTGCGGGGAACCCAAATGCTATTTTACGCAACGGGTTAAGAAATTATTTTGACTCAATATATCCGAATATTGGACTTCGTGATTTAGAAAAAGCGGCTAACATGCAACATAAAGAAGCATGTTATGCTTACGGATTAGTAATGTTCGCTTCTCACCAAAGTGAGAACAAGAACATCGGGCTACAACTATTAAACAAAACGTTTCCACAAGTGACGGAGTCGGTAATTGGGGTAAGAAATGAGGTTTTTAGATTGTTACGGGACTGTTGGACATTACGTAACCCTCGTCCCTTTGACGACGTTACAACACGCTGTCTTATCAACGGCCATAACGGTTATGTTGCACAAGACCAAGGATGGGAAGTAGTCCTAGTAAAACCAGAATGCATGACTTGTTTCTGGACGTATGAATTACGTGTCTTTATTGCCTTTGCTGAACGACTTGTGTACTAGCTAGAATTGTCTTCACAACTATCTTGTATCAAAGTTATTGTGTGCTATATTTCATGCTTTATGTAAAATAAGCGGTATTGTAAGTTTGTAAAATATTGTATAAAAGTTTGAACGCGAAATATTATTATAATCAGTTTTTCATATAGAATTGTAGTAGTTGAATTGTATATTAGCTACTAAGTATGAACTTAACGGGTAGGTACTACCCGAATTTAAACTTATAAAACGCTAATATGAAGAAAAAGCTTTTATAAATGAGTTCATATTATGCTACGAAATACTATTAACTACTCTTAATATTCTGTATGATTAACTTGTTCCATTTAACTATTTTGAAGGAAATGGCACCGACTACTCGACACACCGTGAATATGAATGAAGAGGAATTCCGTACTTTTCTAGCTTCAAACATAGCCGCAGTACAGGCTGCGCTACATACCAACAATAACCTTGGATCTAGCAGTACAGGAAATCGTGTAGGATGCACCTACAAAGAATTCACTGCCTGCAAACCTTTGGAATTTGATGGAACCGAAGGACCGATCGGATTGAAACGGTGGACCGAGAAGGTTGAATCGGTGTTTGCCATAAGTAAGTGTACTGAAGAGGACAAAGTGAAGTACGCTACGCATACCTTCACAGGTTCTGCGTTAACATGGTGGAATACCTATCTAGAGCAAGTGGGACAAGATGATGCGTACGCACTACCGTGGTCAGCATTCAAGCACTTGATGAACGAGAAGTACCGTCCCAGAACCGAGGTCAATAAGCTCAAGACAGAACTTAGAGGGTTACGAACCCAAGGATTTGATATTACCACGTACGAAAGACGATTCACAGAATTGTGCCTATTGTGTCCGGGAGCATTCGAAGATGAGGAAGAGAAGATCGACGCGTTTGTGAAAGGATTACCGGAAAGAATCCAAGAAGATATAAGTTCACACGAGCCCGCCTCCATACAACAGGCATGTAGAATGGCTCACAAACTAGTGAACCAGATTGAAGAAAGAATTAAAGAACAGACTGCTGAAGAGGCCAATGTGAAGCAAGTCAAAAGAAAGTGGGAGGAAAACGGTGATAAGAATCACCAATACAACAACAACAGCAATTACAACAATAATCGCAACAATTATCCCAACAATCGCAACATCATTCGCAACTACAACAAACGGCCTAACAACAACAACAACAACAACAACAGCAACTACAACAATCATCCCAACAACAATAATAACCGCAACAACAACAACAATCAGAAGCAACTATGCCAAAGGTGTGAAAAGAATCACTCGGGGTTCTGCACCAAATTTTGCAACAAGTGTAAAAGAAATGGTCATAGCGCGGCGAAGTGTGAGGTCTACGGACCAGGGGTTAATAGAACGAAAGGAACAAATGGTGTCGGAACGAGTAATGGCGGAGCAAGTAGTGTCGGAGCAAGTTATGCCAATGTAGTTTGTTATAAATGTGGAAAACCAGGCCACATTATTAGAAATTGCCCGAACCAGGAGAACACGAATGGACAAGGCCGTGGAAGAGTTTTCAATATTAATGCGGTAGAGGCACAGGAAGACCCGGAGCTTGTTACGGGTACGTTTCTTATTGACAATAAATCTGCTTACGTTTTATTTGATTCGGGTGCGGATAGAAGCTATATGAGTAGAGATTTTTGTGCTAAATTAAGTTGTCCATTGACGCCTTTGGATAGTAAATTTTTACTCGAATTAGCAAATGGTAAATTAATTTCAGCAGATAATATATGTCGGAATCGAGAAATTAAACTGGTTAGCGAAACATTTAAGATTGATTTGATACCAGTAGAGTTAGGGAGTTTTGATGTGATAATCGGTATGGACTGGTTGAAAGAAGTGAAAGCGGAGATCGTTTGTTACAAAAATGCAATTCGCATTATACGAGAAAAAGGAAAACCCTTAATGGTGTACGGAGAAAAGGGCAACACGAAGCTACATCTTATTAGTAATTTGAAGGCACAAAAACTAATAAGAAAAGGTTGCTATGCTGTTCTAGCACACGTCGAGAAAGTACAAACTGAAGAAAAGAGCATCAATGATGTTCCCATTGCAAAAGAATTTCCCGATGTATTTCCGAAAGAATTACCGGGATTACCCCCACATCGATCCGTTGAATTTCAAATAGATCTTGTACCAGGAGCTGCACCAATAGCTCGTGCTCCTTACAGACTCACACCCAGCGAGATGAAAGAACTACAAAGCCAATTACAAGAACTTTTAGAGCGTGGTTTCATTCGACCAAGCACATCACCGTGGGGAGCTCCTGTTTTGTTTGTCAAGAAGAAAGATGGTACATTCAGGTTGTGTATCGACTACCGAGAGTTGAACAAACTTACCATCAAGAACCGCTACCCACTACCGAGAATCGATGACTTATTTGATCAACTACAAGGCTCGTCTGTTTATTCAAAGATTGACTTACGTTCCGGGTACCATCAAATGCGGGTGAAAGAAGATGATATTCCAAAGACTGCTTTCAGAACACGTTACGGTCATTACGAGTTTATGGTCATGCCGTTTGGTTTAACTAATGCACCAGCTGTGTTCATGGACCTTATGAACCGAGTGTGTGGACCATACCTTGACAAGTTTGTCATTGTTTTCATTGATGACATACTTATTTACTCAAAGAATGACCAAGAACACGGTGAACATTTGAGAAAGGTGTTAGAAGTATTGAGGAAGGAAGAATTGTACGCTAAGTTTTCAAAGTGTGCATTTTGGTTGGAAGAAGTTCAATTCCTCGGTCACATAGTGAACAAAGAAGGTATTAAGGTGGATCCGGCAAAGATAGAAACTGTTGAAAAGTGGGAAACCCCGAAAACTCCGAAACACATACGCCAGTTTTTAGGACTAGCTGGTTACTACAGAAGGTTCATCCAAGACTTTTCTAGAATAGCAAAACCCTTGACTGCATTAACGCATAAAGGGAAGAAATTTGAATGGAATGATGAACAAGAGAAAGCGTTTCAGTTATTGAAGAAAAAGCTAACTACGGCACCTATATTGTCATTGCCTGAAGGGAATGATGATTTTGTGATTTATTGTGACGCATCAAAGCAAGGTCTCGGTTGTGTATTAATGCAACGAACGAAGGTGATTGCTTATGCGTCTAGACAATTGAAGATTCACGAACAAAATTATACGACGCATGATTTGGAATTAGGCGCGGTTGTTTTTGCATTAAAGACTTGGAGGCACTACTTATATGGGGTCAAAAGTATTATATATACCGACCACAAAAGTCTTCAACACATATTTAATCAGAAACAACTGAATATGAGGCAGCGTAGGTGGATTGAATTGTTGAATGATTACGACTTTGAGATTCGTTACCACCCGGGGAAGGCAAATGTGGTAGCCGATGCCTTGAGCAGGAAGGACAGAGAACCCATTCGAGTAAAATCTATGAATATAATGATTCATAATAACCTTACTACTCAAATAAAGGAGGCGCAACAAGGAGTTTTAAAAGAGGGAAATTTAAAGGATGAAATACCCAAAGGATCGGAGAAGCATCTTAATATTCGGGAAGACGGAACCCGGTATAGGGCTGAAAGGATTTGGGTACCAAAATTTGGAGATATGAGAGAAATGGTACTTAGAGAAGCTCATAAAACCAGATACTCAATACATCCTGGAACGGGGAAGATGTACAAGGATCTCAAGAAACATTTTTGGTGGCCGGGTATGAAAGCCGATGTTACTAAATACGTAGGAGAATGTTTGACGTGTTCTAAGGTCAAAGCTGAGCATCAGAAACCATCAGGTCTACTTCAACAACCCGAAATCCCGGAATGGAAATGGGAAAACATTACCATGGATTTCATCACTAAATTGCCAAGGACTGCAAGTGGTTTTGATACTATTTGGGTAATAGTTGATCGTCTCACCAAATCAGCACACTTCCTACCAATAAGAGAAGATGACAAGATGGAGAAGTTAGCACGACTGTATTTGAAGGAAGTCGTCTCCAGACATGGCATACCAATCTCTATTATCTCTGATAGGGATGGCAGATTTATTTCAAGATTCTGGCAGACATTACAGCAAGCATTAGGAACTCGTCTAGACATGAGTACTGCCTATCATCCACAAACTGATGGGCAGAGCGAAAGGACGATACAAACGCTTGAAGACATGCTACGATCATGTGTTATTGATTTCGGAAACAGTTGGGATCGACATCTACCGTTAGCAGAATTTTCCTACAACAACAGCTACCATTCAAGCATTGAGATGGCGCCGTTTGAAGCACTTTATGGTAGAAAGTGCAGGTCTCCGATTTGTTGGAGTGAGGTGGGGGATAGACAGATTACGGGTCCGGAGATTATACAAGAAACTACCGAGAAGATCATCCAAATTCAACAACGGTTGAAAACCGCCCAAAGTCGACAAAAGAGCTACGCTGACATTAAAAGAAAAGATATAGAATTTGAAATTGGAGAGATGGTCATGCTTAAAGTTTCACCTTGGAAAGGCGTTGTTCGATTTGGTAAACGAGGGAAATTAAATCCAAGGTATATTGGACCATTCAAGATTATTGATCGTGTCGGACCAGTAGCTTACCGACTTGAGTTACCTCAACAACTCGCGGCTGTACATAACACTTTCCACGTCTCGAATTTGAAGAAATGTTTTGCTAAAGAAGATCTCACTATTACGTTAGATGAAATCCAAATCAACGAAAAACTCCAATTCATCGAAGAACCCGTCGAAATAATGGATCGTGAGGTTAAAAGACTTAAGCAAAACAAGATACCAATTGTTAAGGTTCGATGGAATGCTCGTAGAGGACCCGAGTTCACCTTGGAGCGTGAAGATCAGATGAAGAAGAAATACCCGCATCTATTTCCAGAAGATTCGTCAACACCTTCAACAGCTTAAAATTTCGGGACGAAATTTATTTAACGGGTAGGTACTGTAGTGACCCGAACTTTTCCATGTTTATATATATTAATTGAGATTGATATTTACATGATTAAATGTTTCCAACATGTTAAGCAATCAAACTTGTTAAGACTTGATTAATTGAAATAGGTTTCATATAGACAATTGACCACCCAAGTTGACCGGTGATTCACGAACGTTAAAACTTGTAAAAAAACTATATGATGACATATATATGGTTATATATATAGTTAACATGATATTATGATAAGTAAACATATCATTAATTATATTAACAATGAACTACATATGTAAAAACAAGACTACTAACTTAATGATTTTGAAACGAGACATATATGTAACGTTTATCGTTGTAACGACATTTAATGTATATATATCATATTAAGAGATATTCGTACATCATAATATCATGATAATATAATAATTTAAAATCTCTTTTGATATTATAAACATTGGGTTAACAACATTTAACAAGATCGTTAACCTAAAGGTTTCAAAACATCACTTACATGTAACGACTAACGATGACTTAACGACTCAGTTAAAATGTATATACATGTAGTGTTTTAATATGTATTTATACACTTTTGAAAGACTTCAATACACTTATCAAAATACTTCTACTTAACAAAAATGCTTACAATTACATTCTCGTTCAGTTTCATCAACAATTCTACTCGTATGCACCCGTATTCGTACTCGTACAATACACAGCTTTTAGATGTATGTACTATTGGTATATACACTACAATGATCAGCTCTTAGCAGCCCATGTGAGTCACCTAACACATGTGGGAACCATCATTTGGCAACTAGCATGAAATATCTCATAAGATTACAAAAATATGAGTAATCATTCATGACTTATTTACATGAAAACAAAATTACATATCCTTTATATCTAATCCATACACCAACGACCAAAAATGAAATGTCCCGTTCTTATTGATTAAAAACGTTCCATATTAATTGATTTCGTTGCGAGGTTTTGACCTCTATATGAGACGTTTTTCAAAGACTGCATTCATTTTTAAACAAACCATAACCTTTATTTCATCAATAAAGGTTTAAAAAGCTTTACGTAGATTATCAAATAATGATAATCTAAAATATCCTGTTTACACAAGACCATTACATAATGGTTTACAATACAAATATGTTACAACAAAATAAGTTTCTTGAATGCAGTTTTTACACAATATCATACAAGCATGGACTCCAAATCTTGTCCTTATTTAAGTATGCGACAGCGGAAGCTCTTAATAATCACCTGAGAATAAACATGCTTAAAACGTCAACAAAAATGTTGGTGAGTTATAGGTTTAACCTATATATATCAAATCGTAACAATAGACCACAAGATTTCATATTTCAATACACATCCCATACATAGAGATAAAAATCATTCATATGGTGAACACCTGGTAACCGACAATAACAAGATGCATATATAAGAATATCCCCATCATTCCGGGACACCCTTCGGATATGATATAAATTTCGAAGTACTAAAGCATCCGGTACTTTGGATGGGGTTTGTTAGGCCCAATAGATCTATCTTTAGGATTCGCGTCAATTAGGGTGTCTGTTCCCTAATTCTTAGATTACCAGACTTAACAAAAAGGGGCATATTCGATTTCGATAATTCAACCATAGAATGTAGTTTCACGTACTTGTGTCTATTTTGTAAATCATTTATAAAACCTGCATGTATTCTCATCCCAAAAATATTAGATTTTAAAAGTGGGACTATAACTCACTTTCACAGATTTTTACTTCGTCGGAAAGTAAGACTTGGCCACTGGTTGATTCACGAACCTATAACAATATATACATATATATCAAAGTATGTTCAAAATATATTTACAACACTTTTAATATATTTTGATGTTTTAAGTTTATTAAGTCAGCTGTCCTCGTTAGTAACCTACAACTAGTTGTCCACAGTTAGATGTACAGAAATAAATCGATAAATATTATCTTGAATCAATCCACGACCCAGTGTATACGTATCTCAGTATTGATCACAACTCAAACTATATATATTTTGGAATCAACCTCAACCCTGTATAGCTAACTCCAACATTCACATATAGAGTGTCTATGGTTGTTCCGAAATATATATAGATGTGTCGACATGATAGGTCGAAACATTGTATACGTGTCTATGGTATCTCAAGATTACATAATATATAATACAAGTTGATTAAGTTATGGTTGGAATAGATTTGTTACCAATTTTCACGTAGCTAAAATGAGAAAAATTATCCAATCTTGTTTTACCCATAACTTCTTCATTTTAAATCCGTTTTGAGTGAATCAAATTGCTATGGTTTCATATTGAACTCTATTTTATGAATCTAAACAAAAAAAGTATAGGTTTCTAGTCGGAAAAATAAGTTACAAGTCGTTTTTGTAAAGGTAGTCATTTCAGTCGAAAGAACGACGTCTAGATGACCATTTTAGAAAACATACTTCCACTTTGAGTTTAACCATAATTTTTGGATATAGTTTCATGTTCATAATAAAAATCATTTTCTCAGAATAACAACTTTTAAATCAAAGTTTATCATAGTTTTTAATTAACTAACCCAAAACAGCCCGCGGTGTTACTACGACGGCGTAAATCCGGTTTTACGGTGTTTTTCGTGTTTCCAGGTTTTAAATCATTAAGTTAGCATATCATATAGATATAGAACATGTGTTTAGTTGATTTTAAAAGTCAAGTTAGAAGGATTAACTTTTGTTTGCGAACAAGTTTAGAATTAACTAAACTATGTTCTAGTGATTACAAGTTTAAACCTTCGAATAAGATAGCTTTATATGTATGAATCGAATGATGTTATGAACATCATTACTACCTTAAGTTCCTTGGATGAACCTACTGGAAAATAGAAAAATGGATCTAGCTTCAATGGATCCTTGGATGGCTCAAAGTTCTTGAAGCAAAATCATGACACGAAAACAAGTTCAAGTAAGATCATCACTTGAAATAAGATTGTTATAGTTATAGAAATTGAACCAAAGTTTGAATATGATTATTACCTTGTATTAGAATGATAACCTACTGTAAGAAACAAAGATTTCTTGAGGTTGGATGATCACCTTACAAGATTGGAAGTGAGCTAGCAAACTTGAAAGTATTCTTGATTTTATGAAACTAGAACTTTTGGAATTTATGAAGAACACTTAGAACTTGAAGATAGAACTTGAGAGAGTTCAATTAGATGAAGAAAATTGAAGAATGAAAGTGTTTGTAGGTGTTTTTGGTCGTTGGTGTATGGATTAGATATAAAGGATATGTAATTTTGTTTTCATGTAAATAAGTCATGAATGATTACTCATATTTTTGTAATCTTATGAGATATTTCATGCTAGTTGCCAAATGATGGTTCCCACATGTGTTAGGTGACTCACATGGGCTGCTAAGAGCTGATCATTGGAGTGTATATACTAATAGTACATACATCTAAAAGCTGTGTATTGTACGAGTACGAATACGGGTGCATACGAGAAGAATTGTTGATGAAACTGAACGAGAATGTAATTGTAAGCATTTTTGTTTAGACTTATTTTGATAAGTGTATTGAAGTCTTTCAAAAGTGTATAAATACATATTAAAACACTACATGTATATACATTTTAACTGAGTCGTTAAGTCATCGTTAGTCGTTACATGTAAGTGTTGTTTTGAAACCTTTAGGTTAACGATCTTGTTAAATGTTGTTAACCCAATGTTTATAATATCAAATGAGATTTTAAATTATTATATTATCATGATATTATCATGTATGAATATCTCTTAATATGATATATATACATTAAATGTCTTTACAACGATAATCGTTACATATATGTCTCGTTTAAAAATCATTAAGTTAGTAGTCATGTTTTTACATATGTAGTTCATTGTTAATATACTTAATGATATGTTTACTTATCATAGTATCATGTTAACTATATATATATCCATATATATGTCATCATATAGTTTTTACAAGTTTTAACGTTCGTGAATCACCGGTCAGCTTGGGTGGTCAATTGTCTATATGAAACATATTTCAATTAATCAAGTCTTAACAAGTTTGATTGCTTAACATGTTGGAAACATTTAATCATGTAAATATCAATCTCAATTAATATATATAAACATGGAAAAGTTCAGGTCACTACAGTACCTACCCGTTAAATAAATTTCGTCCCGAAATTTTAAGCTGTTGAAGGTGTTGACGAATCTTCTGGAAATAGATGCGGGTATTTCTTCTTCATCTGATCTTCACGCTCCCAGGTGAACTCGGGTCCTCTACGAGCATTCCATCGAACCTTAACAATTGGTATCTTGTTTTGCTTAAGTCTTTTAACCTCACGATCCATTATTTCGACGGGTTCTTCGATGAATTGGAGTTTTTCGTTGATTTGGATTTCATCTAACGGAATAGTGAGATCTTCTTTAGCAAAACATTTCTTCAAATTCGAGACGTGGAAAGTGTTATGTACAGCCGCGAGTTGTTGAGGTAACTCAAGTCGGTAAGCTACTGGTCCGACACGATCAATAATCTTGAATGGTCCAATATACCTTGGATTTAATTTCCCTCGTTTACCAAATCGAACAACGCCTTTCCAAGGTGAAACTTTAAGCATGACCATCTCTCCAATTTCAAATTCTATATCTTTTCTTTTAATGTCAGCGTAGCTCTTTTGTCGACTTTGGGCGGTTTTCAACCGTTGTTGAATTTGGATGATCTTCTCGGTAGTTTCTTGTATAATCTCCGGACCCGTAATCTGTCTATCCTCCACCTCACTCCAACAAATCGGAGACCTGCACTTTCTACCATAAAGTGCTTCAAACGGCGCCATCTCAATGCTTGAATGGTAGCTGTTGTTGTAGGAAAATTCTGCTAACGGTAGATGTCGATCCCAACTGTTTCCGAAATCAATAACACATGCTTGTAGCATGTCTTCAAGCGTTTGTATCGTCCTTTCGCTCTGCCCATCAGTTTGTGGATGATAGGCAGTACTCATGTCTAGACGAGTTCCTAATGCTTGCTGTAATGTCTGCCAGAATCTTGAAATAAATCTGCCATCCCTATCAGAGATAATAGAGATTGGTATTCCATGTCTGGAGACGACTTCCTTCAAATACAGTCGTGCTAACTTCTCCATCTTGTCATCTTCTCTTATTGGTAGGAAGTGTGCTGATTTGGTGAGACGATCAACTATTACCCAAATAGTATCAAAACCACTTGCAGTCCTTGGCAATTTAGTGATGAAATCCATGGTAATGTTTTCCCATTTCCATTCCGGGATTTCGGGTTGTTGAAGTAGACCTGATGGTTTCTGATGCTCAGCTTTGACCTTAGAACACGTCAAACATTCTCCTACGTATTTAGCAACATCGGCTTTCATACCCGGCCACCAAAAATGTTTCTTGAGCTCCTTGTACATCTTCCCCGTTCCAGGATGTATTGAGTATCTGGTTTTATGAGCTTCTCTAAGTACCATTTCTCTCATATCTCCAAATTTTGGTACCCAAATCCTTTCAGCCCTATACCGGGTTCCGTCTTCCCGAATATTAAGATGCTTCTCCGATCCTTTGGGTATTTCATCCTTTAAATTTCCCTGTTTTAAAACTCCTTGTTGCGCCTCCTTTATTTGAGTAGTAATGTTATTATGAATCATTATATTCATAGATTTTACTCGAATGGGTTCTCTATCCTTCCTGCTCAAGGCATCGGCTACCACATTTGCCTTCCCCGGGTGGTAACGAATCTCAAAATCGTAATCATTCAATAATTCAATCCACCTACGCTGCCTCATATTCAGTTGTTTCTGATTAAATATGTGTTGAAGACTTTTGTGGTCGGTATATATAATACTTTTGACCCCATATAAGTAGTGCCTCCAAGTCTTTAATGCAAAAACAACCGCGCCTAATTCCAAATCATGCGTCGTATAATTTTGTTCGTGAATCTTCAATTGTCTAGACGCATAAGCAATCACCTTCGTTCGTTGCATTAATACACAACCGAGACCTTGCTTTGATGCGTCACAATAAATCACAAAATCATCATTCCCTTCAGGCAATGACAATATAGGTGCCGTAGTTAGCTTTTTCTTCAATAACTGAAACGCTTTCTCTTGTTCATCATTCCATTCAAATTTCTTCCCTTTATGCGTTAATGCAGTCAAGGGTTTTGCTATTCTGGAAAAGTCTTGGATGAACCTTCTGTAGTAACCAGCTAGTCCTAAAAACTGGCGTATGTGTTTCGGAGTTTTCGGGGTTTCCCACTTTTCAACAGTTTCTATCTTTGCCGGATCCACCTTAATACCTTCTTTGTTCACTATGTGACCGAGGAATTGAACTTCTTCCAACCAAAATGCACACTTTGAAAACTTAGCGTACAATTCTTCCTTCCTCAATACTTCTAACACCTTTCTCAAATGTTCACCGTGTTCTTGGTCATTCTTTGAGTAAATAAGTATGTCATCAATGAAAACAATGACAAACTTGTCAAGGTATGGTCCACACACTCGGTTCATAAGGTCCATGAACACAGCTGGTGCATTAGTTAAACCAAACGGCATGACCATAAACTCGTAATGACCGTAACGTGTTCTGAAAGCAGTCTTTGGAATATCATCTTCTTTCACCCGCATTTGATGATACCCGGAACGTAAGTCAATCTTTGAATAAACAGACGAGCCTTGTAGTTGATCAAATAAGTCGTCGATTCTCGGTAGTGGGTAGCGGTTCTTGATGGTAAGTTTGTTCAACTCTCGGTAGTCGATACACAACCTGAATGTACCATCTTTCTTCTTGACAAACAAAACAGGAGCTCCCCACGGTGATGTGCTTGGTCGAATGAAACCACGCTCTAAAAGTTCTTGTAATTGGCTTTGTAGTTCTTTCATCTCGCTGGGTGTGAGTCTGTAAGGAGCACGAGCTATTGGTGCAGCTCCTGGTACAAGATCTATTTGAAATTCAACGGATCGATGTGGGGGTAATCCCGGTAATTCTTTCGGAAATACATCGGGAAATTCTTTTGCAATGGGAACATCATTGATGCTCTTTTCTTCAGTTTGTACTTTCTCGACGTGTGCTAGAACAGCATAGCAACCTTTTCTTATTAGTTTTTGTGCCTTCAAATTACTAATAAGATGTAGCTTCGTGTTGCCCTTTTCTCCGTACACCATTAAGGGTTTTCCTTTTTCTCGTATAATGCGAATTGCATTTTTGTAACAAACGATCTCCGCTTTCACTTCTTTCAACCAGTCCATACCGATTATCACATCAAAACTCCCTAACTCTACTGGTATCAAATCAATCTTAAATGTTTCGCTAACCAGTTTAATTTCTCGATTCCGACATATATTATCTGCTGAAATTAATTTACCATTTGCTAATTCGAGTAAAAATTTACTATCCAAAGGCGTCAATGGACAACTTAATTTAGCACAAAAATCTCTACTCATATAGCTTCTATCCGCACCCGAATCAAATAAAACGTAAGCAGATTTATTGTCAATAAGAAACGTACCCGTAACAAGCTCCGGGTCTTCCTGTGCCTCTACCGCATTAATATTGAAAACTCTTCCACGGCCTTGTCCATTCGTGTTCTCCTGGTTCGGGCAATTTCTAATAATGTGGCCTGGTTTTCCACATTTATAACAAACTACATTGGCATAACTTGCTCCGACACTACTTGCTCCGCCATTACTCGTTCCGACACCATTTGTTCCTTTCGTTCTATTAACCCCTGGTCCGTAGACCTCACACTTCGCCGCGCTATGACCATTTCTTTTACACTTGTTGCAAAATTTGGTGCAGAACCCCGAGTGATTCTTTTCACACCTTTGGCATAGTTGCTTCTGATTGTTGTTGTTGTTGCGGTTATTATTGTTGTTGGGATGATTGTTGTAGTTGCTGTTGTTGTTGTTGTTGTTGTTGTTGTTGGGCCGTTTGTTGTAGTTGCGATTGATGTTGCGATTGTTGGGATAATTGTTGCGATTATTGTTGTAATTGCTGTTGTTGTTGTATTGGTGATTCTTATCACCGTTTTCCTCCCACTTTCTTTTGACTTGCTTCACATTGGCCTCTTCAGCAGTCTGTTCTTTAATTCTTTCTTCAATCTGGTTCACTAGTTTGTGAGCCATTCTACATGCCTGTTGTATGGAGGCGGGCTCGTGTGAACTTATATCTTCTTGGATTCTTTCCGGTAATCCTTTCACAAACGCGTTGATCTTCTCTTCCTCATCTTCGAATGCTCCCGGACACAATAGGCACAATTCTGTGAATCGTCTTTCGTACGTGGTAATATCAAATCCTTGGATTCGTAACCCTCTAAGTTCTGTCTTGAGCTTATTGACCTCGGTTCTGGGACGGTACTTCTCGTTCATCAAGTGCTTGAATGCTGACCACGGTAGTGCGTACGCATCATCTTGTCCCACTTGCTCTAGATAGGTATTCCACCATGTTAACGCAGAACCTGTGAAGGTATGCGTAGCGTACTTCACTTTGTCCTCTTCAGTACACTTACTTATGGCAAACACCGATTCAACCTTCTCGGTCCACCGTTTCAATCCGATCGGTCCTTCGGTTCCATCAAATTCCAAAGGTTTGCAGGCAGTGAATTCTTTGTAGGTGCATCCTACACGATTTCCTGTACTGCTAGATCCAAGGTTATTGTTGGTATGTAGCGCAGCCTGTACTGCGGCTATGTTTGAAGCTAGAAAAGTACGGAATTCCTCTTCATTCATATTCACGGTGTGTCGAGTAGTCGGTGCCATTTCCTTCAAAATAGTTAAATGGAACAAGTTAATCATACAGAATATTAAGAGTAGTTAATAGTATTTCGTAGCATAATATGAACTCATTTATAAAAGCTTTTTCTTCATATTAGCGTTTTATAAGTTTAAATTCGGGTAGTACCTACCCGTTAAGTTCATACTTAGTAGCTAATATACAATTCAACTACTACAATTCTATATGAAAAACTGATTATAATAATATTTCGCGTTCAAACTTTTATACAATATTTTACAAACTTACAATACCGCTTATTTTACATAAAGCATGAAATATAGCACACAATAACTTTGATACAAGATAGTTGTGAAGACAATTCTAGCTAGTACACAAGTCGTTCAGCAAAGGCAATAAAGACACGTAATTCATACGTCCAGAAACAAGTCATGCATTCTGGTTTTACTAGGACTACTTCCCATCCTTGGTCTTGTGGAACATAACCGTTATGGCCGTTGATAAGACAGCATGTTGTAACGTCATCAAAGGGACGAGGGTTACGTAATGTCCAACAGTCCCGTAATAATCTAAAAACCTCATTTCTTACCCCAATTACCGACTCCGTCACTTGTGGAAACGTTTTGTTTAATAGTTGTAGCCCGATGTTCTTGTTCTCACTTTGGTGAGAAGCGAACATTACTAATCCGTAAGCATAACATGCTTCTTTATGTTGCATGTTAGCCGCTTTTTCTAAATCACGAAGTCCAATATTCGGATATATTGAGTCAAAATAATTTCTTAACCCGTTGCGTAAAATAGCATTTGGGTTCCCCGCAATATATGCGTCAAAGTAAACACATCGTAACTTATGGGTTTCCCAATGTGATATCCCCCATCTTTCAAACGAAAGTCTCTTATAAACCAAGACATTCTTGGAACGTTCTTCGAATGTCTTACAAACTGATCTCGCCTTAAATAGTTGTGCCGAAGAATTCTGGCCGACTCTAGACAAGATTTCATCAATCATGTCTCCGGGTAGGTCTCTTAAAATATTGGATTGTCTATCCATTTTGTGTTTTTAAACTGTAAAATAGACAAGAGTTAGATTCATAAAAAAATACTTATTAATACAAGCAATTTTTACATATATCATAAAGCATAAGAACACTATATTCCATATATTACACCACACGAATACAACTATCTTATTCCGACTCGCTCGTTTCTTCTTCTTCGGTTTTGGTTCGTTTTGCCAAGTTTCTAGGGATATATGATGTTCCCCTAATACGAGCCGTCGTTGTCCACATTGGTTTAGAAAAACCTGGTGGTTTAGAGGTTCCCGGGTCATTGTTACAACTTAAGGACTTCGGGGGTTGACGATACATATAAAGTTCATCGGGGTTGGAATTAGATTTCTCTATTTTTATGCCCTTTCCCTTATTATTTGCCTTTTTAAATTCAGTTGGGGTAATTTCTATAACATCATCGGAATTCTCGTCGAAATCCGATTCATCGGAGAATTGGTAATCCTCCCAATATTTTGCTTCCTTGGCGGAAACACCATTGACCATAATTAACTTTGGTCGGTTGGTTGACGATTTTCTTTTACTTAACCGTTTTATTATTTCCCCCACCGGTTCTATTTCTTCATCCGGTTCCGATTCTTCTTCCGGTTCCGATTCTTCTTCCGGTTCCGACTCTTCTTCCGGTTCCTCTTCGGGAACTTGTGAATCAGTCCACGAATCATTCCAATTTACATTTGACTCTTCATTATTATTAGGTGAGTCAATGGGACTTGTTCTAGAGGTAGACATCTATCACATAATATCAAACGCGTTAAGAGATTAATATATCACATAATATTCACATGTTAAAAATATATAGTTTCCAACAAAATTTGTTAAGCAATCATTTTTCAAGTAAACACGGTCGAAGTCCAGACTCACTAATGCATCCTAACAAACTCGATAAGACACACTAATGCAAAATTCTGGTTCTCTAAGACCAACGCTCGGATACCAACTGAAATGTCCCGTTCTTATTGATTAAAAACGTTCCATATTAATTGATTTCGTTGCGAGGTTTTGACCTCTATATGAGACGTTTTTCAAAGACTGCATTCATTTTTAAACAAACCATAACCTTTATTTCATCAATAAAGGTTTAAAAAGCTTTACGTAGATTATCAAATAATGATAATCTAAAATATCCTGTTTACACAAGACCATTACATAATGGTTTACAATACAAATATGTTACAACAAAATAAGTTTCTTGAATGCAGTTTTTACACAATATCATACAAGCATGGACTCCAAATCTTGTCCTTATTTAAGTATGCGACAGCGGAAGCTCTTAATAATCACCTGAGAATAAACATGCTTAAAACGTCAACAAAAATGTTGGTGAGTTATAGGTTTAACCTATATATATCAAATCGTAACAATAGACCACAAGATTTCATATTTCAATACACATCCCATACATAGAGATAAAAATCATTCATATGGTGAACACCTGGTAACCGACAATAACAAGATGCATATATAAGAATATCCCCATCATTCCGGGACACCCTTCGGATATGATATAAATTTCGAAGTACTAAAGCATCCGGTACTTTGGATGGGGTTTGTTAGGCCCAATAGATCTATCTTTAGGATTCGCGTCAATTAGGGTGTCTGTTCCCTAATTCTTAGATTACCAGACTTAACAAAAAGGGGCATATTCGATTTCGATAATTCAACCATAGAATGTAGTTTCACGTACTTGTGTCTATTTTGTAAATCATTTATAAAACCTGCATGTATTCTCATCCCAAAAATATTAGATTTTAAAAGTGGGACTATAACTCACTTTCACAGATTTTTACTTCGTCGGAAAGTAAGACTTGGCCACTGGTTGATTCACGAACCTATAACAATATATACATATATATCAAAGTATGTTCAAAATATATTTACAACACTTTTAATATATTTTGATGTTTTAAGTTTATTAAGTCAGCTGTCCTCGTTAGTAACCTACAACTAGTTGTCCACAGTTAGATGTACAGAAATAAATCGATAAATATTATCTTGAATCAATCCACAACCCAGTGTATACGTATCTCAGTATTGATCACAACTCAAACTATATATATTTTGGAATCAACCTCAACCCTGTATAGCTAACTCCAACATTCACATATAGAGTGTCTATGGTTGTTCCGAAATATATATAGATGTGTCGACAAGATAGGTCGAAACATTGTATACGTGTCTATGGTATCTCAAGATTACATAATATATAATACAAGTTGATTAAGTTATGGTTGGAATAGATTTGTTACCAATTTTCACGTAGCTAAAATGAGAAAAATTATCCAATCTTGTTTTACCCATAACTTCTTCATTTTAAATCCGTTTTGAGTGAATCAAATTGCTATGGTTTCATATTGAACTCTATTTTATGAATCTAAACAAAAAAAGTATAGGTTTCTAGTCGGAAAAATAAGTTACAAGTCGTTTTTGTAAAGGTAGTCATTTCAGTCGAAAGAACGACGTCTAGATGACCATTTTAGAAAACATACTTCCACTTTGAGTTTAACCATAATTTTTGGATATAGTTTCATGTTCATAATAAAAATCATTTTCTCAGAATAACAACTTTTAAATCAAAGTTTATCATAGTTTTTAATTAACTAACCCAAAACAGCCCGCGGTGTTACTACGACGGCGTAAATCCGGTTTTACGGTGTTTTTCGTGTTTCCAGGTTTTAAATCATTAAGTTAGCATATCATATAGATATAGAACATGTGTTTAGTTGATTTTAAAAGTCAAGTTAGAAGGATTAACTTTTGTTTGCGAACAAGTTTAGAATTAACTAAACTATGTTCTAGTGATTACAAGTTTAAACCTTCGAATAAGATAGCTTTATATGTATGAATCGAATGATGTTATGAACATCATTACTACCTTAAGTTCCTTGGATGAACCTACTGGAAAATAGAAAAATGGATCTAGCTTCAATGGATCCTTGGATGGCTCAAAGTTCTTGAAGCAAAATCATGACACGAAAACAAGTTCAAGTAAGATCATCACTTGAAATAAGATTGTTATAGTTATAGAAATTGAACCAAAGTTTGAATATGATTATTACCTTGTATTAGAATGATAACCTACTGTAAGAAACAAAGATTTCTTGAGGTTGGATGATCACCTTACAAGATTGGAAGTGAGCTAGCAAACTTGAAAGTATTCTTGATTTTATGAAACTAGAACTTTTGGAATTTATGAAGAACACTTAGAACTTGAAGATAGAACTTGAGAGAGTTCAATTAGATGAAGAAAATTGAAGAATGAAAGTGTTTGTAGGTGTTTTTGGTCGTTGGTGTATGGATTAGATATAAAGGATATGTAATTTTGTTTTCATGTAAATAAGTCATGAATGATTACTCATATTTTTGTAATCTTATGAGATATTTCATGCTAGTTGCCAAATGATGGTTCCCACATGTGTTAGGTGACTCACATGGGCTGCTAAGAGCTGATCATTGGAGTGTATATACTAATAGTACATACATCTAAAAGCTGTGTATTGTACGAGTACGAATACGGGTGCATACGAGAAGAATTGTTGATGAAACTGAACGAGAATGTAATTGTAAGCATTTTTGTTAAGTAGACTTATTTTGATAAGTGTATTGAAGTCTTTCAAAAGTGTATAAATATGTAGTGACCCGAACTTTTCCATGTTTATATATATTAATTGAGATTGATATTTACATGATTAAATGTTTCCAACATGTTAAGCAATCAAACTTGTTAAGACTTGATTAATTGAAATATGTTTCATATAGACAATTGACCACCCAAGTTGATCGGTGATTCACGAACGTTAAAACTTGTAAAAACTATATGATGACATATATATGGATATATATATATAGTTAACATGATACTATGATAAGAAAACATATCATAAAGTATATTAACAATGAACTACATATGTAAAAACAAGACTACTAACTTAATGAATTTTAAACGAGACATATATGTAACGATTATCGTTGTAAAGACATTTAATGTATATATATCATATTAAGAGATATTCATACATGATAATATCATGATAATATAATAATTTAAAATCTCATTTGATATTATAAACATTGGGTTAACAACATTTAACAAGATCGTTAACCTAAAGGTTTCAAAACAACACTTACATGTAACGACTAACGATGACTTAACGACTCAGTTAAAATGTATATACATGTAATGTTTTAATATGTATTTATACACTTTTGAAAGACTTCAATACACTTATCAAAATACTTCTACTTAACAAAAATGCTTACAATTACATCCTCGTTCAGTTTCATCAACAATTCTACTCGTATGCACCCGTATTCGTACTCGTACAATACACAGCTTTTAGATGTATGTACTATTGGTATATACACTCCAATGATCAGCTCTTAGCAGCCCATGTGAGTCACCTAACACATGTGGGAACCATCATTTGGCAACTAGCATGAAATATCTCATAAAATTACAAAAATATGAGTAATCATTCATGACTTATTTACATGAAAACAAAATTACATATCCTTTATATCTAATCCATACACCAACGACCAAAAACACCTACAAACACTTTCATTCTTCAATTTTCTTCATCTAATTGAACTCTCTCAAGTTCTATCTTCAAGTTCTAAGTGTTCTTCATAAATTCCAAAAGTTCTAGTTTCATAAAATCAAGAATACTTTCAAGTTTGCTAGCTCACTTCCAATCTTGTAAGGTGATCATCCAACCTCAAGAAATCTTTATTTCTTACAGTAGGTTATCATTCTAATACAAGGTAATAATCATATTCAAACTTTGGTTCAATTTCTATAACTATAACAATCTTATTTCAAGTGATGATCTTACTTGAACTTGTTTTCGTGTCATGATTTTGCTTCAAGAACTTTGAGCCATCCAAGGATCCATTGAAGCTAGATCCATTTTTCTCTTTTCCAGTAGGTTCATCCAAGGAACTTAAGGTAGTAATGATGTTCATAACATCATTCGATTCATACATATAAAGCTATCTTATTCGAAGGTTTAAACTTGTAATCACTAGAACATAGTTTAGTTAATTCTAAACTTGTTCGCAAACAAAAGTTAATCCTTCTAACTTGACTTTTAAAATCAACTAAACACATGTTCTATATCTATATGATATGCTAACTTAATGATTTAAAACCTGGAAACACGAAAAACACCGTAAAACCGGATTTACGCCGTCGTAGTAACACCGCGGGCTGTTTTGGGTTAGTTAATTAAAAACTATGATAAACTTTGATTTAAAAGTTGTTATTCTGAGAAAATGATTTTTATTATGAACATGAAACTATATCCAAAAATTATGGTTAAACTCAAAGTGGAAGTATGTTTTCTAAAATGGTCATCTAGACGTCGTTCTTTCGACTGAAATGACTACCTTTACAAAAACGACTTGTAACTTATTTTTCCGACTATAAACCTATACTTTTTCTGTTTAGATTCATAAAATAGAGTTCAATATGAAACCATAGCAATTTGATTCACTCAAAACGGATTTAAAATGAAGAAGTTATGGGTAAAACAAGATTGGATAATTTTTCTCATTTTAGCTACGTGAAAATTGGTAACAAATCTATTCCAACCATAACTTAATCAACTTGTATTGTATATTATGTAATCTTGAGATACCATAGACACGTATACAATGTTTCGACCTATCATGTCGACACATCTATATATATTTCGGAACAACCATAGACACTCTATATGTGAATGTTGGAGTTAGCTATACAGGGTTGAGGTTGATTCCAAAATATATATAGTTTGAGTTGTGATCAATACTGAGATACGTATACACTGGGTCGTGGATTGATTCAAGATAATATTTATCGATTTATTTCTGTACATCTAACTGTGGACAACTAGTTATAGGTTACTAACGAGGACAGCTGACTTAATAAACTTAAAACATCAAAATATATTAAAAGTGTTGTAAATATATTTTGAACATACTTTAATATATATGTATATATTGTTATAGGTTCGTGAATCAACAGTGGCCAAGTCTTACTTCCCGACGAAGTAAAAATCTGTGAAAGTGAGTTATAGTCCCACTTTTAAAATCTAATATTTTTGGGATGAGAATACATGCAGGTTTTATAAATGATTTACAAAATAGACACAAGTACGTGAAACTACATTCTATGGTTGAATTATCGAAATCGAATATGCCCCTTTTTTATTAAGTCTGGTAATCTAAGAATTAGGGAACAGACACCCTAATTGACGCGAATCCTAAAGATAGATCTATTGGGCCTAACAAACCCCATCCAAAGTACCGGATGCTTTAGTACTTCGAAATTTATATCATATCCGAAGGGTGTCCCGGAATGATGGGGATATTCTTATATATGCATCTTGTTATTGTCGGTTACCAGGTGTTCACCATATGAATGATTTTTATCTCTATGTATGGGATGTGTATTGAAATATGAAATCTTGTGGTCTATTGTTACGATTTGATATATATAGGTTAAACCTATAACTCACCAACATTTTTGTTGACGTTTTAAGCATGTTTATTCTCAGGTGATTATTAAGAGCTTCCGCTGTCGCATACTTAAATAAGGACAAGATTTGGAGTCCATGCTTGTATGATATTGTGTAAAAACTGCATTCAAGAAACTTATTTTGTTGTAACATATTTGTATTGTAAACCATTATGTAATGGTCGTGTGTAAACAGGATATTTTAGATTATCATTATTTGATAATCTACGTAAAGCTTTTTAAACCTTTATTGATGAAATAAAGGTTATGGTTTGTTTAAAAATGAATGCAGTCTTTGAAAAACGTCTCATATAGAGGTCAAAACCTCGCAACGAAATCAATTAATATGGAACGTTTTTAATCAATAAGAACGGGACATTTCAGTTGGTATCAGAGCGTTGGTCTTAGAGAACCAGAAAATTTGCATTAGTGTGTCTTATCGAGTTTGTTAGGATGCATTAGTGAGTCTGGACTTCGACCGTGTTTTCTTTAAAAATGATTGCTTAACATTTTTGTTGGAAACTATATATTTTTAACATATGAATATTATGTGATATATTAATCTCTTAACGTGTTTGATATTATGTGATAGATGTCTACCTCTAGAACAAGTCCCATTGACTCACCTAATAATAATGAAGAGTCAAATGTAAATTGGAATGATTTGTGGACTGATTCACAAGTTCCCGAAGAGGAACCGGAAGAAGAGTCGGAACCGGAAGAAGAATCGGAACCGGAAGAAGAATCGGAACCGGATGAAGAAATAGAACCGGTGGGGGAAATAATAAAACGGTTAAGTAAAAGAAAATCCTCAACCAACCGACCAAAGTTAATTATGGTCAATGGTGTTTCCGCCAAGGAAGCAAAATATTGGGAGGATTACCAATTCTCCGATGAATCGGATTCCGACGAGAATTCCGATGATGTTATAGAAATTACCCCAACTGAATTTAAAAAGGCAAAAGAAAATAATAAGGGAAATGGCATAAAAATAGAGAAATCTAATTCCAACCCCGATGAACTTTATATGTATCGTCAACCCCCGAAGTCCTTAAGTTGTAACAATGACCCGGGAACCTCTAAACCACCAGGTTTTTCTAAACCAATGTGGACAACGACGGCTCGTATTAGGGGAACATCATATATCCCTAGAAACTTGGCAAAACGAACCAAAACCGAAGAAGAAGAAACGAGCGAGTCGGAATAAGATAGTTGTATTCGTGTGGTGTAATATATGGAATATAGTGTTCTTATGCTTTATGATATATGTAAAAATTGCTTGTATTAATAAGTATTTTTTTTATGAATCTAACTCTTGTCTATTTTACAGTTTAAAAACACAAAATGGATAGACAACCCAATATTTTAAGAGACCTACCCGGAGACATGATTGATGAAATCTTGTCTAGAGTCGGCCAGAATTCTTCGGCACAACTATTTAAGGCGAGATCAGTTTGTAAGACATTCGAAGAACGTTCCAAGAATGTCTTGGTTTATAAGAGACTTTCGTTTGAAAGATGGGGGATATCACATTGGGAAACCCATAAGTTACGATGTTTTTACTTTGACGCATATATTGCGGGGAACCCAAATGCTATTTTACGCAACGGGTTAAGAAATTATTTTGACTCAATATATCCGAATATTGGACTTCGTGATTTAGAAAAAGCGGCTAACATGCAACATAAAGAAGCATGTTATGCTTACGGATTAGTAATGTTCGCTTCTCACCAAAGTGAGAACAAGAACATCGGGCTACAACTATTAAACAAAACGTTTCCACAAGTGACGGAGTCGGTAATTGGGGTAAGAAATGAGGTTTTTAGATTATTACGGGACTGTTGGACATTACGTAACCCTCGTCCCTTTGATGACGTTACAACACGCTGTCTTATCAACGGCCATAACGGTTATGTTGCACAAGACCAAGGATGGGAAGTAGTCCTAGTAAAACCAGAATGCATGACTTGTTTCTGGACGTATGAATTACGTGTCTTTATTGCCTTTGCTGAACGACTTGTGTACTAGCTAGAATTATCTTCACAACTATCTTGTATCAAAGTTATTGTGTGCTATATTTCATGCTTTATGTAAAGTAAGCGGTATTGTAAGTTTGTAAAATATTGTATAAAAGTTTGAACGCGAAATATTATTATAATCAGTTTTTCATATAGAATTGTAGTAGTTGAATTGTATATTAGCTACTAAGTATGAACTTAACGGGTAGGTACTACCCGAATTTAAACTTATAAAACGCTAATATGAAGAAAAAGCTTTTATAAATGAGTTCATATTATGCTACGAAATACTATTAACTACTCTTAATATTCTGTATGATTAACTTGTTCCATTTAACTATTTTGAAGGAAATGGCACCGACTACTCGACACACCGTGAATATGAATGAAGAGGAATTCCGTACTTTTCTAGCTTCAAACATAGCCGCAGTACAGGCTGCGCTACATACCAACAATAACCTTGGATCTAGCAGTACAGGAAATCGTGTAGGATGCACCTACAAAGAATTCACTGCCTGCAAACCTTTGGAATTTGATGGAACCGAAGGACCGATCGGATTGAAACGGTGGACCGAGAAGGTTGAATCGGTGTTTGCCATAAGTAAGTGTACTGAAGAGGACAAAGTGAAGTACGCTACGCATACCTTCACAGGTTCTGCGTTAACATGGTGGAATACCTATCTAGAGCAAGTGGGACAAGATGATGCGTACGCACTACCGTGGTCAGCATTCAAGCACTTGATGAACGAGAAGTACCGTCCCAGAACCGAGGTCAATAAGCTCAAGACAGAACTTAGAGGGTTACGAACCCAAGGATTTGATATTACCACGTACGAAAGACGATTCACAGAATTGTGCCTATTGTGTCCGGGAGCATTCGAAGATGAGGAAGAGAAGATCGACGCGTTTGTGAAAGGATTACCGGAAAGAATCCAAGAAGATATAAGTTCACACGAGCCCGCCTCCATACAACAGGCATGTAGAATGGCTCACAAACTAGTGAACCAGATTGAAGAAAGAATTAAAGAACAGACTGCTGAAGAGGCCAATGTGAAGCAAGTCAAAAGAAAGTGGGAGGAAAACGGTGATAAGAATCACCAATACAACAACAACAGCAATTACAACAATAATCGCAACAATTATCCCAACAATCGCAACATCAATCGCAACTACAACAAACGGCCCAACAACAACAACAACAACAACAACAGCAACTACAACAATCATCCCAACAACAATAATAACCGCAACAACAACAACAACAATCAGAAGCAGCTATGCCAAAGGTGTGAAAAGAATCACTCGGGGTTCTGCACCAAATTTTGCAACAAGTGTAAAAGAAATGGTCATAGCGCGGCGAAGTGTGAGGTCTACGGACCAGGGGTTAATAGAACGAAAGGAACAAATGGTGTCGGAACGAGTAATGGCGGAGCAAGTAGTGTCGGAGCAAGTTATGCCAATGTAGTTTGTTATAAATGTGGAAAACCAGGCCACATTATTAGAAATTGCCCGAACCAGGAGAACACGAATGGACAAGGCCGTGGAAGAGTTTTCAATATTAATGCGGTAGAGGCACAGGAAGACCCGGAGCTTGTTACGGGTACGTTTCTTATTGACAATAAATCTGCTTACGTTTTATTTGATTCGGGTGCGGATAGAAGCTATATGAGTAGAGATTTTTGTGCTAAATTAAGTTGTCCATTGACGCCTTTGGATAGTAAATTTTTACTCGAATTAGCAAATGGTAAATTAATTTCAGCAGATAATATATGTCGGAATCGAGAAATTAAACTGGTTAGCGAAACATTTAAGATTGATTTGATACCAGTAGAGTTAGGGAGTTTTGATGTGATAATCGGTATGGACTGGTTGAAAGAAGTGAAAGCGGAGATCGTTTGTTACAAAAATGCAATTCGCATTATACGAGAAAAAGGAAAACCCTTAATGGTGTACGGAGAAAAGGGCAACACGAAGCTACATCTTATTAGTAATTTGAAGGCACAAAAACTAATAAGAAAAGGTTGCTATGCTGTTCTAGCACACGTCGAGAAAGTACAAACTGAAGAAAAGAGCATCAATGATGTTCCCGTCGCAAAAGAATTTCCTGATGTATTTCCGAAAGAATTACCGGGATTACCCCCACATCGATCCGTTGAATTTCAAATAGATCTTGTACCAGGAGCTGCACCAATAGCTCGTGCTCCTTACAGACTCGCACCCAGCGAGATGAAAGAACTGCAAAGCCAATTACAAGAACTTTTAGAGCGTGGTTTCATTCGACCAAGCACATCACCGTGGGGAGCTCCTGTTTTGTTTGTCAAGAAGAAAGATGGTACATTCAGGTTGTGTATCGACTACCGAGAGTTGAACAAACTTACCATCAAGAACCGCTACCCACTACCGAGAATCGATGACTTATTTGATCAACTACAAGGCTCGTCTGTTTATTCAAAGATTGACTTACGTTCCGGGTATCATCAAATGCGGGTGAAAGAAGATGATATTCCAAAGACTGCTTTCAGAACACGTTACGGTCATTACGAGTTTATGGTCATGCCGTTTGGTTTAACTAATGCACCAGCTGTGTTCATGGAACTTATGAACCGAGTGTGTGGACCATACCTTGACAAGTTTGTCATTGTTTTCATTGATGACATACTTATTTACTCAAAGAATGACCAAGAACACGGTGAACATTTGAGAAAGGTGTTAGAAGTATTGAGGAAGGAAGAATTGTACGCTAAGTTTTCAAAGTGTGCATTTTGGTTGGAAGAAGTTCAATTCCTCGGTCACATAGTGAACAAAGAAGGTATTAAGGTGGATCCGGCAAAGATAGAAACTGTTGAAAAGTGGGAAACCCCGAAAACTCCGAAACACATACGCCAGTTTTTAGGACTAGCTGGTTACTACAGAAGGTTCATCCAAGACTTTTCCAGAATAGCAAAACCCTTGACTGCATTAACGCATAAAGGGAAGAAATTTGAATGGAATGATGAACAAGAGAAAGCGTTTCAGTTATTGAAGAAAAAGATAACTACGGCACCTATATTGTCATTGCCTGAAGGGAATGATGATTTTGTGATTTATTGTGACGCATCAAAGCAAGGTCTCGGTTGTGTATTAATGCAACGAACGAAGGTGATTGCTTATGCGTCTAGACAATTGAAGATTCACGAACAAAATTATACGACGCATGATTTGGAATTAGGCGCGGTTGTTTTTGCATTAAAGACTTGGAGGCACTACTTATATGGGGTCAAAAGTATTATATATACCGACCACAAAAGTCTTCAACACATATTTAATCAGAAACAACTGAATATGAGGCAGCGTAGGTGGATTGAATTATTGAATGATTACGATTTTGAGATTCGTTACCACCCGGGGAAGGCAAATGTGGTAGCCGATGCCTTGAGCAGGAAGGATAGAGAACCCATTCGAGTAAAATCTATGAATATAATGATTCATAATAACATTACTACTCAAATAAAGGAGGCGCAACAAGGAGTTTTAAAAGAGGGAAATTTAAAGGATGAAATACCCAAAGGATCGGAGAAGCATCTTAATATTCGGGAAGACGGAACCCGGTATAGGGCTGAAAGGATTTGGGTACCAAAATTTGGAGATATGAGAGAAATGGTACTTAGAGAAGCTCATAAAACCAGATACTCAATACATCCTGGAACGGGGAAGATGTACAAGGATCTCAAGAAACATTTTTGGTGGCCGGGTATGAAAGCCGATGTTGCTAAATACGTAGGAGAATGTTTGACGTGTTCTAAGGTCAAAGCTGAGCATCAGAAACCATCAGGTCTACTTCAATAACCCGAAATCCCGGAATGGAAATGGGAAAACATTACCATGGATTTCATCACTAAATTGCCAAGGACTGCAAGTGGTTTTGATACTATTTGGGTAATAGTTGATCGTCTCACCAAATCAGCACACTTCCTACCAATAAGAGAAGATGACAAGATGGAGAAGTTAGCACGACTGTATTTGAAGGAAGTCGTCTCCAGACATGGAATACCAATCTCTATTATCTCTGATAGGGATGGCAGATTTATTTCAAGATTCTGGCAGACATTACAGCAAGCATTAGGAACTCGTCTAGACATGAGTACTGCCTATCATCCACAAACTGATGGTCAGAGCGAAAGGACGATACAAACGCTTGAAGACATGCTGCGAGCATGTGTTATTGATTTCGGAAACAGTTGGGATCGACATCTACCGTTAGCAGAATTTTCCTACAACAACAGCTACCATTCAAGCATTGAGATGGCGCCGTTTGAAGCACTTTATGGTAGAAAGTGCAGGTCTCCGATTTGTTGGAGTGAAGTGGGGGATAGACAGATTACGGGTCCGGAGATTATACAAGAAACTACCGAGAAGATCATCCAAATTCAACAACGGTTGAAAACCGCCCAAAGTCGACAAAAGAGCTACGCTGACATTAAAAGAAAAGATATAGAATTTAAAATTGGAGAGATGGTCATGCTTAAAGTTGCACCTTGGAAAGGCGTTGTTCGATTTGGTAAACGAGGGAAATTAAATCCAAGGTATATTGGACCATTCAAGATTATTGATCGTGTCGGACCAGTAGCTTACCGACTAGAGTTACCTCAACAACTCGCGGCTGTACATAACACTTTCCACGTCTCGAATTTAAAGAAATGTTTTGCTAAAGAAGATCTCACTATTCCGTTAGATGAAATCCAAATCAACGAAAAACTTCAATTCATCGAAGAACCCGTCGAAATAATGGATCGTGAGGTTAAAAGACTTAAGCAAAACAAGATACCAATTGTTAAGGTTCGATGGAATGCTCGTAGAGGACCCGAGTTCACCTGGGAGCGTGAAGATCAGATGAAGAAGAAATACCCGCATCTATTTCCAGAAGATTCGTCAACACCTTCAACAGCTTAAAATTTCGGGACGAAATTTATTTAACGGGTAGGTACTGTAGTGACCCGAACTTTTCCATGTTTATATATATTAATTGAGATTGATATTTACATGATTAAATGTTTCCAACATGTTAAGCAATCAAACTTGTTAAGACTTGATTAATTGAAATATGTTTCATATAGACAATTGACCACCCAAGTTGATCGGTGATTCACGAACGTTAAAACTTGTAAAAACTATATGATGACATATATATGGATATATATATATAGTTAACATGATACTATGATAAGAAAACATATCATAAAGTATATTAACAATGAACTACATATGTAAAAACAAGACTACTAACTTAATGAATTTTAAACGAGACATATATGTAACGATTATCGTTGTAAAGACATTTAATGTATATATATCATATTAAGAGATATTCATACATGATAATATCATGATAATATAATAATTTAAAATCTCATTTGATATTATAAACATTGGGTTAACAACATTTAACAAGATCGTTAACCTAAAGGTTTCAAAACAACACTTACATGTAACGACTAACGATGACTTAACGACTCAGTTAAAATGTATATACATGTAATGTTTTAATATGTATTTATACACTTTTGAAAGACTTCAATACACTTATCAAAATACTTCTACTTAACAAAAATGCTTACAATTACATCCTCGTTCAGTTTCATCAACAATTCTACTCGTATGCACCCGTATTCGTACTCGTACAATACACAGCTTTTAGATGTATGTACTATTGGTATATACACTCCAATGATCAGCTCTTAGCAGCCCATGTGAGTCACCTAACACATGTGGGAACCATCATTTGGCAACTAGCATGAAATATCTCATAAAATTACAAAAATATGAGTAATCATTCATGACTTATTTACATGAAAACAAAATTACATATCCTTTATATCTAATCCATACACCAACGACCAAAAACACCTACAAACACTTTCATTCTTCAATTTTCTTCATCTAATTGAACTCTCTCAAGTTCTATCTTCAAGTTCTAAGTGTTCTTCATAAATTCCAAAAGTTCTAGTTTCATAAAATCAAGAATACTTTCAAGTTTGCTAGCTCACTTCCAATCTTGTAAGGTGATCATCCAACCTCAAGAAATCTTTATTTCTTACAGTAGGTTATCATTCTAATACAAGGTAATAATCATATTCAAACTTTGGTTCAATTTCTATAACTATAACAATCTTATTTCAAGTGATGATCTTACTTGAACTTGTTTTCGTGTCATGATTTTGCTTCAAGAACTTTGAGCCATCCAAGGATCCATTGAAGCTAGATCCATTTTTCTCTTTTCCAGTAGGTTCATCCAAGGAACTTAAGGTAGTAATGATGTTCATAACATCATTCGATTCATACATATAAAGCTATCTTATTCGAAGGTTTAAACTTGTAATCACTAGAACATAGTTTAGTTAATTCTAAACTTGTTCGCAAACAAAAGTTAATCCTTCTAACTTGACTTTTAAAATCAACTAAACACATGTTCTATATCTATATGATATGCTAACTTAATGATTTAAAACCTGGAAACACGAAAAACACCGTAAAACCGGATTTACGCCGTCGTAGTAACACCGCGGGCTGTTTTGGGTTAGTTAATTAAAAACTATGATAAACTTTGATTTAAAAGTTGTTATTCTGAGAAAATGATTTTTATTATGAACATGAAACTATATCCAAAAATTATGGTTAAACTCAAAGTGGAAGTATGTTTTCTAAAATGGTCATCTAGACGTCGTTCTTTCGACTGAAATGACTACCTTTACAAAAACGACTTGTAACTTATTTTTCCGACTATAAACCTATACTTTTTCTGTTTAGATTCATAAAATAGAGTTCAATATGAAACCATAGCAATTTGATTCACTCAAAACGGATTTAAAATGAAGAAGTTATGGGTAAAACAAGATTGGATAATTTTTCTCATTTTAGCTACGTGAAAATTGGTAACAAATCTATTCCAACCATAACTTAATCAACTTGTATTGTATATTATGTAATCTTGAGATACCATAGACACGTATACAATGTTTCGACCTATCATGTCGACACATCTATATATATTTCGGAACAACCATAGACACTCTATATGTGAATGTTGGAGTTAGCTATACAGGGTTGAGGTTGATTCCAAAATATATATAGTTTGAGTTGTGATCAATACTGAGATACGTATACACTGGGTCGTGGATTGATTCAAGATAATATTTATCGATTTATTTCTGTACATCTAACTGTGGACAACTAGTTATAGGTTACTAACGAGGACAGCTGACTTAATAAACTTAAAACATCAAAATATATTAAAAGTGTTGTAAATATATTTTGAACATACTTTAATATATATGTATATATTGTTATAGGTTCGTGAATCAACAGTGGCCAAGTCTTACTTCCCGACGAAGTAAAAATCTGTGAAAGTGAGTTATAGTCCCACTTTTAAAATCTAATATTTTTGGGATGAGAATACATGCAGGTTTTATAAATGATTTACAAAATAGACACAAGTACGTGAAACTACATTCTATGGTTGAATTATCGAAATCGAATATGCCCCTTTTTTATTAAGTCTGGTAATCTAAGAATTAGGGAACAGACACCCTAATTGACGCGAATCCTAAAGATAGATCTATTGGGCCTAACAAACCCCATCCAAAGTACCGGATGCTTTAGTACTTCGAAATTTATATCATATCCGAAGGGTGTCCCGGAATGATGGGGATATTCTTATATATGCATCTTGTTATTGTCGGTTACCAGGTGTTCACCATATGAATGATTTTTATCTCTATGTATGGGATGTGTATTGAAATATGAAATCTTGTGGTCTATTGTTACGATTTGATATATATAGGTTAAACCTATAACTCACCAACATTTTTGTTGACGTTTTAAGCATGTTTATTCTCAGGTGATTATTAAGAGCTTCCGCTGTCGCATACTTAAATAAGGACAAGATTTGGAGTCCATGCTTGTATGATATTGTGTAAAAACTGCATTCAAGAAACTTATTTTGTTGTAACATATTTGTATTGTAAACCATTATGTAATGGTCGTGTGTAAACAGGATATTTTAGATTATCATTATTTGATAATCTACGTAAAGCTTTTTAAACCTTTATTGATGAAATAAAGGTTATGGTTTGTTTAAAAATGAATGCAGTCTTTGAAAAACGTCTCATATAGAGGTCAAAACCTCGCAACGAAATCAATTAATATGGAACGTTTTTAATCAATAAGAACGGGACATTTCAAAATACATATTAAAACACTACATGTATATACATTTTAACTGAGTCGTTAAGTCATCGTTAGTCGTTACATGTAAGTGTTGTTTTGAAACCTTTAGGTTAACGATCTTGTTAAATGTTGTTAACCCAATGTTTATAATATCAAATGAGATTTTAAATTATTATATTATCATGATATTATCATGTATGAATATCTCTTAATATGATATATATACATTAAATGTCTTTACAACGATAATCGTTACATATATGTCTCGTTTAAAAATCATTAAGTTAGTAGTCATGTTTTTACATATGTAGTTCATTGTTAATATACTTAATGATATGTTTACTTATCATAGTATCATGTTAACTATATATATATCCATATATATGTCATCATATAGTTTTTACAAGTTTTAACGTTCGTGAATCACCGGTCAGCTTGGGTGGTCAATTGTCTATATGAAACATATTTCAATTAATCAAGTCTTAACAAGTTTGATTTCTTAACATGTTGGAAACATTTAATCATGTAAATATCAATCTCAATTAATATATATAAACATGGAAAAGTTCAGGTCACTACAAAAAACACCTACAAACACTTTCATTCTTCAATTTTCTTCATCTAATTGAACTCTCTCAAGTTCTATCTTCAAGTTCTAAGTGTTCTTCATAAATTCCAAAAGTTCTAGTTTCATAAAATCAAGAATACTTTCAAGTTTGCTAGCTCACTTCCAATCTTGTAAGGTGATCATCCAACCTCAAGAAATCTTTGTTTCTTACAGTAGGTTATCATTCTAATACAAGGTAATAATCATATTCAAACTTTGGTTCAATTTCTATAACTATAACAATCTTATTTCAAGTGATGATCTTACTTGAACTTGTTTTCGTGTCATGATTTTGCTTCAAGAACTTTGAGCCATCCAAGGATCCATTGAAGCTAGATCCATTTTTCTCTTTTCCAGTAGGTTCATCCAAGGAACTTAAGGTAGTAATGATGTTCATAACATCATTCGATTCATACATATAAAGCTATCTTATTCGAAGGTTTAAACTTGTAATCACTAGAACATAGTTTAGTTAATTCTAAACTTGTTCGCAAACAAAAGTTAATCCTTCTAACTTGACTTTTAAAATCAACTAAACACATGTTCTATATCTATATGATATGCTAACTTAATGATTTAAAACCTGAAAACACGAAAAACACCGTAAAACCGGATTTACGCCGTCGTAGTAACACCGCGGGCTGTTTTGGGTTAGTTAATTAAAAACTATGATAAACTTTGATTTAAAAGTTGTTATTCTGAGAAAATGATTTTTATTATGAACATGAAACTATATCCAAAAATTATGGTTAAACTCAAAGTGGAAGTATGTTTTCTAAAATGGTCATCTAGACGTCGTTCTTTCGACTGAAATGACTACCTTTACAAAAACGACTTGTAACTTATTTTTCCGACTATAAACCTATACTTTTTCTGTTTAGATTCATAAAATAGAGTTCAATATGAAACCATAGCAATTTGATTCACTCAAAACGGATTTAAAATGAAGAAGTTATGGGTAAAACAAGATTGGATAATTTTTCTCATTTTAGCTACGTGAAAATTGGTAACAAATCTATTCCAACCATAACTTAATCAACTTGTATTATATATTATGTAATCTTGAGATACCATAGACACGTATACAATGTTTCGACCTATCATGTCGACACATCTATATATATTTCGGAACAACCATAGACACTCTATATGTGAATGTTGGAGTTAGCTATACAGGGTTGAGGTTGATTCCAAAATATATATAGTTTGAGTTGTGATCAATACTGAGATACGTATACACTGGGTCGTGGATTGATTCAAGATAATATTTATCGATTTATTTCTGTACATCTAACTGTGGACAACTAGTTGTAGGTTACTAACGAGGACAGCTGACTTAATAAACTTAAAACATCAAAATATATTAAAAGTGTTGTAAATATATTTTGAACATACTTTGATATATATGTATATATTGTTATAGGTTCGTGAATCAACCAGTGGCCAAGTCTTACTTCCCGACGAAGTAAAAATCTGTGAAAGTGAGTTATAGTCCCACTTTTAAAATCTAATATTTTTGGGATGAGAATACATGTAGGTTTTATAAATAATTTACAAAATAGACACAAGTACGTGAAACTACATTCTATGGTTGAATTATCGAAATCGAATATGCCCCTTTTTATTAAGTCTGGTAATCTAAGAATTAAGGAACAGACACCCTAATTGACGCGAATCCTAAAGATAGATCTATTGGGCTTAACAAACCCCATCCAAAGTACTGGATGCTTTAGTACTTCGAAATTTATATCATATCCGAAGGGTGTCCCGGAATGATGGGGATATTCTTATATATGCATCTTGTTAATGTCGGTTACCAGGTGTTCACCATATGAATGATTTTTATCTCTATGTATGGGATGTGTATTGAAATATGAAATCTTGTGGTCTATTATTATGATTTGATATATATAGGTTAAACCTATAACTCACCAACATTTTTGTTGACGTTTTAAGCATGTTTATTCTCAGGTGATTATTAAGAGCTTCCGCTGTCGCATACTTAAATAAGGACAAGATTTGGAGTCCATGCTTGTATGATATTGTGTAAAAACTGCATTCAAGAAACTTATTTTGTTGTAACATATTTGTATTGTAAACCATTATGTAATGGTCGTGTGTAAACAGGATATTTTAGATTATCATTATTTGATAATCTACGTAAAGCTTTTTAAACCTTTATTGATGAAATAAAGGTTATGGTTTGTTTAAAAATGAATGCAGTCTTTGAAAAACGTCTCATATAGAGGTCAAAACCTCGCAACGAAATCAATTAATATGGAACGTTTTTAATCAATAAGAACGGGACATTTCAGACACGATCAATAATCTTGAATGGTCCAATATACCTTGAATTTAATTTCCCTCGTTTACCAAATCGAACAACGCCTTTCCAAGGTGCAACTTTAAGCATGCCCATCTCTCCAATTTCAAATTCTATATCTTTTCTTTTAATGTCAGCGTAGCTCTTTTGTCGACTTTGGGCGGTTTTCAATCGTTGTTGAATTTGGATGATCTTCTCGGTAGTTTCTTGTATAATCTCCGGACCCGTAATCTGTCTATCCCCCACTTCACTCCAACAAATTGGAGACCTGCACTTTCTACCATAAAGTGCTTCAAACGGCGCCATCTCAATGCTTGAATGGTAGCTGTTGTTGTAGGAAAATTCTGCTAACGGTAGATGTCGATCCCAACTGTTTCCGAAATCAATAACACATGCTCGTAGCATGTCTTCAAACGTTTGTATCGTCCTTTCGCTCTGCCCATCAGTTTGTGGATGATAGGCAGTACTCATGTCTAGACGAGTTCCTAATGCTTGCTGTAATGTCTGCCAGAATCTTGAAATAAATCTGTCATCTCTATCAGAGATAATAGAGATTGGTATTCTATGTCTGGAGACGACTTCCTTCAAATACAGTCGTGCTAACTTCTCCATCTTGTCATCTTCTCTTATTGGCAGGAAATGTGCTGATTTGGTGAGACGATCAACTATTACCCAAATAGTATCAAAACCACTTGCAGTCCTTGGCAATTTAGTGATGAAATCCATGGTAATGTTTTCCCATTTCCATTCCGGGATTTCGGGTTGTTGAAGTAGACCTGATGGTTTCTGATGCTCAGCTTTGACCTTAGAACACGTCAAACATTCTCCTACATATTTAGCAACATCGGCTTTCATACCCGGCCACCAAAAATGTTTCTTGAGATCCTTGTACATCTTCCCCGTTCCAGGATGTATTGCGTATCTGGTTTTATGAGCTTCTCTAAGTACCATTTCTCTCATATCTCCAAATTTTGGTACCCAAATCCTTTCAGCCCTATACCGGGTTCCGTCTTCCCGAATATTAAGATGCTTCTCCGATCCTTTGGGTATTTCATCCTTTAAATTTCCCTCTTTTAAAACTCCTTGTTGCGCCTCCTTTATTTGAGTAGTAATGTTATTATGAATCATTATATTCATAGATTTTACTCGAATGGGTTCTCTGTCCTTCCTGCTCAAGGCATCGGCTACCACATTTGCCTTCCCCGGGTGATAACGAATCTCAAAGTCGTAATCATTCAATAATTCAATCCACCTACGCTGCCTCATATTCAGTTGTTTCTGATTAAATATGTGTTGAAGACTTTTGTGGTCGGTATATATAATACTTTTGACCCCATATAAGTAGTGCCTCCAAGTCTTTAATGCAAAAACAACCGCGCCTAATTCCAAATCATGCGTCGTATAATTTTGTTCGTGAATCTTCAATTGTCTAGACGCATAAGCAATCACCTTCGTTCGTTGCATTAATACACAACCGAGACCTTGCTTTGATGCATCACAATAAATCACAAAATCATCATTCCCTTCAGGCAATGACAATATAGGTGCCGTAGTTAGCTTTTTCTTCAATAACTGAAACGCTTTTTCTTGTTCATCATTCCATTCAAATTTCTTCCCTTTATGCGTTAATGCAGTCAAGGGTTTTGCTATTCTAGAAAAGTCTTGGATGAACCTTCTGTAGTAACCAGCTAGTCCTAAAAACTGGCGTATGTGTTTTGGAGTTTTTGGGGTTTCCCACTTTTCACCAGTTTCTATCTTTGCCGGATCCACCTTAATACCTTCTTTGTTCACTATGTGACCGAGGAATTGAACTTCTTCCAACCAAAATGCACACTTTGAAAACTTAGCGTACAATTCTTCCTTCCTCAATACTTCTAACACCTTTCTCAAATGTTCACCGTGTTCTTGGTCATTCTTTGAGTAAATAAGTATGTCATCAATGAAAACAATGACAAACTTGTCAAGGTATGGTCCACACACTCGGTTCATAAGGTCCATGAACACAGCTGGTGCATTAGTTAAACCAAACGGCATGACCATAAACTCGTAATGACCGTAACGTGTTCTGAAAGCAGTCTTTGGAATATCATCTTCTTTCACCCGCATTTGATGATACCCGAAACGTAAGTCAATCTTTGAATAAACAGACGAGCCTTGTAGTTGATCAAATAAGTCATCGATTCTCGGTAGTGGGTAGCGGTTCTTGATGGTAAGTTTGTTCAACTCTCGGTAGTCGATACACAACCTGAATGTACCATCTTTCTTCTTGACAAACAAAACAGGAGCTCCCCACGGTGATGTGCTTGGTCGAATGAAACCACGCTCTAAAAGTTCTTGTAATTGGCTTTGCAGTTCTTTCATCTCGCTGGGTGCGAGTCTGTAAGGAGCACGAGCTATTGGTGCAGCTCCTGGTACAAGATCTATTTGAAATTCAACGGATCGATGTGGGGGTAATCCCGGTAATTCTTTCGGAAATACATCAGGAAATTCTTTTGCGACGGGAACATCATTGATGCTCTTTTCTTCAGTATGTACTTTCTCGACGTGTGCTAGAACAGCATAGCAACTTTTCTTATTAGTTTTTGTGCTTTCAAATTACTAATAAGATGTAGCTTCGTGTTGCCCTTTTCTCCGTACACCATTAAGGGTTTTCCTTTTTCTCGTATAATGCGAATTGCATTTTTGTAACAAACGATCTCCGCTTTCACTTCTTTCAACCAGTCCATACCGATTATCACATCAAAACTCCCTAACTCTACTGGTATCAAATCAATCTTAAATGTTTCGCTAACCAGTTTAATTTCTCGATTCCGACATATATTATCTGCTGAAATTAATTTACCATTTGCTAATTCGAGTAAAAATTTACTATCCAAAGGCGTCAATGGACAACTTAATTTAGCAAAAAAATCTCTACTCATATAGCTTCTATCCGCACCCGAATCAAATAAAACGTAAGCAGATTTATTGTCAATAAGAAACGTACCCGTAACAAGCTCCGGGTCTTCCTGTGCCTCTGCCGTATTAATATTGAAAACTCTTCCGCGGCCTTGTCCATTCGTGTTCTCCTGGTTCGGGCAATTTCTAATGATGTGGCCCGATTTTCCACATTTATAACAAACTACATTGGCATAACTTGCTCCGACACTACTTGCTCCGCCATTACTCGTTCCGACACCATTTGTTCCTTTAGTTCTATTAACCACTGGTCCGTAGACCTCACACTTCGCCGCGTTATGACCATTTCTTTTACACTTGTTGCAAAATTTGGTGCAGAACCCCGAGTGATACTTTTCACACCTTTGGCATAGCTGCTTCTGATTGTTGTTGTTGTTGTTGCGGTTATTATTGTTGTTGGGATGATTGTTGTAGTTGCTGTTGTTGTTGTTGTTGTTGTTGTTGTTGTTGGGTCGTTTGTTGTAGTTGCGATTGATGTTGCGATTGTTGGGATAATTGTTGCGATTATTGTTGTAATTGCTGTTGTTGTTGTATTGGTGATTCTTATCACCGTTTTCCTCCCACTTTCTTTTGACTTGCTTCACATTGGTCTCTTCAGCAGTCTGTTCTTTAATTCTTTCTTCAATCTGGTTCACTAGTTTGTGAGCCATTCTACATGCCTGTTGTATGGAGGCGGGCTTGTGTGAACTTATATCTTCTTGGATTCTTTCCGGTAATCCTTTCACAAACGCGTCGATCTTCTCTTCCTCATCTTCGAATGCTCCCGGACACAATAGGCACAATTCTGTGAATCGTCTTTCGTACGTGGTAATATCAAATCCTTGGGTTTGTAACCCTCTAAGTTCTGTCTTGAGCTTATTGACCTCGGTTCTGGGACGGTACTTCTCGTTCATCAAGTGCTTGAATGCTGACCACGGTAGTGCGTACGCATCGTCTTGTCCCACTTGCTCTAGATAGGTATTTCACCATGTTAACGCAGAACCTGAGAAGGTATGCGTAGCGTACTTTACTTTGTCCTCTTTAGTACACTTACTTATGGCAAACACCGATTCGACCTTCTCGGTCCACCGTTTCAATCCGATCGGTCCTTCGGTTCCATCAAATTCCAAAGGTTTGCAGGCAGTGAATTCTTTGTAGGTGCATCCTACACGATTTCCTGTACTGCTAGATCCAAGGTTATTGTTGGTATGTAGTGCAGTCTGTACAGCGGCTATGTTTGAAGCTAGAAAAGTACGGAATTCCTCTTCATTCATATTCACGGTGTGTCGAGTAGTCGGTACCATTTCCTTCAAAATAGTTAAATGGAACAAGTTAATCATACAGAATATTAAGAGTAGTTAATAGTATTTCGTAGCATAATATGAACTCATTTATAAAAGCTTTTTCTTCATATTAGCGTTTTATAAGTTTAAATTCGGGTAGTACCTACCCGTTAAGTTCATACTTAGTAGCTAATATACAATTCAACTACTACAATTCTATATGAAAAACTGATTATAATAATATTTCGCGTTCAAACTTTTACACAATATTTTACAAACTTACAATACCGCTTATTTTACATATAGCATGAAATATAGCACACAATAAATTTGATACAAAATGGTTGTGAAGATAATTCTAGCTAGTACACAAGTCGTTCAGCAAAGGCAATAAAGACACGTAATTCATACGTCCAGAAACAAGTCATGCATTCTGGTTTTACTAGGATTACTTCCCATCTTTGGTCTTGTGGAACATAACCGTTATGGCCGTTGATAAGACAGCGTGTTGTAACGTCGTCAAAGGGACGAGGGTTACGTAATGTCCAACAGTCCCGTAACAATCTAAAAACCTCATTTCTTACCCCAATTACCGACTCCGTCACTTGTGGGAACGTTTTGTTTAATAGTTGTAGGCCGATGTTCTTGTTCTCACTTTGGTGAGAAGCGAACATTACTAATCCGTAAGCATAACATGCTTCTTTATGTTGCATGTTAGCCGCTTTTTCTAAATCACGAAGTCCAATATTCGGATATATTGAGTCAAAATAATTTCTTAACCCATTGCGTAAAATAGCATTTGGGTTCCCCGCAATATATGCGTCAAAGTAAACACATCGTAACTTATAGATTTCCCAATGTGATATCCCCCATCTTTCGAACGAAAGCCTTTTATAAACCAAGGCATTCTTGGAACGTTCTTCGAATGTCTTACAAACTGATCTCGCCTTAAATAGTTGTGCCGAAGAATTCTGACCGACTCTAGACAAGATTTCATCAATCATGTCTCCGGGTAGGTCTCTTAAAATATTGGGTTGTCTATCCATTTTGTGTTTTTATACTGTAAAATAGACAAGAGTTAGATTCATAGAAAAAAATACTTATTAATACAAGCAATTTTTACACATATAATAAAGCATAAGCACACTATATTACATATATTACACCACACGAATACAGCTATCTTATTCCGACTTGCTTGTTTCTTCTTCTTCGGTTTTGGTTCGTTTTGCCAAGTTTCTAGGGATATATGATTTTCCCCTAATACGAGCCGTCGTTATCCACATTGGTTTAGAAAAACCTGGTGGTTTAGAGGTTCCCGGGTCATTGTTACAACTTAAGGACTTCGGGGGTTGACGATACATATAAAGTTCATCGGGGTTGGAATTAGATTTCTCTATTTTTATGCCCTTTCCCTTATTATTTTCTTTTGCCTTTTTAAATTCAGTTGGGGTAATTTCTATAACATCATCGGAATTCTCGTCGGAATCCGATTCATCGGAGAATTGGTAATCCTCCCAATATTTTGCTTCCTTGGCGGAAACACCATTGACCATAATTAACCTTGGTCGGTTGGTTGAGGATTTTCTTTTACTTAACCGTTGCATTATTTCCCCCACCGGTTCTATTTCTTCATCCGGTTCCTCCTCTTCCGGTTCTAATTCTTCTTCCGGTTCCGACTCTTCTTCCGGTTCCTCTTCGGGAACTTGTGAATCAGTCCACGAATCATTCCAATTTACATTTGACTCTTCATTATTATTAGGTGAGTCAATGAGACTTGTTCTAGAGGTAGACATCTATCACATAATATCAAACGCGTTAAGAGATTAATATATCACATAATATTCACATGTTAAAAATATATAGTTTCCAACAAAATTTGTTAAGCAATCATTTTTCTAGTAAACACGGTCGAAGTCCAGACTCACTAATGCATCCTAACAAACTCAATAAGACACACTAATGCAAAATTCTGGTTCTCTAAGACCAACGCTCGGATACCAACTGAAATGTCCCGTTCTTATTGATTAAAAACGTTCCATATTAATTGATTTCGTTGCGAGGTTTTGACCTCTATATGAGACGTTTTTCAAAGACTGTATTCATTTTTAAAACAAACCATAACCTTTATTTCATAAATAAAGGTTTAAAAAGCTTTACGTAGATTATCAAATAATGATAATCTAAAATATCCTGTTTACACACGACCATTACATAATGGTTTACAATACAAATATGTTACATCGAAAACAGTTTCTTGAATGCAGTTTTTATACAATATCATACAAACATGGACTCCAAATCTTGTCCTTATTTTAGTATGCAACAGCGGAAGCTCTTAATATTCACCTGAGAATAAACATGCTTTAAACGTCAACAAAAATGTTGGTGAGTTATAGGTTTAACCTATATATATCAAATCGTAACAATAGACCACAAGATTTCATATTTCAATACACATCCCATACATAGAGATAAAAATCATTCATATGGTGAACACCTGGTAACCGACATTAACAAGATGCATATATAAGAATATCCCCATCATTCCGGGACACCCTTCGGATATGATATAAATTTCGAAGTACTAAAGCATCCGGTACTTTGGATGGGGCTTGTTGGGCCCGATAGATCTATCTTTAGGATTCGCGTCAATTAGGGTATCTGTTCCCTAATTCTTAGATTACCAGACTTAATAAAAAGGGGCATATTCGATTTCGATAATTCAACCATAGAATGTAGTTTCACGTACTTGTGTCTATTTTGTAAATCATTTATAAAACCTGCATGTATTCTCATCCCAAAAATATTAGATTTTAAAAGTGGGACTATAACTCACTTTCACAGATTTTTACTTCGTCGGGAAGTAAGACTTGGCCACTGGTTGATTCACGAACCTATAACAATATATACATATATATCAAAGTATGTTCAAAATATATTTACAACACTTTTAATATATTTTGATGTTTTAAGTTTATTAAGTCAGCTGTCCTCGTTAGTAACCTACAACTAGTTGTCCACAGTTAGATGTACAGAAATAAATCGATAAATATTATCTTGAATCAATCCACGACCCAGTGTATACGTATCTCAGTATTGATCACAACTCAAACTATATATATTTTGGAATCAACCTCAACCCTGTATAGCTAACTCCAACATTCACATATAGAGTGTCTATGGTTGTTCCGAAATATATATAGATGTGTCGACATGATAGGTCGAAACATTGTATACGTGTCTATGGTATCTCAAGATTACATAATATACAATACAAGTTGATTAAGTTATGGTTGGAATAGATTTGTTACCAATTTTCACGTAGCTAAAATGAGAAAAATTATCCAATTTTGTTTTACCCATAACTTCTTCATTTTAAATCCGTTTTGAGTGAATCAAATTGCTATGGTTTCATATTGAACTCTATTTTATGAATCCAAACAGAAAAATTATAGGTTTATAGTCGGAAAAATAAGTTACAAGTCATTTTTGTAAAGGTAGTCATTTCAGTCGAAAGAACGACGTCTAGATGACCATTTTAGAAAACATACTTCCACTTTGAGTTTAACCATAATTTTTGGATATAGTTTCATGTTCATAATAAAAATCATTTTCTCAGAATAACAACTTTTAAATCAAAGTTTATCATAGTTTTTAATTAACTAACCCAAAACAGCTCGCGGTGTTACTATGACGGCGTAAATCCGGTTTTACGGTGTTTTTCGTGTTTCCAGGTTTTAAATCATTAAGTTAGCATATCATATAGATATAGAACATTTGTTTAGTTGATTTTAAAAGTCAAGTTAGAAGGATTAACTTTTGTTTGCGAACAAGTTTAGAATTAACTAAACTATGTTCTAGTGATTACAAGTTTAAACCTTCGAATAAGATTGCTTTATATGTATGAATCGAATGATGTTATGAACATCATTACTACCTTAAGTTCCTTGGATAAACCTACTGGAAAAGGGAAAAATAGATCTAGCTTCAACGGATCCTTGGATGGCTCGAAGTTCTTGAAGCAGAATCATGACACGAAAACAAGTTCAAGTAAGATCATCACTTGAAATAAGATTGTTATAGTTATAGAAATTGAACCAAAGTTTGAATATGATTATTACCTTGTATTAGAATGATAACCTACTGTAAGAAGTAAATATTTCTTGAGGTTGGATGATCACCTTACAAGATTGGAAGTGAGCTAGCAAACTTGAAAGTATTCTTGATTTTATGTAACTAGAACTTGTAGAATATATGAAGAACACTTAGAACTTGAAGATAGAACTTGAGAGAGATCAATTAGATGAAGAAAATTGAAGAATGAAAGTGTTTGTAGGTGTTTTTGGTCGTTGGTGTATGGATTAGATATAAAGGATATGTAATTTTGTTTTCATGTAAATAAGTCATGAATGATTACTCATATTTTTGTAATTTTATGAGATATTTCATGCTAGTTGCCAAATGATGGTTCCCACATGTGTTAGATGACTCACATGGGCTGCTAAGAGCTGATCATTGGAGTGTATATACCAATAGTACATACATCTAAAAGCTGTGTATTGTACGAGTACGAATACAGGTGCATACGAGTAGAATTGTTGATGAAACTGAACGAGGATGTAATTTTAAGCATTTTTGTTAAGTAGAAGTATTTTGATAAGTGTATTGAAGTCTTTCAAAAGTGTATAAATATATATTAAAACACTACATGTATATACATTTTAACTGAGTCGTTAAGTCATCGTTAGTCGTTACATGTAAGTGTTGTTTTGAAACCTTTATGTTAACGATCTTGTTAAATGTTGTTAACCCAATGTTTATAATATCAAATGAGATTTTAAATTATTATATTATCATGATATTATCATGTATGAATATCTCTTAATATGATATATATACATTAAATGTCTTTACAACGATAATCGTTACATATATGTCTCGTTTAAAAATCATTAAGTTAGTAGTCTTGTTTTTACATATGTAGTTCATTGTTAATATACTTAATGATATGTTTACTTATCATAGTATCATGTTAACTATATATATATATATCCATATATATGTCATCATATAGTTTTTACAAGTTTTAACGTTCGTGAATCACCGGTCAACTTGGGTGGTCAATTGTCTATATGAAACATATTTCAATTAATCAAGTCTTAACAAGTTTGATTGCTTAACATATTGGAAACATTTAATCATGTAAATATCAATCTCAATTAATATATATCAACATGGAAAAGTTCGGGTCACTACAAAAGCCACTACCCGAGCGCGAAGCTCGTTGACTTCTTCTATTACACCGGGGTGATTGTCGGTTCGGACGAGCGGATAAATAAGATCTAGAATTTGGTGTAGTATATAATCGTGACGAGATACTCTGGAAATGAGAGAGAAAATGGTGTTTCGGACAGGTTCGCCAGTAAGTGCTTCAGGTTCTTTGCCAAGAGGGCAATGTGGTGGATGGAAAGGATCGCCTTCTTCTTGTCTCCAATGATTAAGGAGGCTACGAACCCATCCCCAATTCATCCAGAATAGATGATGGCTGATTGGTTGATCCATTCCAGTCACACTGCTTTCGGAGCTTGAGTGGGATTCCATTTCGGAATCCGAAGGACTTGAACTAATGACGAATTCCATTTCGTACGATTTAATAAAAGATTTTTCGATATGAAATGATTTTTTCGGCTATCGGGTGGTATTCTAATTACATAGAATATCTATATATATAAAAAAAATATTTCGTAGATTACGGAGGAATTTACGGAATATGCCAGGCAAAGTTTACTGTAACAGATACGCTAAGATATGAATTAGCAGATACGCTAAGATATGAATTTTATCTATACACTATTCATGCAATCAATGCAGTAAGATGTGTCTAGACTAAGAATGATAAGCAAATGATTCCCTAAGAATGATAAGCAGGAAATTTTCGACACGAAATGATAAGCAAAACTTTTGACATGCAGACACGGTCGAAGTCCAGACTCACTAATGCATCCTAACGACTATCAGTTAGACACACTAATGCAGACCTGGTTCGCTAAGACCACCGCTCTGATACCAACTGAAAGGACCCGTTCATATACATTATAAACGATTCACAATAGTTGATTACATCGCGAGGTATTTGACCTCTATATGATACGTTTTACAAACATTGCATTCGTTTTTAAAAGAAAAACTTTCTTTACATCAAAAATTGACGGTATGCACACCATTTCATAATATATCCAACTATAATTGACTTAATAATAATCTTGATGAACTCAATGACTCGAATGCAACGTCTTTCAAAATATGCCATGAATGACTCCAAGTAATATCCTTAAAGTGAGCTAATGCACAGCGGAAGATTTCTTTAATACCTGAGAATAAACATGCTTTAAAGTGTCAACCAAAAGGTTGGTGAGTTCATAGGTTTATCATAACAATCATTTCAATATATTAATAGATCACAAGATTTCCGTTTATAAATATATGTACACTCGCAAGTGTATAAAAGTATTCTATAAGTTGTAGGCACCCGGTAACAAGCCTTAACGTTCATGTTTTACCCTCTGAAGTACACCAGATCAAGTGTGTTTAAAATAACCTCGAAGTACTAAAGCATCCCATAGTCAGGATGGGGTTTGTCAAGCCCAATAGATCTATCTTTAGAATTCGCGCCTACCGTACATAGACAAGTAGTTTAATGTTACCAAGCTAAGGGTATATTTTTGGTTTAAACCCACGTAGAATTAGTTTTAGTACTTGTGCCTATTTCGTAAAACATTTATAAAAACAGCGCATGTATTCTCAGTCCCAAAAATATATATAAAAGGGAGCAAATGAATCTCACTTTTGCCTTGAAGGTATTTAATTTGACTTGGTCTCCGATAGATATCACGAACCTAACCATATATATAATATATCAACATATTTTCTTTTTTTAAGTAATCGTTACATGTATATATACTATTAATACTTTTAATATTTTCTTAGTCCGTAGTTAGCAGTCCGATGTTAGTGGTCCACAATTAGTTGCTTAAATAAAATAAATAAAGACCCCATCGTATTCGTATTGATCAGAATTAATCTCGACCCATGGTACCATGTTGTCAAATGACGTGTTGCGTACATAAAGTACCGTGTTGTCAAATGACGTGTTGCGTACAATCATGAGGTCTTATGATTAATCTTCTCGTGTTGTTTACGGGTGGTCCTGAAATATATAAAATCAAATCATAAGTAATTATATATAAAATATCATATTAATTAGAAAAGATTTGATTAATTTACTTTTTCTCCAAATATTTTCGTAGCTAAACTAGCTTCGGATACCCAATCTTGTTTTAGTCGTAGTTTCTTCATTACAACTCCGTTTTTGTTGGTTCAACTTGCCCCTTCCTTGGATCGAGTCAAATTTTAAGAATATGAACTGAAAATACCTTAGTTTGTATTCGAAATCATAGGTTATAGGTCAAACTTTGGTGAAACTTATGAAAGTGATCATTTTCCATCATAAAAACAACATTTAATGATCATTTTTCTAAAAATACTTACACTTTGAGTTAAACCATGAAATTTTTATGTGTTAACATATTCATAAGAAATATCATTTTTCCAGAACATGAACTTCCAATTCAAAGTTCAAGATGGTTTTTAATTATCCAACCCAAAACAGCCCCCGGTTGCACTCCGACGACGTAGATTCAGTTTTTAAGATGTTCTTTGTAAAACCAAGTTATATCTTGTTAGGTTAACATATCATTATGATATATTACAGGTCTTGAAGTGTTTTAAAAGTCAAGTTAGAAGTATCTATTTAGTTTGCGAACAAGTTTGAAATCATTCAAACTATGTTCTTGTTGTTAAAATTTTATAACACAAAATAAGATAGCTATATGAATATGAATTGAATAAGATTATGAACAAGGTTACTACCTCAAGTTACTTGGACAAAGTTACTGCAAAAGATAAGAAATAATCTTGGAATCAAAGAGTGGTGGAGTTAGATCAAAAGGTTGGAAGTAAACTTCTTCAAATGGGTGGTTATTTTGATATGTTCTTGAAAGAGTTTTCTTATGGTGTTTAAGGCTTGTAATTGAAGCTAAATGATGGGAAAAATGCTTGGAGATGATCAAGTATGAAGTTAGGAGTATTTTGAGAGAGAAATGAGGGTGTAGGTATGAGAAAATGGAGTGAAGAAATGGTGTTCATTTATAAAAACGTTTTTTAGTTTATAAAGAAAGAAAAGGATTCCTAATTTTGTTTTCTTACTAATAATTCATACTACTTGACAAATCCTAGTTACCTCATATCTAGGGCAGTAATAATGTTGATTAGGATGTTGATTTGATGTGTATATACCAATAGTAAATACGTATAGAAGCTGGGTATGATTTGGGTACATATACCCTAGATATACGTATAGAAATCTTGAGGAAACGGAACGAGAATTCAAATATAGCTATCTTTTGTGAATATACTTATATTGTTTTATGTATTTAAGTCCTTAAAAAGTGATTAAATACTTTATATATACGATACGTGTATAAGCATTATATATTATAAGTATATATATCAAAGAATGTTACGTATAGTTATCGTTTTGAAAACTTAAGTTAGTAGTTTCAAAATATACTTATAACTCATTGTCATTAGTACACAATGAGATGTTAAACCATCCTTAGATCATATTAAATATATATAAATACATATATATACACAAACGTATAATTATCGTATGTTATATAGTTCGTGATATCATCGGTTATATTGGACGGTCAACCGTTGTGTAAAACTCTTTTCAAAAACACAAGTCTCAACAATTTGGATTGCTTATCATGTTGGTAAGGTTTAATTTATGTAAATATTAATCTCATAGGTATAAAATGATCGGAAAAATCCGGGTCGTTACACCGAGGGTTTATGGAGTGAAACAAGAAACATAGCAATAATGGCGATCGAAACTGTTGTAGTGATGGTGGTTTTTGGATTCTCATAGAAGAAAATGAGTGAAAAAGAAAAAAAATGGAGATGGGTTTCGTTGGTGATTCATGGTGGGTTTTAGAAGTGGTGGATGACGGTGGTTGTGGTGGTGCTTAAGGTGGTGCCGGTGGACGTGGGTGATTGTAGGGTGACGATGGAGCTTGGGTTCGACAGGAAAACATAAATAGAAACATGTCGGGTGGTGGCGGTGAGTTGATTATAGCAGGGATGGGTGGAGGTCTCCGATCGTTATGGAGAGAGAGAGACAGCCGAGAATCTTTGTGGTGGTTGGTGTTGGAGATTGAAGATGGTGGCCAGAGTTCAAGTGGTGGCCGGTGGTTGGGTGATACGGTGGAAAGTGGTAATAGCTGAGGTAGTGATGGCCAAGGAAGGCGGTTATGGTGTTCCCAAGTAGTCACTTAAATTCCATCCTACATATCCATGATCTACAATATTGTTTTCGATTATTTTATTTCATGTTTTTTGATAATATGCACGTCCTAGGTTTGTAGGTAGTAGTAACCGTTGGTTATTTTGTAGTTTAAATATTCACTTGTTTAGTTGTAATGGATGATGAATGAAAAATTGGTTTCAAGGTGATGCATGGTTGTTTGGATTGGTGATCAGACAAAAGGCAAGAAATAGTAGTGAACAAGTGAGTTCTTGTGTAGTAAAATAGCAAGGAATAACAAGAGATTTAGTGGGTTATTAGTGGGTGCAGTAAACATGACCTGAAAGTCAGAAAAGAGTAATTCATTTGTGTACTTGTAGGTGCTATCTAATAATATATATTAATACAGTAGTATGAAATATCAAACACACTACATGGAAAATTATTGGAGATGTAAAAGTCATTGGACAAACTTTAAGTCAATTATCATTATCATAAACCATTATTTAACAACAAAAATGTGAGAAATAAAGAAATATGGCTATCAATTTGTCTCACTCTACCGACGGTTTTTCACTGAATGATAAATCGTATCCATTGCTAAACAGTTAACATTTAAAAGTGTTCTAAAAAAATCTCAAATTTTTAGATTAAATATATTTAATTATGTCACTCATTAACTGTTTGAAACCTGATCAAAAAGGTTCGATAATTATTTATTTTCTGTTCCAATTTATATGTACGGAGTACTAATATTTAAACTTAAAAAGGTAAAAATATTTTTAACAAATCTAACATCTTCGTAATCGATTTACAGTTCAACTTTTATTTTAGTCCTTCATGAACATGTAATATATCTATATTAAAACTAACGAAACGTCAACCGAGTGTTACTGACGTTTACTAATTAGGCTCGAAATCATTCATTTTCAATATACACACACTCTATATATATATTAATTATATTCTTAATTAACAAGTTTAAGTAAATAAATTTATTAATTATATTCTTTTAAACAACTAAATATAATATTATATATTTACAAGTAATATTTATATATATTTTTTTTATATATTATTATATATATATATATACATATATATTTAAATATATATGTAACTATTTACAAATAGTTGTTCGTGAATCGTCGGGAATGGTCGAAAGTCAATTGAATATATGAAACAGTTCAAAATTTTTGTGATCCAACCTAACAGACTTTGCTTATCGTGTTGAAAATACAATATCGTATCGAGAGTTTGATTTAAAATTAGTCGAAATTTTTCGGGTCACTACAGTACCTACCCGTTAAAGAAATTTCGTCCCGAAATTTGAGTGTGGTCGTCATGGCTAACAATAAAAATGTTTTCATGACGAATATGAGTTGATAAATAGAATTTTATCATTATTGATAAATATAGATAAAATGATTCAATTTTGTGTAGCGTACGAATGAAGCTATTACAAAAGAGTGAAATGAGAAAATAAAGATTCGCCTTAGCTTTTGACGTAGTCACGTTTGAATTCCGAAATTCAAGGGATTTAAAGAAAATCTTCAAATCTATGAAAGACTTGATTCTTCGGTAATTCAGAAAATTAGGATCTCTATAATTAAATACGGTGATCTGCATCGATTACTCTGTCTGATATTTCTATTATAAATTAAACTTTTTCCGTTTCATTATTTTCCACTCCTATACTAAATTCCCAAATTCAATAGATTATGAAAATGCTTAATCCAGTTCTGATCATTGTTCTTATTCTTACTATCGCAATGATCGTTCTTCTTTTCCAACTCCCCCGGAAGAATCTGTTTATGTAACGACCCGGATTTTTCCGATCATTTTATACCTATGAGATTAATATTTACATAAATTAAACCTTACCAACATGATAAGTAATCTAAATTGTTGAGATTTATGTTTTTAAAAAGAGTTTTACACAACGTTTGACCGTCCAATTTGACCGATGATATCACGAACTATATAACATACGATAATTATACGTTTGTGTATATATATGTATTTTTATATATTTAACATGATCTAAGAATGTTTTAACATCTCATTTTGTACTAATAACAATGAGTTATAAGTATATTTTGAGACTACTAACTTAAGTTTTCAAAACGATAACTATATGTGACGTTCTTCGACTTAAATACTTAAAACTTATAATGCTTATACATGTATCGTATAGATATGTATTTTATCACTTTTAAAGGATTTATATACATAAAACAATATAAGTATATTTACAAAAGATAGCTATATTTGAATCCTCGTTCCGTTTTCTCAAGATTTTTATACGTATATCTAGGGTATATGTACCCGTATCATACCCAGCTTCTATACGTATTTACTATTGGTATATACACATCACAATCACTTTATTAGCAGCCATGAGTCAGCCAATTTTGGATCTTAGCATGCATGATTAATCAATTTGGCATATTACAAGACTTTTGCACAATATTACAAATTTATACATCTTTTCACCACCATTTATACTCCATTCCATTTTCATTTTTACTACACATTTTCTCTAACCAAAAACACAATCTTAGGAACCTTAAGTGTTCTTCACAATCTCAGAAAATAACCATGAAGATCTAGCTTCAAAAACTACCCTTAATCATCATAAGAAAATCCATTCAAGAACACTTCAAAAATCCTTCCAAGTAAACAAGTTTACTTCCAACCTTTCAATCCAACTCCACCACTCTTTTGATTCTAGGATTTTTCTCATCTCTTACAGTAACTTTGTCCAAGTAACTTGAGGTAGTAACCTTATTCACAATCTTATTCAATTCATATTCATATAGCTATCTTATTTTGTGGTATAAAATTTTAACAACAAGAACATAGTTTGAATGATTTCAAACTTGTTCGCAAACCAAATAGATCCTTCTAACTTGACTTTTAAAACACTTCAAGACCTGTAATATATTATAATGATATGCTAACTTAACAAGATATAACTTGGTTTTACAAAGAACACCTTAAAAACTGAATCTACGTCGTCAGAGTGCAACCGGGGGCTGTTTTGGGTTGGATAAATAAAAACTATCTTGAACTTTGAATTGGAAGTTCATGTTCTGGAAAAATGATATTTCTTATGAATATGTTAACACATAAAAATTTCATGGTTTAACTCAAAGAGTAAGTATTTTTATAAAAATGGTCATTAAATGTTGTTTTTATGATGGAAAATGATCACTTTCATAAGTTTCACCAAAGTTTGACCTATAACCTGTGATTTCGAATACAAACTAAGGTATTATCAGTTCATATTCTTAAAATTTGACTCGATCCAAGGAAGTGGCAAGTTGAACCAACAAAAACGGAGTTGTAATAAAGAAACTACGACTAAAACAAGATCGGGTATCCGAAGCTAGTTTAGCTACGAAAATATTTGGAGAAAAATTAAATTAATCATATATTTTCTAATTAATATGATATTTCATATATATTTACTTATGATTTGATTTTACATATTTCAGGACCACCCGTAAACAACACGAGAAGATTAATCATAAGACCTCATGATTGTACGCAACACGTCATTTGACAACACGGTACTTTATGTACGCAACACGTCACTTGACAACATGGTACCATGGGTCGAGATTAATTCTGATCAATACAAATACGATGGGGTCTTTATTTATTTTATTTAAGCAACTAATTGTGGACCACTAATGTAGTGACCCGAACTTTTCCATGTTTATATATATTAATTGAGATTGATATTTGAAATGTCCCGTTCTTATTGATTAAAAACGTTCCATATTAATTGATTTCGTTGCGAGGTTTTGACCTCTATATGAGACGTTTTTCAAAGACTGCATTCATTTTTAAAACAAACCATAACCTTTATTTCATAAATAAAGGTTTAAAAAGCTTTACGTAGATTATCAAATAATGATAATCTAAAATATCCTGTTTACACACGACCATTACATAATGGTTTACAATACAAATATGTTACATCGAGATCAGTTTCTTGAATGCAGTTTTTACACAATATCATACAAACATGGACTCCAAATCTTGTCCTTATTTTAGCATGCAACAGCGGAAGCTCTTAATATTCACCTGAGAATAAACATGCTTTAAACGTCAACAAAAAATGTTGGTGAGTTATAGGTTTAACCTATATATATCAAATCATAATAATAGACCACAAGATTTCATATTTCAATACATATCCCATACATAGAGATAAAAATCATTCATATGGTGAACACCTGGTAACCGACATTAACAAGATGCATATATAAGAATATCCCCATCATTCCGGGACACCCTTCGGATATGATATAAATTTCGAAGTACTAAAGCATCCGGTTCTTTGGATGGGGTTTGTTAGGCCCAATAGATCTATCTTTAGGATTCGCGTCAATTAGGGTGTCTGTTCCCTAATTCATAGATTACCAGACTTAATAAAAAGGGGCATATTCGATTTCGATAATTCAACCATAGAATGTAGTTTCACATACTTGTGTCTATGTTGTAAATCATTTATAAAACCTGCATGTATTCTCATCCCAAAAATATTAGATTTTAAAAGTGGGACTATAACTCACTTTCACAGATTTTTACTTCGTCGGGAAGTAAGACTTGGCCACTGGTTGATTCACGAACCTATAACAATATATACATATATATCAAAGTATGTTCAAAATATATTTACAACACTTTTAATATATTTTGATGTTTTAAGTTTATTAAGTCAGCTGTCCTCGTTAGTAACCTACAACTAGTTGTCCACAGTTAGATGTACAGAAATAAATCGATAAATATTATCTTGAATCAATCCACGACCCAGTGTATACGTATCTCAGTATTGATCACAACTCAAACTATATATATTTTGGAATCAACCTCAACCCTGTATAGCTAACTCCAACATTCACATATAGAGTGTCTATGGTTGTTCCGAAATATATATAGATGTGTCGACATGATAGGTCGAAACATTGTATACGTGTCTATGGTATCTCAAGATTACATAATATACAATACAAGTTGATTATGGTTGGAATAGATTTGTTACTAATTTTCACGTAGCTAAAATGAGAAAAATTATCCAATCTTGTTTTACCCATAACTTCTTCATTTTAAATCCGTTTTGAGTGAATCAAATTGCTATGGTTTCATATTGAACTATATTTTATGAATCTAAACAGAAAAGTATAGGTTTATAGTCGGAAAAATAAGTTACAAGTCGTTTTTGTAAAGGTAGTCATTTCAGTCGAAAGAACGACGTCTAGATGACCATTTTAGAAAACATACTTCCACTTTGAGTTTAATCATAATTTTTGGATATAGTTTCATGTTCATAATAAAAATAATTTTCTCAGAATAACAACTTTAAAATCAAAGTTTATCATAGTTTTTAATTAACTAACCCAAAACAGCCCGCGGTGTTACTACGACGGCGTAAATCCGGTTTTACAGTGTTTTTCGTGTTTCCAGGTTTTAAATCATTAAGTTAGCATATCATATAGATATAGAACATGTGTGTAGTTAATTTTAAAAGTCAAGTTAGAAGGATTAACTTTTGTTTGCGAACAAGTTTAGAATTAACTAAACTATGTTCTAGTGATTACGAGTTTAAACCTTCGAATAAGATAGCTTTATATGTATGAATCGAATGATGTTATGAACATCATTACTACCTTAAGTTCCTTGGATAAACCTACTGGAAAAGAGAAAAATGGATCTAGCTTCAACGGATCCTTGGATGGCTCGAAGTTCTTGAAGCAGAATCATGACACGAAAACAAGTTCAAGTAAGATCATCACTTGAAATAAGATTGTTATAGTTATAGAAATTGAACCAAAGTTTGAATATGATTATTACCTTGTATTAGAATGATAACCTACTGTAAGAAACAAAGATTTCTTGAGGTTGGATGATCACCTTACAAGATTGGAAGTGAGCTAGCAAACTTGAAAGTATTCTTGATTTTATGTAACTAGAACTTGTAAAATATATGAAGAACACTTAGAACTTGAAGATAGAACTTGAGAGAGATCAATTAGATGAAGAAAATTGAAGAATGAAAGTGTTTGTAGGTGTTTTTGGTCGTTGGTGTATGGATTAGATATAAAGGATATGTAATTTTGTTTTCATGTAAATAAGTCATGAATGATTACTCATATTTTTGTAATTTTATGAGATATTTCATGCTAGTTGCCAAATGATGGTTCCCACATGTGTTAGGTGACTCACATGGGCTGCTAAGAGCTGATCATTGGAGTGTATATACCAATAGTACATACATCTAAAAGCTGTGTATTGTACGAGTACGAATACGGGTGCATACGAGTAGAATTGTTGATGAAACTGAACGAGGATGTAATTGTAAGCATTTTTGTTAAGTAGAAGTATTTTGATAAGTGTCTTGAAGTCTTTCAAAAGTGTATGAATACATATTAAAACACTACATGTATATACATTTTAACTGAGTCGTTAAGTCATCGTTAGTCGTTACATGTAAATGTTGTTTTGAAACCTTTAGGTTAATGATCTTGTTGAATGTTGTTAACCCATTGTTTATTATAACAAATGAGATGTTAAATTGTTATATTATCATGATATTATGATATATAATATATCTCAGTATGATGTATATACAGTTAAATGTCGTTACAACGATAATCGTTACATATATGTCTCGTTTCGAAATCATTAAGTTAGTAGTCTTATTTTTACATATGTATTTCATTGTTAATACACTTAATAATATATTTACTTATCATTTAACATAATTAACCAAGTGTATCAATATCTTAATATGATTCATATGTACCTAGTAAGACGTTGTTATAACGATAATCGTTATATATATCGTTTTCGAGTTTCTTAAATTAATAGTCTCATTTTTATGTATATAACTCATTGTTAAAATACCTAATGAGATACATACTTATAATAAAAACATGTTAACTATATATATAACCATATATATGTCATCGTATAGTTTTTACAAGTTTTAACGTTCGTGAATCACCGGTCAACTTGGGTGGTCAATTGTCTATATGAAACATATTTCAATTAATCAAGTCTTAACAAGTTTGATTGCTTAACATGTTGGAAACATTTAATCATGTAAATATCAATCTCAATTAATATATATAAACATGGAAAAGTTCGGGTCACTACAGTACCTACCCGTTAAATAAATTTCGTCCCGAAATTTTAAGCTGTTGAAGGTGTTGACGAATCTTCTGGAAATAGATGCGGGTATTTCTTCTTCATCTGATCTTCACGCTCCCAGGTGAACTCGGGTCCTCTACGAGCATTCCATCGAACCTTAACAATTGGTATCTTGTTTTGCTTAAGTCTTTTAACCTCACGATCCATTATTTCGACGGGTTCTTCGATGAATTGAAGTTTTTCGTTGATTTGGATTTCATCTAACGGAATAGTGAGATCTTCTTTAGCAAAACATTTCTTCAAATTCGAGACGTGGAAAGTGTTATGTACAGCCGCGAGTTGTTGAGGTAACTCTAGTCGGTAAGCTACTGGTCCGACACGATCAATAATCTTGAATGGTCCAATATACCTTGGATTTAATTTCCCTCGTTTACCAAATCGAACAACGCCTTTCCAAGGTGCAACTTTAAGCATGACCATCTCTCCAATTTCAAATTCTATATCTTTTCTTTTAATGTCAGCGTAGCACTTTTGTCGACTTTGGGCGGTTTTCAACCGTTGTTGAATTTGGATGATCTTCTCGGTAGTTTCTTGTATAATCTCCGGACCCGTAATCTGTCTATCCCCCACTTCACTCCAACAAATCGGAGACCTGCACTTTCTACCATAAAGTGCTTCAAACGGCGCCATCTCAATGCTTGAATGGTAGCTGTTATTGTAGGAAAATTCTGCTAACGGTAGATGTCGATCCCAACTGTTTCCGAAATCAATAACACATGCTCGTAGCATGTCTTCAAGCGTTTGTATCGTCCTTTCGCTCTGCCCATCAGTTTGTGGATGATAGGCAGTACTCATGTCTAGACGAGTTCCTAATGCTTGCTGTAATGTCTGCCAGAATCTTGAAATAAATCTGCCATCCCTATCAGAGATAATAGAGATTGGTATTCCATGTCTGGAGACGACTTCCTTCAAATACAGTCGTGCTAACTTCTCCATCTTGTCATCTTCTCTTATTGGCAGGAAGTGTGCTGATTTGGTGAGACAATCAACTATTACCCAAATAGTATCAAAACCACTTGCAGTCCTTGGCAATTTAGTGATGAAATCCATGGTAATGTTTTCCCATTTCCATTCCGGGATTTCGGGTTGTTGAAGTAGACCTGATGGTTTCTGATGCTCAGCTTTGACCTTAGAACACGTCAAACATTCTCCTACGTATTTAGCAACATCGGCTTTCATACCCGGCCACCAAAAATGTTTCTTGAGATCCTTGTACATCTTCCCCGTTCCAGGATGTATTGAGTATCTGGTTTTATGAGCTTCTCTAAGTACCATTTCTCTCATATCTCCAAATTTTGGTACCCAAATCCTTTCAGCCCTATACCGGGTTCCGTCTTCCCGAATATTAAGATGCTTCTCCGATCCTTTGGGTATTTCATCCTTTAAATTTTCCTCTTTTAAAACTCCTTGTTGCGCCTCCTTTATTTGAGTAGTAATGTTATTATGAATCATTATATTCATAGATTTTACTCGGATGGGTTCTCTGTCCTTCCTGCTCAAGGCATCGGCTACCACATTTGCCTTCCCCGGGTGGTAACGAATCTCAAAGTCGTAATCATTCAATAATTCAATCCACCTACGCTGCCTTATATTCAGTTGTTTCTGATTAAATATGTGTTGAAGACTTTTGTGGTCGGTATATATAATACTTTTGACCCCATATAAGTAGTGCCTCCAAGTCTTTAATGCAAAAACAACCGCGCCTAATTCCAAATCATGCGTCGTATAATTTTGTTCGTGAATCTTCAATTGTCTAGACGCATAAGCAATCACCTTCGTTCGTTGCATTAATACACAACCGAGACCTTGCTTTGATGCATCACAATAAATCACAAAATCATCATTCCCTTCAGGCAATGACAATATAGGTGCCGTAGTTAGCTTTTTCTTCAATAACTGAAACGCTTTCTCTTGTTCATCATTCCATTCAAATTTCTTCCCTTTATGCGTTAATGCAGTCAAGGGTTTTGCTATTCTGGAAAAGTCTTGGATGAACCTTCTGTAATAACCAGCTAGTCCTAAAAACTGGCGTATGTGTTTCGGAGTTTTCGGGGTTTCCCACTTTTCAACAGTTTCTATCTTTGCCGGATCCACCTTAATACCTTCTTTGTTCACTATGTGACCGAGGAATTGAACTTCTTCCAACCAAAATGCACACTTTGAAAACTTAGCGTACAATTCTTCCTTCCTCAATACTTCTAACACCTTTCTCAAATGTTCACCGTGTTCTTGGTCATTCTTTGAGTAAATAAGTATGTCATCAATGAAAACAATGACAAACTTGTCAAGGTATGGTCCACACACTCGGTTCATAAGGTCCATGAACACAGCTGGTGCATTAGTTAAACCAAACGGCATGACCATAAACTCGTAATGACCGTAACGTGTTCTGAAAGCAGTCTTTGGAATATCATCTTCTTTCACCCGCATTTGATGATACCCGGAACGTAAGTCAATCTTTGAATAAACAGACGAGCCTTGTAGTTGATCAAATAAGTCATCGATTCTCGGTAGTGGGTAGCGGTTCTTGATGGTAAGTTTGTTCAACTCTCGGTAGTCGATACACAACCTGAATGTACCATCTTTCTTCTTGACAAACAAAACAGGAGCTCCCCACGGTGATGTGCTTGGTCGAATGAAACCACGCTCTAAAAGTTCTTGTAATTGGCTTTGTAGTTCTTTCATCTCACTGGGTGCGAGTCTGTAAGGAGCACGAGCTATTGGTGCAGCTCCTGGTACAAGATCTATTTGAAATTCAACGGATCGATGTGGGGGTAATCCCGGTAATTCTTTCGGAAATACATCAGGAAATTCTTTTGCGACGGGAACATCATTGATGCTCTTTTCTTCAGTTTGTACTTTCTCGACGTGTGCTAGAACAGCATAGCAACCTTTTCTTATTAGTTTTTGTGCCTTCAAATTACTAATAAGATGTAGCTTCGTGTTGCCCTTTTCTCCGTACACCATTAAGGGTTTTCCTTTTTCTCGTATAATGCGAATTGCATTTTTGTAACAAACGATCTCCGCTTTCACTTCTTTCAACCAGTCCATACCGATTATCACATCAAAACTCCCTAACTCTACTGGTATCAAATCAATCTTAAATGTTTCGCTAACCAGTTTAATTTCTCGATTCCGACATATATTATCTGCTGAAATTAATTTACCATTTGCTAATTCGAGTAAAAATTTACTATCCAAAGGCGTCAATGGACAACTTAATTTAGCACAAAAATCTCTACTCATATAGCTTCTATCCGCACCCGAATCAAATAAAACGTAAGCAGATTTATTGTCAATAAGAAACGTACCCGTAACAAGCTCCGGGTCTTCCTGTGCCTCTGCCGCATTAATATTGAAAACTCTTCCACGGCCTTGTCCATTCGTGTTCTCCTGGTTCGGGCAATTTCTAATAATGTGGCCCGGTTTTCCACATTTATAACAAACTACATTGGCATAACTTGCTCCGACACTACTTGCTCCGCCATTACTCGTTCCGACACCATTTATTCCTTTCGTTCTATTAACCCCTGGTCCGTAGACCTCACACTTCGCCGCGCTATGACCATTTCTTTTACACTTGTTGCAAAATTTGGTGCAGAACCCCGAGTGATTCTTTTCACACTTTGGCATAGCTGCTTCTGATTGTTGTTGTTGTTGCGGTTATTATTGTTGTTGGGATGATTGTTGTAGTTGCTGTTGTTGTTGTTGTTGTTGTTGGGCCGTTTGTTGTAGTTGCGATTGATGTTGCGATTGTTGGGATAATTGTTGCGATTATTGTTGTAATTGCTGTTGTTGTTGTATTGGTGATTCTTATCACCGTTTTCCTCCCACTTTCTTTTGACTTGCTTCACATTGGCCTCTTCAGCAGTCTGTTCTTTAATTCTTTCTTCAATCTGGTTCACGAGTTTGTGAGCCATTCTACATGCCTGTTGTATGGAGGCGGGCTCGTGCGAACTTATATCTTCTTGGATTCTTTCCGGTAATCCTTTCACAAACGCGTCGATCTTCTCTTCCTCATCTTCGAATGCTCCCGGACACAATAGGCACAATTCTGTGAATCGTCTTTCGTACGTGGTAATATCAAATCCTTGGGTTCGTAACCCTCTAAGTTCTGTCTTGAGCTTATTAACCTCGGTTCTGGGACGGTACTTCTCGTTCATCAAGTGCTTGAATGCTGACCACGGTAGTGCGTACGCATCGTCTTGTCCCACTTGCTCTAGATAGGTATTCCACCATGTTAACGCAGAACCTGTGAAGGTATGCGTAGCGTACTTCACTTTGTCCTCTTCAGTACACTTACTTATGGCAAACACCGATTCGACCTTCTCGGTCCACCGTTTCAATCCGATCGGTCCTTCGGTTCCATCAAATTCCAAAGGTTTGCAGGCAGTGAATTCTTTGTAGGTGCATCCTACACGATTTCCTGTACTGCTAGATCCAAGGTTATTGTTGGTATGTAGCGCAGCCTGTACTGCGGCTATGTTTGAAGCTAGAAAAGTACGGAATTCCTCTTCATTCATATTCACGGTGTGTCGAGTAGTCGGTGCCATTTCCTTCAAAATAGTCAAATGGAACAAGTTAATCATACAGAATATTAAGAGTAGTTAATAGTATTTCGTAGCATAATATGAACTCATTTATAAAAGCTTTTTCTTCATATTAGCGTTTTATAAGTTTAAATTCGGGTAGTACCTACCCGTTAAGTTCATACTTAGTAGCTAATATACAATTCAACTACTACAATTCTATATGAAAAACTGATTATAATAATATTTCGCGTTCAAACTTTTATACAATATTTTACAAACTTACAATACCGCTTATTTTTCATAAAGCATGAAATATAGCACACAATAACTTTGATACAAGATAGTTGTGAAGACAATTCTAGCTATTACACAAGTCGTTCAGCAAAGGCAATAAAGACACGTAATTCATACGTCCAGAAACAAGTCATGCATTCTGGTTTTACTAGGACTACTTCCCATCCTTGGTCTTGTGCAACATAACCGTTATGGCCGTTGATAAGACAGCGTGTTGTAACGTCATCAAAGGGACGAGGGTTACGTAATGTCCAACAGTCCCGTAATAATCTAAAAACCTCATTTCTTACCCCAATTACCGACTCCGTCACTTGTGGAAACGTTTTGTTTAATAGTTGTAGCCCGATGTTCTTGTTCTCACTTTGGTGAGAAGCGAACATTACTAATCCGTAAGCATAACATGCTTCTTTATGTTGCATGTTAGCCGCTTTTTCTAAATCACGAAGTCCAATATTCGGATATATTGAGTCAAAATAATTTCTTAACCCGTTGCGTAAAATAGCATTTGGGTTCCCCGCAATATATGCATCAAAGTAAACACATCGTAACTTATGGGTTTCCCAATGTGATATCCCCCATCTTTCAAACGAACGTCTCTTATAAACCAAGACATTCTTGGAACGTTCTTCCAATGTCTTACAAACTGATCTCGCCTTAAATAGTTGTGCCGAGGAATTCTGGCCGACTCTAGACAAGATTTCATCAATCATGTCTCCGGGTAGGTCTCTTAAAATATTGGGTTGTCTATCCATTTTGTGTTTTTAAACTGTAAAATAGACAAGAGTTAGATTCATAAAAAAAATACTTATTAATACAAGCAATTTTTACATATATCATAAAGCATAAGAACACTATATTACATATATTACACCACACGAATACAGTTATCTTATTCCGACTCGCTCGTTTCTTCTTCTTCGGTTTTGGTTCGTTTTGCCAAGTTTCTAGGGATATATGATGTTCCCCTAATACGAGCCGTAATTTTCCACATTGGTTTAGAAAAACCCGGTGGTTTAGAGGTTCCCGGGTCATTGTTAAAACTTAAGGACTTCGGGGGTTGACGATACATATAAAGTTCATCGGGGTTGGAATTAGATTTCTCTATTTTTATGCCCTTTCCCTTATTATTTTCTTTTGCCTTTTTAAATTCAGTTGGGGTAATTTCTATAACATCATCGGAATTCTTGTCGGAATCTGATTCATCGGAGAATTGGTAATCCTCCCAATATTTTGCTTCCTTGGCGGAAACACCATTGACCATAATTAACCTTGGTCGGTTGGTTGAGGATTTTCTTTTACTTAACCGTTTTATTATTTCCCCCACCGGTTCTATTTCTTCATCCGGTTCTGATTCTTCTTCCGGTTCGGATTCTTCTTCCGGTTCCGACTCTTCTTCCGGTTCCTCTTCGGGAACTTGTGAATCAGTCCACGAATCATTCCAATTTACATTTGACTCTTCATTATTATTAGGTGAGTCAATGGGACTTGTTCTAGAGGTAGACATCTATCACATAATATCAAACGCGTTAAGAGATTAATATATCACATAATATTCACATGTTAAAAATATATAGTTTCCAACAAAATTTGTTAAGCAATCATTTTTCAAGTAAACACGGTCGAAGTCCAGACTCACTAATGCATCCTAACAACCTCGATAAGACACACTAATGCAAATTTTCTGGTTCTCTAAGACCAACGCTCGGATACCAACTGAAATGTCCCGTTCTTATTGATTAAAAACGTTCCATATTAATTGATTTCGTTGCGAGGTTTTGACCTCTATATGAGACGTTTTTCAAAGACTGCATTCATTTTTAAAACAAACCATAACCTTTATTTCATAAATAAAGGTTTAAAAAGCTTTACGTAGATTATCAAATAATGATAATCTAAAATATCCTGTTTACACACGACCATTACATAATGGTTTACAATACAAATATGTTACATCGAGATCAGTTTCTTGAATGCAGTTTTTACACAATATCATACAAACATGGACTCCAAATCTTGTCCTTATTTTAGTATGCAACAGCGGAAGCTCTTAATATTCACCTGAGAATAAACATGCTTTAAACGTCAACAAAAAATGTTGGTGAGTTATAGGTTTAACCTATATATATCAAATCATAATAATAGACCACAAGATTTCATATTTCAATACATATCCCATACATAGAGATAAAAATCATTCATATGGTGAACACCTGGTAACCGACATTAACAAGATGCATATATAAGAATATCGCCATCATTCCGGGACACCCTTCGGATATGATATAAATTTCGAAATACTAAAGCATCCGGTTCTTTGGATGGGGTTTGTTAGGCCCAATAGATCTATCTTTAGGATTCGCGTCAATTAGGGTGTCTGTTCCCTAATTCATAGATTACCAGACTTAATAAAAAGGGGCATATTCGATTTCGATAATTCAACCATAGAATGTAGTTTCACATACTTGTGTCTATGTTGTAAATCATTTATAAAACCTGCATGTATTCTCATCCCAAAAATATTAGATTTTAAAAGTGGGACTATAACTCACTTTCACAGATTTTTACTTCGTCGGGAAGTAAGACTTGGCCACTGGTTGATTCACGAACCTATAACAATATATACATATATATCAAAGTATGTTCAAAATATATTTACAACACTTTTAATATATTTTGATGTTTTAAGTTTATTAAGTCAGCTGTCCTCGTTAGTAACCTACAACTAGTTGTCCACAGTTAGATGTACAGAAATAAATCGATAAATATTATCTTGAATCAATCCACGACCCAGTGTATACGTATCTCAGTATTGATCACAACTCAAACTATATATATTTTGGAATCAACCTCAACCCTGTATAGCTAACTCCAACATTCACATATAGAGTGTCTATGGTTGTTCCGAAATATATATAGATGTGTCGACATCATAGGTCGAAACATTGTATACGTGTCTATGGTATCTCAAGATTACATAATATACAATACAAGTTGATTATGGTTGGAATAGATTTGTTACTAATTTTCACGTAGCTAAAATGAGAAAAATTATCCAATCTTGTTTTACCCATAACTTCTTCATTTTAAATCCGTTTTGAGTGAATCAAATTGCTATGGTTTCATATTGAACTATATTTTATGAATCTAAACAGAAAAGTATAGGTTTATAGTCCGAAAAATAAGTTACAAGTCGTTTTTGTAAAGGTAGTCATTTCAGTCGAAAGAACGACGTCTAGATGACCATTTTAGAAAACATACTTCCACTTTGAGTTTAATCATAATTTTTGGATATAGTTTCATGTTCATAATAAAAATAATTTTCTCAGAATAACAATTTTAAAATCAAAGTTTATCATAGTTTTTAATTAACTAACCCAAAACAGCCCGCGGTGTTACTACGACGGCGTAAATCCGGTTTTACAGTGTTTTTCGTGTTTCCAGGTTTTAAATCATTAAGTTAGCATATCATATAGATATAGAACATGTGTGTAGTTAATTTTAAAAGTCAAGTTAGAAGGATTAACTTTTGTTTGCGAACAAGTTTAGAATTAACTAAACTATGTTCTAGTGATTACGAGTTTAAACCTTCGAATAAGATAGCTTTATATGTATGAATCGAATGATGTTATGAACATCATTACTACCTTAAGTTCCTTGGATAAACCTACTGGAAAAGAGAAAAATGGATCTAGCTTCAACGGATCCTTGGATGGCTCGAAGTTCTTGAAGCAGAATCATGACACGAAAACAAGTTCAAGTAAGATCATCACTTGAAATAAGATTGTTATAGTTATAGAAATTGAACCAAAGTTTGAATATGATTATTACCTTGTATTAGAATGATAACCTACTGTAAGAAACAAAGATTTCTTGAGGTTGGATGATCACCTTACAAGATTGGAAGTGAGCTAGCAAACTTGAAAGTATTCTTGATTTTATGTAACTAGAACTTGTAAAATATATGAAGAACACTTAGAACTTGAAGATAGAACTTGAGAGAGATCAATTAGATGAAGAAAATTGAAGAATGAAAGTGTTTGTAGGTGTTTTTGGTCGTTGGTGTATGGATTAGATATAAAGGATATGTAATTTTGTTTTCATGTAAATAAGTCATGAATGATTACTCATATTTTTGTAATTTTATGAGATATTTCATGCTAGTTGCCAAATGATGGTTCCCACATGTGTTAGGTGACTCACATGGGCTGCTAAGAGCTGATCATTGGAGTGTATATACCAATAGTACATACATCTAAAAGCTGTGTATTGTACGAGTACGAATACGGGTGCATACGAGTAGAATTATTGATGAAACTGAACGAGGATGTAATTGTAAGCATTTTTGTTAAGTAGAAGTATTTTGATAAGTGTCTTGAAGTCTTTCAAAAGTGTATGAATACATATTAAAACACTACATGTATATACATTTTAACTGAGTCGTTAAGTCATCGTTAGTCGTTACATGTAAATGTTGTTTTGAAACCTTTAGGTTAATGATCTTGTTGAATGTTGTTAACCCATTGTTTATTATAACAAATGAGATGTTAAATTGTTATATTATCATGATATTATGATATATAATATATCTCAGTATGATGTATATACAGTTAAATGTCGTTACAACGATAATCGTTACATATATGTCTCGTTTCGAAATCATTAAGTTAGTAGTCTTATTTTTACATATGTATTTCATTGTTAATACACTTAATAATATATTTACTTATCATTTAACATAATTAACCAAGTGTATCAATATCTTAATATGATTCATATGTACCTAGTAAGACGTTGTTATAACGATAATCGTTATATATATCGTTTTCGAGTTTCTTAAATTAATAGTCTCATTTTTATGTATATAACTCATTGTTAAAATACCTAATGAGATACATACTTATAATAAAAACATGTTAACTATATATATAACCATATATATGTCATCGTATAGTTTTTACAAGTTTTAACGTTCGTGAATCACCGGTCAACTTGGGTGGTCAATTGTCTATATGAAACATATTTCAATTAATCAAGTCTTAACAAGTTTGATTGCTTAACATGTTGGAAACATTTAATCATGTAAATATCAATCTCAATTAATATATATAAACATGGAAAAGTTCGGGTCACTACAATATTTACATGATTAAATGTTTCCAACATGTTAAGCAATCAAACTTGTTAAGACTTGATTAATTGAAATATGTTTCATATAGACAATTGACCACCCAAGTTGATTGGTGATTCACGAACGTTAAAACTTGTAAAAACTATATGATGACATATATATGGATATATATATATAGTTAACATGATACTATGATAAGAAAACATATGATAAAGTATATTAACAATGAACTACATATGTAAAAACAAGACTACTAACTTAATGATTTTTAAACGAGACATATATGTAACGATTATCGTTGTAAAGACATTTAATGTATATATATCATATTAAGAGATATTCATACATGATAATATCATGATAATATAATAATTTAAAATCTCATTTGATATTATAAACATTGGGTTAACAACATTTAACAAGATCGTTAACCTAAAGGTTTCAAAACAACACTTACATGTAACGACTAACGATGACTTAACGACTCAGTTAAAATGTATATACATGTAGTGTTTTAATATGTATTTATACACTTTTGAAAGACTTCAATACACTTATCAAAATACTTCTACTTAACAAAAATGCTTACAATTACATCCTCGTTCAGTTTCATCAACAATTCTACTCGTATGCACCCGTATTCGTACTCGTACAATACACAGCTTTTAGATGTATGTACTATTGGTATATACACTCCAATGATCAGCTCTTAGCAGCCCATGTGAGTCACCTAACATATGTGGGAACCATCATTTGGCAACTAGCATGAAATATCTCATAAAATTACAAAAATATGAGTAATCATTCATGACTTATTTACATGAAAACAAAATTACATATCCTTTATATCTAATCCATACACCAACGACCAAAAACACCTACAAACACTTTCATTCTTCAATTTTATTCATCTAATTGATCTCTCTCAAGTTCTATCTTCAAGTTCTAAGTGTTCTTCATAAATTCCAAAAGTTCTAGTTTCATAAAATCAAGAATACTTTCAAGTTTGCTAGCTCACTTCCAATCTTGTAAGGTGATCATCCAACCTCAAGAAATCTTTGTTTCTTACAGTAGGTTATCATTCTAATACAAAGTAATAATCATATTCAAACTTTGGTTCAATTTCTATAACTATAACAACCTTATTTCAAGTGATGATCTTACTTGAACTTGTTTTCGTGTCATGATTCTGCTTCAAGAACTTCGAGCCATCCAAGGATCCATTGAAGCTAGATCCATTTTTCTCTTTTCCAGTAGGTTTATCCAAGGAAATTAAGGTAGTAATGATGTTCATAACATCATTCGATTCATACATATAAAGCTATCTTATTCGAAGGTTTAAACTTGTAATCACTAGAACATAGTTTAGTTAATTCTAAACTTGTTCGCAAACAAAAGTTAATCCTTCTAACTTGACTTTTAAAATCAACTAAACACATGTTCTATATCTATATGATATGCTAACTTAATGACTTAAAACCTGGAAACACGAAAAACACCGTAAAACCGAATTTACGCCGTCGTAGTAACACCGCGGGCTGTTTTGGGTTAGTTAATTAAAAAACTATGATAAACTTTGATTTAAAAGTTGTTATTCTGAGAAAATGATTTTTATTATGAACATGAAACTATATCCAAAAATTATGGTTAAACTCAAAGTGGAAGTATGTTTTCTAAAATGGTCATCTAGACGTCGTTCTTTCGAATGAAATGACTACCTTTACAAAAACGACTTGTAACTTATTTTTCCGACTATAAACCTATAATTTTCTGTTTAGATTCATAAAATAGAGTTCAATATGAAACCATAGCAATTTGATTCACTCAAAACGGATTTAAAATGAAGAAGTTATGGGTAAAACAAGATTGGATAATTTTTCTCATTTTAGCTACGTGAAAATTGGTAACAAATCTATTCCAACCATAACTTAATCAACTTGTATTGTATATTATGTAATCTTGAGATACCATAGACACGTATACAATGTTTCGACCTATCATGTCGACACATCTATATATATTTCGGAACAACCATAGACACTCTATATGTGAATGTTGGAGTTAGCTATACAGGGTTGAGGTTGATTCCAAAATATATATAGTTTGAGTTGTGATCAATACTGAGATACGTATACACTGGGTCGTGGATTGATTCAAGATAATATTTATCGATTTATTTCTGTACATCTAACTGTGGACAACTAGTTATAGGTTACTAACGAAGATAGCTGACTTAATAAACTTAAAACATCAAAATATATTAAAAGTGTTGTAAATATATTTTGAACATACTTTAATATATATGTATATATTGTTATAGGTTCGTGAATCAACAGTGGTCAAGTCTTACTTCCCGACGAAGTAAAAATCTGTGAAAGTGAGTTATAGTCCCACTTTTAAAATCTAATATTTTTGGGATGAGAATACATGCAGGTTTTATAAATGATTTACAAAATAGACACAAGTACGTGAAACTACATTCTATGGTTGAATTATCGAAATCGAATATGCCCCTTTTTATTAAGTCTGGTAATCTAAGAATTAGGGAACAGACACCCTAATTGACGCGAATCCTAAAGATAGATCTATTGGGCCTAACAAACCCCATCCAAAGTACCGGATGCTTTAGTACTTCGAAATTTATATCATATCCGAAGGGTGTCCCGGAATGATGGGGATATTCTTATATATGCATCTTGTTATTGTCGGTTACCAGGTGTTCACCATATGAATGATTTTTATCTCTATGTATGGGATGTGTATTGAAATATGAAATCTTGTGGTCTATTGTTACGATTTGATATATATAGGTTAAACCTATAACTCACCAACATTTTTGTTGACGTTTAAAGCATGTTTATTCTCAGGTGAATATTAAGAGCTTCCGCTGTTGCATACTAAAATATGGACAAGATTTGGAGTCCATGTTTGTATGATATTGTGTAAAAACTGCATTCAAGAAACTGATTTCGATGTAACATATTTGTATTGTAAACCATTATGTAATGGTCGTGTGTAAACAGGATATTTTAGATTATCATTATTTGATAATCTACGTAAAGCTTATTAAACCTTTATTTATGAAATAAAGGTTATGGTTTGTTTTAAAAATGAATGCAGTCTTTGAAAAACGTCTCATATAGAGGTCAAAACCTCGCAACGAAATCAATTAATATGGAACGTTTTTAATCAATAAGAACGGGACATTTCAGTTGGTATCCGAGCGTTGGTCTTAGAGAACCAGAAAATTTGCATTAGTGTGTCTTATCGAGTTTGTTAGGATGCATTAGTGAGTCTGGACTTCGACCGTGTTTTCTTTAAAAATGATTGCTTAACATTTTTGTTGGAAACTATATATTTTTAACATATGAATATTATGTGATATATTAATCTCTTAACGTGTTTGATATTATGTGATAGATGTCTACCTCTAGAACAAGTCCCATTGACTCATCTAATAATAATGAAGAGTCAAATGTAAATTGGAATGATTTGTGGACTGATTCACAAGTTCCCGAAGAGGAACCGGAAGAAGAGTCGAAATCGGAAGAAGAATCGGAACCGGAAGAAGAATCGGAACAGGATGAAGAAATAGAACCGGTGGGGGAAATAATAAAACGGTTAAGTAAAAGAAAATCCTCAACCAACCGACCAAAGTTAATTATGGTCAATGGTGTTTCCGCCAAGGAAGCAAAATATTGGGAGGATTACCAATTCTCCGATGAATCGGATTCCGACGAGAATTCCGATGATGTTATAGAAATTACCCCAACTGAATTTAAAAAGGCAAAAGAAAATAATAAGGGAAAGGGCATAAAAATAGAGAAATCTAATTCCAACCCCGATGAACTTTATATGTATCGTCAACCCCCGAAGTCCTTAAGTTGTAACAATGACCCGGGAACCTCTAAACCACCAGGTTTTTCTAAACCAATGTGGACAACGACGGCTCGTATTAGGGGAACATCATATATCCCTAGAAACTTGGCAAAACGAACCAAAACCGAAGAAGAAGAAACGAGCGAGTCGGAATAAGATAGTTGTATTCGTGTGGTGTAATATATGTAATATAGTGTTCTTATGCTTTATGATATATGTAAAAATTGCTTGTATTAATAAGTATTTTTTTTATGAATTTAACTCTTGTCTATTTTACAGTTTAAAAACACAAAATGGATAGACAACCCAATATTTTAAGAGACCTACCCGGAGACATGATTGATGAAATCTTGTCTAGAGTCGGCCAGAATTCTTCGGCACAACTATTTAAGGCAAGATCAGTTTGTAAGACATTCGAAGAACGTTCCAAGAATGTCTTGGTTTATAAGAGACTTTCGTTTGAAAGATGGGGGATATCACATTGGGAAACCCATAAGTTACGATGTGTTTACTTTGACGCATATATTGCGGGGAACCCAAATGCTATTTTACGCAACGGGTTAAGAAATTATTTTGACTCAATATATCCGAATATTGGACTTCGTGATTTAGAAAAAGCGGCTAACATGCAACATAAAGAAGCATGTTATGCTTACGGATTAGTAATGTTCGCTTCTCACCAAAGTGAGAACAAGAACATCGGGCTACAACTATTAAACAAAACGTTTCCACAAGTGACGGAGTCGGTAATTGGGGTAAGAAATGAGGTTTTTAGATTATTACGGGACTGTTGGACATTACGTAACCCTCGTCCCTTTGATGACGTTACAACACGCTGTCTTATCAACGGCCATAACGGTTATGTTGCACAAGACCAAGGATGGGAAGTAGTCCTAGTAAAACCAGAATGCATGACTTGTTTCTGGACGTATGAATTACGTGTCTTTATTGCCTTTGCTGAACGACTTGTGTACTAGCTAGAATTGTCTTCACAACTATCTTGTATCAAAGTTATTGTGTGCTATATTTCATGCTTTATGTAAAATAAGCGGTATTGTAAGTTTGTAAAATATTGTATAAAAGTTTGAACGCGAAATATTATTATAATCAGTTTTTCATATAGAATTGTAGTAGTTGAATTGTATATTAGCTACTAAGTATGAACTTAACGGGTAGGTACTACCCGAATTTAAACTTATAAAACGCTAATATGAAGAAAAAGCTTTTATAAATGAGTTCATATTATGCTATGAAATACTATTAACTACTCTTAATATTCTGTATGATTAACTTGTTCCATTTAACTATTTTAAAGGAAATGGCACCGACTACTCGACACACCGTGAATATGAATGAAGAGGAATTCCGTACTTTTCTAGCTTCAAACATAGCCGCAGTACAGGCTGCGCTACATACCAACAATAACCTTGGATCTAGCAGTACAGGAAATCGTGTAGGATGCACCTACAAAGAATTCACTGCTTGCAAACCTTTGGAATTTGATGGAACCGAAGGACCGATCGGATTGAAACGGTGGACCGAGAAGGTTGAATCGGTGTTTGCCATAAGTAAGTGTACTGAAGAGGACAAAGTGAAGTACGCTACGCATACCTTCACAGGTTCTGCGTTAACATGGTGGAATACCTATCTAGAGCAAGTGGGACAAGATGATGCGTACGCACTACCGTGGTCAGCATTCAAGCACTTGATGAACGAGAAGTACCGTCCCAGAACCGAGGTCAATAAGCTCAAGACAGAACTTAGAGGGTTACGAACCCAAGGATTTGATATTACCACGTACGAAAGACGATTCATAGAATTGTGCCTATTGTGTCCGGGAGCATTCGAAGATGAGGAAGAGAAGATCGACGCGTTTGTGAAAGGATTACCGGAAAGAATCCAAGAAGATATAAGTTCACACGAGCCCGCCTCCATACAACAGGCATGTAGAATGGCTCACAAACTAGTGAACCAGATTTAAGAAAGAATTAAAGAACAGACTGCTGAAGAGGCCAATGTGAAGCAAGTCAAAAGAAAGTGGGAGGAAAACGGTGATAAGAATCACCAATACAACAACAACAGCAATTACAACAATAATCGCAACAATTATCCCAACAATCGCAACATCAATCGCAAATACAACAAACGGCCCAACAACAACAACAACAACAACAACAACAACAGCAACTACAACAATCATCCCAACAACAATAATAACCGCAACAACAACAACAATCAGAAGCAGCTATGCCAAAGGTGTGAAAAGAATCACTCGGGGTTCTGCACCAAATTTTGCAACAAGTGTAAAAGAAATGGTCATAGCGCGGCGAAGTGTGAGGTCTACGGACCAGGGGTTAATAGAACGAAAGGAACAAATGGTGTCGGAACGAGTAATGGCGGAGCAAGTAGTGTCGGAGCAAGTTATGCCAATGTAGTTTGTTATAAATGTGGAAAACCAGGCCACATTATTAGAAATTGCCCGAACCAGGAGAACACGAATGGACAAGGCCGTGGAAGAGTTTTCAATATTAATGCGGTAGAGGCACAGGAAGACCCGGAGCTTGTTACGGGTACGTTTCTTATTGACAATAAATCTGCTTACGTTTTATTTGATTCGGGTGCGGATAGAAGCTATATGAGTAGAGATTTTTGTGCTAAATTAAGTTGTCCATTGACGCCTTTGGATAGTAAATTTTTACTCGAATTAGCAAATGGTAAATTAATTTCAGCAGATAATATATGTCGGAATCGAGAAATTAAACTGGTTAGCGAAACATTTAAGATTGATTTGATACCAGTAGAGTTAGGGAGTTTTGATGTGATAATCGGTATGGACTGGTTGAAAGAAGTGAAAGCGGAGATCGTTTGTTACAAAAATGCAATTCGCATTATATGAGAAAAAGGAAAACCCTTAATGGTGTACGGAGAAAAGGGCAACACGAAGCTACATCTTATTAGTAATTTGAAGGCACAAAAACTAATAAGAAAAGGTTGCTATGCTGTTCTAGCACACGTCGAGAAAGTACAAACTGAAGAAAAGAGCATCAATGATGTTCCCATTGCAAAAGAATTTCCCGATGTATTTCCGAAAGAATTACCGGGATTACCCCCACATCGATCCGTTGAATTTCAAATAGATCTTGTACCAGGAGCTGCACCAATAGCTCGTGCTCCTTACAGACTCGCACCCAGCGAGATGAAAGAACTGCAAAGCCAATTACAAGAACTTTTAGAGCGTGGTTTCATTCGACCAAGCACATCACCGTGGGGAGCTCCTGTTTTGTTTGTCAAGAAGAAAGATGGTACATTCAGGTTGTGTATCGACTACCGAGAGTTGAACAAACTTACCATCAAGAACCGCTACCCACTACCGAGAATCGACGACTTATTTGATCAACTACAAGGCTCGTCTATTTATTCAAAGATTGACTTACGTTCTGGGTATCATCAAATGCAGGTGAAAGAAGATGATATTCCAAAGACTGCTTTCAGAACACGTTACGGTCATTACGAGTTTATGGTCATGCCGTTTGGTTTAACTAATGCACCAGCTGTGTTCATGGACCTTATGAACCGAGTGTGTGGACCATACCTTGACAAGTTTGTCATTGTTTTTATTGATGACATACTTATTTACTCAAAGAATGACCAAGAACACGGTGAACATTTGAGAAAGGTGTTAGAAGTATTGAGGAAGGAAGAATTGTACGCTAAGTTTTCAAAGTGTGCATTTTGGTTGGAAGAAGTTCAATTCCTCGGTCACATAGTGAACAAAGAAGGTATTAAGGTGGATCCGGCAAAGATAGAAACTGTTGAAAAGTGGGAAACCCCGAAAACTCCGAAACACATACGCCAGTTTTTAGGACTAGCTGGTTACTACAGAAGGTTCATCCAAGACTTTTCCAGAATAGCAAAACCCTTGACTGCATTAACGCATAAAGGGAAGAAATTTGAATGGAATGATGAACAAGAGAAAGCGTTTCAGTTATTGAAGAAAAAGCTAACTACGGCACCTATATTGTCATTACCTGAAGGGAATGATGATTTTATGATTTATTGTGATGCATCAAAGCAAGGTCTCGGTTGTGTATTAATGCAACGAACGAAGGTGATTGCTTATGCGTCTAGACAATTGAAGATTCACGAACAAAATTATACGACGCATGATTTGGAATTAGGCGCGATTGTTTTTGCATTAAAGACTTGGAGGCACTACTTATATGGGGTCAAAAGTATTATATATACCGACCACAAAAGTCTTCAACACATATTTAATCAGAAACAACTGAATATGAGGCAGCGTAGGTGGATTGAATTATTGAATGATTATGACTTTGAGATTCGTTACCACCCGGGGAAGGCAAATGTGGTAGCCGATGCCTTGAGCAGGAAGGACAGAGAACCCATTCGAGTAAAATCTATGAATATAATGATTCATAATAACATTACTACTCAAATAAAGGAGGCGCAACAAGGAGTTTTAAAAGAGGGAAATTTAAAGGATGAAATACCCAAAGGATTGGAGAAGCATCTTAATATTCGGGAAGACGGAACCCGGTATAGGGCTGAAAGGATTTGGGTACCAAAATTTGGAGATATGAGAGAAATGGTACTTAGAGAAGCTCATAAAACCAGATACTCAATACATCCTGGAACGGGGAAGATGTACAAGGATCTCAAGAAACATTTTTGGTGGCCGGGTATGAAAGCCGATGTTGCTAAATATGTAGGAGAATGTTTGACGTGTTCTAAGGTCAAAGCTGAGCAACAGAAACCATCAGGTCTACTTCAACAACCCGAAATCCCGGAATGGAAATGGGAAAACATTACCATGGATTTCATCACTAAATTGCCAAGGACTGCAAGTGGTTTTGATACTATTTGGGTAATAGTTGATCGTCTCACCAAATCAGCACACTTCCTGCCAATAAGAGAAGATGATAAGATGGAGAAGTTAGCACGACTGTATTTGAAGGAAGTCGTCTCCAGACATGGAATACCAATCTCTATTATCTCTGATAGGGATGGCAGATTTATTTCAAGATTCTGGCAGACATTGCAGCAAGCATTAGGAACTCGTCTAGACATGAGTACTGCCTATCATCCACAAACTGATGGGCAGAGCGAAAGGACGATACAAACGCTTGAAGACATGCTACGAGCATGTGTTATTGATTTCGGAAACAGTTGGGATCGACATCTACCGTTAGCAGAATTTTCCTACAACAACAGCTACCATTCAAGCATTGAGATGGCGCCGTTTGAAGCACTTTATGGTAGAAAGTGCAGGTCTCCGATTTGTTGGAGTGAAGTGGGGGATAGACAGATTACGGGTCCGGAGATTATACAAGAAACTACCGAGAAGATCATCCAAATTCAACAACGGTTGAAAACCCCCCAAAGTCGACAAAAGAGCTACGCTGACATTAAAAGAAAAGATATAGAATTTGAAATTGGAGAGATGGTCATGCTTAAAGTTGCACCTTGGAAAGGCGTTGTTCGATTTGGTAAACGAGGGAAATTAAATCCAAGGTATATTGGACCATTCAAGATTATTGATCGTGTCGGACCAGTAGCTTACCGACTAGAGTTACCTCAACAACTCGCGGCTGTACATAACACTTTCCACGTCTCGAATTTAAAGAAATGTTTTGCTAAAGAAGATCTCACTATTCCGTTAGATGAAATCCAAATCAACGAAAAACTTCAATTCATCGAAGAACCCGTCGAAATAATGGATCGTGAGGTTAAAAGACTTAAGCAAAACAAGATACCAATTGTTAAGGTTCGATGGAATGCTCGTAGAGGACCTGAGTTCACCTGGGAGCGTGAAGATCAGATGAAGAAGAAATACCCGCATCTATTTCCAGAAGATTCGTCAACACCTTCAACAGCTTAAAATTTCGGGACGAAATTTATTTAACGGGTAGGTACTGTAGTGACCCGAACTTTTCCATGTTTATATATATTAATTGAGATTGATATTTACATGATTAAATGTTTCCAACATGTTAAACAATCAAACTTGTTAAGACTTGATTAATTGAAATATGTTTCATATAGACAATTGACCACCCAAGTTGATCGGTGATTCACGAACGTTAAAACTTGTAAAAACTATATGATGACATATATATGGATATATATATATATATAGTTAACATGATACTATGATAAGAAAACATATCATAAAGTATATTAACAATGAACTACATATGTAAAAACAAGACTACTAACTTAATGATTTTTAAACGAGACATATATGTAACGATTATCGTTGTAAAGACATTTAATGTATATATATTGAAATGTCCCGTTCTTATTGATTAAAAACGTTCCATATTAATTGATTTCGTTGCGAGGTTTTGACCTCTATATGAGACGTTTTTCAAAGACTGCATTCATTTTTAAACAAACCATAACCTTTATTTCATCAATAAAGGTTTAAAAAGCTTTACGTAGATTATCAAATAATGATAATCTAAAATATCCTGTTTACACACGACCATTACATAATGGTTTACAATACAAATATGTTACAACAAAATAAGTTTCTTGAATGCAGTTTTTACACAATATCATACAAGCATGGACTCCAAATCTTGTCCTTATTTAAGTATGCGACAGCGGAAGCTCTTAATAATCACCTGAGAATAAACATGCTTAAAACGTCAACAAAAATGTTGGTGAGTTATAGGTTTAACCTATATATATCAAATCGTAACAATAGACCACAAGATTTCATATTTCAATACACATCCCATACATAGAGATAAAAATCATTCATATGGTGAACACCTGGTAACCGACAATAACAAGATGCATATATAAGAATATCCCCATCATTCCGGGACACCCTTCGGATATGATATAAATTTCGAAGTACTAAAGCATCCGGTACTTTGGATGGGGTTTGTTAGGCCCAATAGATCTATCTTTAGGATTCGCGTCAATTAGAGTGTCTGTTCTCTAATTCTTAGATTACCAGACTTAATAAAAAGGGGCATATTCGATTTCGATAATTCAACCATAGAATGTAGTTTCACGTACTTGTGTCTATTTTGTAAATCATTTATAAAACCTGCATGTATTCTCATCCCAAAAATATTAGATTTTAAAAGTGGGACTATAACTCACTTTCACAGATTTTTACTTCGTCGGGAAGTAAGACTTGGCCACTGGTTGATTCACGAACCTATAACAATATATACATATATATCAAAGTATGTTCAAAATATATTTACAACACTTTTAATATATTTTGATGTTTTAAGTTTATTAAGTCAGCTGTCCTCGTTAGTAACCTACAACTAGTTGTCCATAGTTAGATGTACAGAAATAAATCGATAAATATTATCTTGAATCAATCCACGACCCAGTGTATACGTATCTCAGTATTGATCACAACTCAAACTATATATATTTTGGAATCAACCTCAACCCTGTATAGCTAACTCCAACATTCACATATAGAGTGTCTATGGTTGTTCCGAAATATATATAGATGTGTCGACATGATAGGTCGAAACATTGTATACGTGTCTATGGTATCTCAAGATTACATAATATATAATACAAGTTGATTAAGTTATGGTTGGAATAGATTTGTTACCAATTTTCACGTAGCTAAAATGAGAAAAATTATCCAATCTTGTTTTACCCATAACTTCTTCATTTTAAATCCGTTTTGAGTGAATCAAATTGCTATGGTTTCATATTGAACTCTATTTTATGAATCTAAACAAAAAAGGTATAGGTTTCTAGTCGGAAAAATAAGTTACAAGTCGTTTTTGTAAAGGTAGTCATTTCAGTCGAAAGAACGACGTCTAGATGACCATTTTAGAAAACATACTTCCACTTTGAGTTTAACCATAATTTTTGGATATAGTTTCATGTTCATAATAAAAATCATTTTCTCAGAATAACAACTTTTAAATCAAAGTTTATCATAGTTTTTAATTAACTAACCCAAAACAGCCCGCGGTGTTACTACGACGGCGTAAATCCGGTTTTACGGTGTTTTTCGTGTTTCCAGGTTTTAAATCATTAAGTTAGCATATCATATAGATATAGAACATGTGTTTAGTTGATTTTAAAAGTCAAGTTAGAAGGATTAACTTTTGTTTGCGAACAAGTTTAGAATTAACTAAACTATGTTCTAGTGATTACAAGTTTAAACCTTCGAATAAGATAGCTTTATATGTATGAATCGAATGATGTTATGAACATCATTACTACCTTAAGTTCCTTGGATGAACCTACTGGAAAAGAGAAAAATGGATCTAGCTTCAATGGATCCTTGGATGGCTCAAAGTTCTTGAAGCAAAATCATGACACGAAAACAAGTTCAAGTAAGATCATCACTTGAAATAAGATTGTTATAGTTATAGAAATTGAACCAAAGTTTGAATATGATTATTACCTTGTATTAGAATGATAACCTACTGTAAGAAACAAAGATTTCTTGAGGTTGGATGATCACCTTACAAGATTGGAAGTGAGCTAGCAAACTTGAAAGTATTCTTGATTTTATGAAACTAGAACTTTTGGAATTTATGAAGAACACTTAGAACTTGAAGATAGAACTTGAGAGAGTTCAATTAGATGAAGAAAATTGAAGAATGAAAGTGTTTGTAGGTGTTTTTGGTCGTTGGTGTATGGATTAGATATAAAGGATATGTAATTTTGTTTTCATGTAAATAAGTCATGAATGATTACTCATATTTTTGTAATCTTATGAGATATTTCATGCTAGTTGCCAAATGATGGTTCCCACATGTGTTAGGTGACTCACATGGGCTGCTAAGAGCTGATCATTGGAGTGTATATACCAATAGTACATATATCTAAAAGCTGTGTATTGTACGAGTACGAATACGGGTGCATACGAGTAGAATTGTTGATGAAACTGAACGAGAATGTAATTGTAAGCATTTTTGTTAAGTAGAAGTATTTTGATAAGTGTATTGAAGTCTTTCAAAAGTGTATAAATACATATTAAAACAATACATGTATATACATTTTAACTGAGTCGTTAAGTCATCGTTAGTCGTTACATGTAAGTGTTGTTTTGAAACCTTTAGGTTAACGATCTTGTTAAATGTTGTTAACCCAATGTTTATAATATCAAAAGAGATTTTAAATTATTATATTATCATGATATTATGATGTACGAATATCTCTTAATATGATATATATACATTAAATGTCGTTACAACGATAAACGTTACATATATGTCTCGTTTCAAAATTATTAAGTTAGTAGTCTTGTTTTTACATATGTAGTTCATTGTTAATATAATTAATGATATGTTTACTTATCATAATATCATGTTAACTATATATATAACCATATATATGTCATCATATAGTTTTTTTACAAGTTTTAACGTTCGTGAATCACCGGTCAACTTGGGTGGTCAATTGTCTATATGAAACCTATTTCAATTAATCAAGTCTTAACAAGTTTGATTGCTTAACATGTTGGAAACATTTAATCATGTAAACATCAATCTCAATTAATATATATAAACATGGAAAAGTTCGGGTCACTACAGTACCTACCCGTTAAATAAATTTCGTCCCGAAATTTTAAGCTGTTGAAGGTGTTGACGAATCTTCTGGAAATAGATGCGGGTATTTCTTCTTCATCTGATCTTCACGCTCCCAGGTGAACTCGGGTCCTCTACGAGCATTCCATCGAACCTTAACAATTGGTATCTTGTTTTGCTTAAGTCTTTTAACCTCACGATCCATTATTTCGACGGGTTCTTCGATGAATTGGAGTTTTTCGTTGATTTGGATTTCATCTAACGGAATAGTGAGATCTTCTTTAGCAAAACATTTCTTCAAATTCGAGACGTGGAAAGTGTTATGTACAGCCGCGAGTTGTTGAGGTAACTCAAGTCGGTAAGCTACTGGTCCGACACGATCAATAATCTTGAATGGTCCAATATACCTTGGATTTAATTTCCCTCGTTTACCAAATCGAACAACGCCTTTCCAAGGTGAAACTTTAAGCATGACCATCTCTCCAATTTCAAATTCTATATCTTTTCTTTTAATGTCAGCGTAGCTCTTTTGTCGACTTTGGGCGGTTTTCAACCGTTGTTGAATTTGGATGATCTTCTCGGTAGTTTCTTGTATAATCTCCGGACCCGTAATCTGTCTATCCCCCACCTCACTCCAACAAATCGGAGACCTGCACTTTCTACCATAAAGTGCTTCAAACGGCGCCATCTCAATGCTTGAATGGTAGCTGTTGTTGTAGGAAAATTCTGCTAACGGTAGATGTCGATCCCAACTGTTTCCGAAATCAATAACACATGCTCGTAGCATGTCTTCAAGCGTTTGTATCGTCCTTTCGCTCTGCCCATCAGTTTGTGGATGATAGGCAGTACTCATGTCTAGACGAGTTCCTAATGCTTGCTGTAATGTCTGCCAGAATCTTGAAATAAATCTGCCATCCCTATCAGAGATAATAGAGATTGGTATTCCATGTCTGGAGACGACTTCCTTCAAATACAGTCGTGCTAACTTCTCCATCTTGTCATCTTCTCTTATTGGTAGGAAGTGTGCTGATTTGGTGAGACGATCAACTATTACCCAAATAGTATCAAAACCACTTGCAGTCCTTGGCAATTTAGTGATGAAATCCATGGTAATGTTTTCCCATTTCCATTCCGGGATTTCGGGTTGTTGAAGTAGACCTGATGGTTTCTGATGCTCAGCTTTGACCTTAGAACACGTCAAACATTCTCCTACGTATTTAGCAACATTGGCTTTCATACCCGGCCACCAAAAATGTTTCTTGAGATCCTTGTACATCTTCCCCGTTCCAGGATGTATTGAGTATCTGGTTTTATGAGCTTCTCTAAGTACCATTTCTCTCATATCTCCAAATTTTGGTACCCAAATCCTTTCAGCCCTATACCGGGTTCCGTCTTCCCGAATATTAAGATGCTTCTCCGATCCTTTGGGTATTTCATCCTTTAAATTTCCCTCTTTTAAAACTCCTTGTTGCGCCTCCTTTATTTGAGTAGTAATGTTATTATGAATCATTATATTCATAGATTTTACTCGAATGGGTTCTCTATCCTTCCTGCTCAAGGCATCGGCTACCACATTTGCCTTCCCCGGGTGGTAACGAATCTCAAAATCGTAATCATTCAATAATTCAATCCACCTACGCTGCCTCATATTCAGTTGTTTCTGATTAAATATGTGTTGAAGACTTTTGTGGTCGGTATATATAATACTTTTGACCCCATATAAGTAGTGCCTCCAAGTCTTTAATGCAAAAACAACCGCGCCTAATTCCAAATCATGCGTCGTATAATTTTGTTCGTGAATCTTCAATTGTCTAGACGCATAAGCAATCACCTTCGTTCGTTGCATTAATACACAACCGAGACCTTGCTTTGATGCGTCACAATAAATCACAAAATCATCATTCCCTTCAGGCAATGACAATATAGGTGCCGTAGTTAGCTTTTTCTTCAATAACTGAAACGCTTTCTCTTGTTCATCATTCCATTCAAATTTCTTCCCTTTATGCGTTAATGCAGTCAAGGGTTTTGCTATTCTGGAAAAGTCTTGGATGAACCTTCTATAGTAACCAGCTAGTCCTAAAAACTGGCGTATGTGTTTCGGAGTTTTCGGGGTTTCCCACTTTTCAACAGTTTCTATCTTTGCCGGATCCACCTTAATACCTTCTTCGTTCACTATGTGACCGAGGAATTGAACTTCTTCCAACCAAAATGCACACTTTGAAAACTTAGCGTACAATTCTTCCTTCCTCAATACTTCTAACACCTTTCTCAAATGTTCACCGTGTTCTTGGTCATTCTTTGAGTAAATAAGTATGTCATCAATGAAAACAATGACAAACTTGTCAAGGTATGGTCCACACACTCGGTTCATAAGGTCCATGAACACAGCTGGTGCATTAGTTAAACCAAACGGCATGACCATAAACTCGTAATGACCGTAACGTGTTCTGAAAGCAGTCTTTGGAATATCATCTTCTTTCACCCGCATTTGATGATACCCGGAACGTAAGTCAATCTTTGAATAAACAGACGAGCCTTGTAGTTGATCAAATAAGTCGTCGATTCTCGGTAGTGGGTAGCGGTTCTTGATGGTAAGTTTGTTCAACTCTCGGTAGTCGATACACAACCTGAATGTACCATCTTTCTTCTTGACAAACAAAACAGGAGCTCCCCACGGTGATGTGCTTGGTCGAATGAAACCACGCTCTAAAAGTTCTTGTAATTGGCTTTGCAGTTCTTTCATCTCGCTGGGTGCGAGTCTGTAAGGAGCACGAGCTATTGGTGCAGCTCCTGGTACAAGATCTATTTGAAATTCAACGGATCGATGTGGGGGTAATCCCGGTAATTCTTTCGGAAATACATCGGGAAATTCTTTTGCAATGGGAACATCATTGATGCTCTTTTCTTCAGTTTGTACTTTCTCGACGTGTGCTAGAACAGCATAGCAACCTTTTCTTATTAGTTTTTGTGCCTTCAAATTACTAATAAGATGTAGCTTCGTGTTGCCCTTTTCTCCGTACACCATTAAGGGTTTTCCTTTTTCTCGTATAATGCGAATTGCATTTTTGTAACAAACGATCTCCGCTTTCACTTCTTTCAACCAGTCCATACCGATTATCACATCAAAACTCCCTAACTCTACTGGTATCAAATCAATCTTAAATGTTTCGCTAACCAGTTTAATTTCTCGATTCCGACATATATTATCTGCTGAAATTAATTTACCATTTGCTAATTCGAGTAAAAATTTACTATCCAAAGGCGTCAATGGACAACTTAATTTAGCACAAAAATCTCTACTCATATAGCTTCTATCCGCACCCGAATCAAATAAAACGTAAGCAGATTTATTGTCAATAAGAAACGTACCCGTAACAAGCTCCGGGTCTTCCTGTGCCTCTACCGCATTAATATTGAAAACTCTTCCACGGCCTTGTCCATTCGTGTTCTCCTGGTTCGGGCAATTTCTAATAATGTGGCCTGGTTTTCCACATTTATAACAAACTACATTGGCATAACTTGCTCCGACACTACTTGCTCCGTCATTACTCGTTCCGACACCATTTGTTCCTTTCGTTCTATTAATCCCTGGTCCGTAGACCTCACACTTCGCCGCGCTATGACCATTTCTTTTACACTTGTTGCAAAATTTGGTGCAGAACCCCGAGTGATTCTTTTCACACCTTTGGCATAGTTGCTTCTGATTGTTGTTGTTGTTGTTGCGGTTATTATTGTTGTTGGGATGATTGTTGTAGTTGCTGCTGTTGTTGTTGTTGTTGTTGTTGTTGGGCCGTTTGTTGTAGTTGCGATTGATGTTGCGATTGTTGGGATAATTGTTGCGATTATTGTTGTAATTGCTGTTGTTGTTGTATTGGTGATTCTTATCACCGTTTTCCTCCCACTTTCTTTTGACTTGCTTCACATTGGCCTCTTCAGCAGTCTGTTCTTTAATTCTTTCTTCAATCTGGTTCACTAGTTTGTGAGCCATTCTACATGCCTGTTGTATGGAGGCGGGCTCGTGTGAACTTATATCTTCTTGGATTCTTTCCGGTAATCCTTTCACAAACGCGTCGATCTTCTCTTCCTCATCTTCGAATGCTCCCGGACACAATAGGCACAATTCTGTGAATCGTCTTTCGTACGTGGTAATATCAAATCCTTGGGTTCGTAACCCTCTAAGTTCTGTCTTGAGCTTATTGACCTCGGTTCTGGGACGGTACTTTTCGTTCATCAAGTGCTTGAATGCTGACCACGGTAGTGCGTACGCATCATCTTGTCCCACTTGCTCTAGATAGGTATTCCACCATGTTAACGCAGAACCTGTGAAGGTATGCGTAGCGTACTTCACTTTGTCCTCTTCAGTACACTTACTTATGGCAAACACCGATTCAACCTTCTCGGTCCACCGTTTCAATCCGATCGGTCCTTCGGTTCCATCAAATTCCAAAGGTTTGCAGGCAGTGAATTCTTTGTAGGTGCATCCTACACGATTTCCTGTACTGCTAGATCCAAGGTTATTGTTGGTATGTAGCGCAGCCTGTACTGCGGCTATGTTTGAAGCTAGAAAAGTACGGAATTCCTCTTCATTCATATTCACGGTGTGTCGAGTAGTCGGTGCCATTTCCTTCAAAATAGTTAAATGGAACAAGTTAATCATACAGAACATTAAGAGTAGTTAATAGTATTTCGTAGCATAATATGAACTCATTTATAAAAGCTTTTTCTTCATATTAGCGTTTTATAAGTTTAAATTCGGGTAGTACCTACCCGTTAAGTTCATACTTAGTAGCTAATATACAATTCAACTACTACAATTCTATATGAAAAACTGATTATAATAATATTTCGCGTTCAAACTTTTATACAATATTTTACAAACTTACAATACCGCTTATTTTACATAAAGCATGAAATATAGCACACAATAACTTTGATACAAGATAGTTGTGAAGACAATTCTAGCTAGTACACAAGTCGTTCAGCAAAGGCAATAAAGACACGTAATTCATACGTCCAGAAACAAGTCATGCATTCTGGTTTTACTAGGACTAATTCCCATCCTTGGTCTTGTGCAACATAACCGTTATGGCCGTTGATAAGACAGCGTGTTGTAACGTCATCAAAGGGACGAGGGTTACGTAATGTCCAACAGTCCCGTAATAATCTAAAAACCTCATTTCTTACCCCAATTACCGACTCCGTCACTTGTGGAAACGTTTTGTTTAATAGTTGTAGCCCGATGTTCTTGTTCTCACTTTGGTGAGAAGCGAACATTACTAATCCGTAAGCATAACATGCTTCTTTATGTTGCATGTTAGCCGCTTTTTCTAAATCACGAAGTCCAATATTCGGATATATTGAGTCAAAATAATTTCTTAACCCGTTGCGTAAAATAGCATTTGGGTTCCCCGCAATATATGCGTCAAAGTAAACACATCGTAACTTATGGGTTTCCCAATGTGATATCCCCCATCTTTCAAACGAAAGTCTCTTATAAACCAAGACATTCTTGGAACGTTCTTCGAATGTCTTACAAACTGATCTCGCCTTAAATAGTTGTGCCGAAGAATTCTGGCCGACTCTAGACAAGATTTCATCAATCATGTCTCCGGGTAGGTCTCTTAAAATATTGGGTTGTCTATCCATTTTGTGTTTTTAAACTGTAAAATAGACAAGAGTTAGATTCATAAAAAAAATACTTATTAATACAAGCAATTTTTACATATATCATAAAGCATAAGAACACTATATTCCATATATTACACCACACGAATACAACTATCTTATTCCGACTCGCTCGTTTCTTCTTCTTCGGTTTTGGTTCGTTTTGCCAAGTTTCTAGGGATATATGATGTTCCCCTAATACGAGCCGTCGTTGTCCACATTGGTTTAGAAAAACCTGGTGGTTTAGAGGTTCCCGGGTCATTGTTACAACTTAAGGACTTCGGCGGTTGACGATACATATAAAGTTCATCGGGGTTGGAATTAGATTTCTCTATTTTTATGCCCTTTCCCTTATTATTTTCTTTTGCCTTTTTAAATTCAGTTGGGGTAATTTCTATAACATCATCGGAATTCTCGTCGGAATCCGATTCATCGGAGAATTGGTAATCCTCCCAATATTTTGCTTCCTTGGCGGAAACACCATTGACCATAATTAACTTTGGTCGGTTGGTTGAGGATTTTCTTTTACTTAACCGTTTTATTATTTCCCCCACCGGTTCTATTTCTTCATCCGGTTCCGATTCTTCTTCCGGTTCCGATTCTTCTTCCGGTTCCGACTCTTCTTCCGGTTCCTCTTCGGGAACTTGTGAATCAGTCCACAAATCATTCCAATTTACATTTGACTCTTCATTATTATTAGGTGAGTCAATGGGACTTGTTCTAGAGGTAGACATCTATCACATAATATCAAACACGTTAAGAGATTAATATATCACATAATATTCATATGTTAAAAATATATAGTTTCCAACAAAAATGTTAAGCAATCATTTTTAAAGAAAACACGGTCGAAGTCCAGACTCACTAATGCATCCTAACAAACTCGATAAGACACACTAATGCAAATTTTCTGGTTCTCTAAGACCAACGCTCGGATACCAACTGAAATGTCCCGTTCTTATTGATTAAAAACGTTCCATATTAATTGATTTCGTTGCGAGGTTTTGACCTCTATATGAGACGTTTTTCAAAGACTGCATTCATTTTTAAACAAACCATAACCTTTATTTCATCAATAAAGGTTTAAAAAGCTTTACGTAGATTATCAAATAATGATAATCTAAAATATCCTGTTTACACACGACCATTACATAATGGTTTACAATACAAATATGTTACAACAAAATAAGTTTCTTGAATGCAGTTTTTACACAATATCATACAAGCATGGACTCCAAATCTTGTCCTTATTTAAGTATGCGACAGCGGAAGCTCTTAATAATCACCTGAGAATAAACATGCTTAAAACGTCAACAAAAATGTTGGTGAGTTATAGGTTTAACCTATATATATCAAATCGTAACAATAGACCACAAGATTTCATATTTCAATACACATCCCATACATAGAGATAAAAATCATTCATATGGTGAACACCTGGTAACCGACAATAACAAGATGCATATATAAGAATATCCCCATCATTCCGGGACACCCTTCGGATATGATATAAATTTCGAAGTACTAAAGCATCCGGTACTTTGGATGGGGTTTGTTAGGCCCAATAGATCTATCTTTAGGATTCGCGTCAATTAGAGTGTCTGTTCTCTAATTCTTAGATTACCAGACTTAATAAAAAGGGGCATATTCGATTTCGATAATTCAACCATAGAATGTAGTTTCACGTACTTGTGTCTATTTTGTAAATCATTTATAAAACCTGCATGTATTCTCATCCCAAAAATATTAGATTTTAAAAGTGGGACTATAACTCACTTTCACAGATTTTTACTTCGTCGGGAAGTAAGACTTGGCCACTGGTTGATTCACGAACCTATAACAATATATACATATATATCAAAGTATGTTCAAAATATATTTACAACACTTTTAATATATTTTGATGTTTTAAGTTTATTAAGTCAGCTGTCCTCGTTAGTAACCTACAACTAGTTGTCCACAGTTAGATGTACAGAAATAAATCGATAAATATTATCTTGAATCAATCCACGACCCAGTGTATACGTATCTCAGTATTGATCACAACTCAAACTATATATATTTTGGAATCAACCTCAACCCTGTATAGCTAACTCCAACATTCACATATAGAGTGTCTATGGTTGTTCCGAAATATATATAGATGTGTCGACATGATAGGTCGAAACATTGTATACGTGTCTATGGTATCTCAAGATTACATAATATATAATACAAGTTGATTAAGTTATGGTTGGAATAGATTTGTTACCAATTTTCACGTAGCTAAAATGAGAAAAATTATCCAATCTTGTTTTACCCATAACTTCTTCATTTTAAATCCGTTTTGAGTGAATCAAATTGCTATGGTTTCATATTGAACTCTATTTTATGAATCTAAACAAAAAAGGTATAGGTTTCTAGTCGGAAAAATAAGTTACAAGTCGTTTTTGTAAAGGTAGTCATTTCAGTCGAAAGAACGACGTCTAGATGACCATTTTAGAAAACATACTTCCACTTTGAGTTTAACCATAATTTTTGGATATAGTTTCATGTTCATAATAAAAATCATTTTCTCAGAATAACAACTTTTAAATCAAAGTTTATCATAGTTTTTAATTAACTAACCCAAAACAGCCCGCGGTGTTACTACGACGGCGTAAATCCGGTTTTACGGTGTTTTTCGTGTTTCCAGGTTTTAAATCATTAAGTTAGCATATCATATAGATATAGAACATGTGTTTAGTTGATTTTAAAAGTCAAGTTAGAAGGATTAACTTTTGTTTGCGAACAAGTTTAGAATTAACTAAACTATGTTCTAGTGATTACAAGTTTAAACCTTCGAATAAGATAGCTTTATATGTATGAATCGAATGATGTTATGAACATCATTACTACCTTAAGTTCCTTGGATGAACCTACTGGAAAAGAGAAAAATGGATCTAGCTTCAATGGATCCTTGGATGGCTCAAAGTTCTTGAAGCAAAATCATGACACGAAAACAAGTTCAAGTAAGATCATCACTTGAAATAAGATTGTTATAGTTATAGAAATTGAACCAAAGTTTGAATATGATTATTACCTTGTATTAGAATGATAACCTACTGTAAGAAACAAAGATTTCTTGAGGTTGGATGATCACCTTACAAGATTGGAAGTGAGCTAGCAAACTTGAAAGTATTCTTGATTTTATGAAACTAGAACTTTTGGAATTTATGAAGAACACTTAGAACTTGAAGATAGAACTTGAGAGAGTTCAATTAGATGAAGAAAATTGAAGAATGAAAGTGTTTGTAGGTGTTTTTGGTCGTTGGTGTATGGATTAGATATAAAGGATATGTAATTTTGTTTTCATGTAAATAAGTCATGAATGATTACTCATATTTTTGTAATCTTATGAGATATTTCATGCTAGTTGCCAAATGATGGTTCCCACATGTGTTAGGTGACTCACATGGGCTGCTAAGAGCTGATCATTGGAGTGTATATACCAATAGTACATACATCTAAAAGCTGTGTATTGTACGAGTACGAATACGGGTGCATACGAGTAGAATTGTTGATGAAACTGAACGAGAATGTAATTGTAAGCATTTTTGTTAAGTAGAAGTATTTTGATAAGTGTATTGAAGTCTTTCAAAAGTGTATAAATACATATTAAAACAATACATGTATATACATTTTAACTGAGTCGTTAAGTCATCGTTAGTCGTTACATGTAAGTGTTGTTTTGAAACCTTTAGGTTAACGATCTTGTTAAATGTTGTTAACCCAATGTTTATAATATCAAAAGAGATTTTAAATTATTATATTATCATGATATTATGATGTACGAATATCTCTTAATATGATATATATACATTAAATGTCGTTACAACGATAAACGTTACATATATGTCTCGTTTCAAAATTATTAAGTTAGTAGTCTTGTTTTTACATATGTAGTTCATTGTTAATATAATTAATGATATGTTTACTTATCATAATATCATGTTAACTATATATATAACCATATATATGTCATCATATAGTTTTTTTACAAGTTTTAACGTTCGTGAATCACCGGTCAACTTGGGTGGTCAATTGTCTATATGAAACCTATTTCAATTAATCAAGTCTTAACAAGTTTGATTGCTTAACATGTTGGAAACATTTAATCATGTAAACATCAATCTCAATTAATATATATAAACATGGAAAAGTTCGGGTCACTACATATATCATATTAAGAGATATTCATACATGATAATATCATGATAATATAATAATTTAAAATCTCATTTGATATTATAAACATTGGGTTAACAACATTTAACAAGATCGTTAACCTAAAGGTTTCAAAACAACACTTACATGTAATGACTAACGATGACTTAACGACTCAGTTAAAATGTATATACATGTAGTGTTTTAATATGTATTTATACACTTTTGAAAGACTTCAATACACTTATCAAAATACTTCTACTTAACAAAAATGCTTACAATTACATCCTCGTTCAGTTTCATCAACAATTCTACTCGTATGCACCCGTATTCGTACTCGTACAATACACAGCTTTTAGATGTATGTACTATTGGTATATACACTCCAATGATCAGCTCTTAGCAGCCCATGTGAGTCACCTAACATATGTGGGAACCATCATTTGGAAACTAGCATGAAATATCTCATAAAATTACAAAAATATGAGTAATCATTCATGACTTATTTACATGAAAACAAAATTACATATCCTTTATATCTAATCCATACACCAATGACCAAAAACACCTACAAACACTTTCATTCTTCAATTTTATTCATCTAATTGATCTCTCTCAAGTTCTATCTTCAAGTTCTAAGTGTTCTTCATAAATTCCAAAAGTTCTAGTTTCATAAAATCAAGAATACTTTCAAGTTTGCTAGCTCACTTCCAATCTTGTAAGGTGATCATCCAACCTCAAGAAATCTTTGTTTCTTACAGTAGGTTATCATTCTAATACAAGGTAATAATCATATTCAAACTTTGGTTCAATTTCTATAACTATAACAATCTTATTTCAAGTGATGATCTAACTTGAACTTGTTTTCGTGTCATGATTCTGCTTCAAGAACTTCGAGCCATCCAAGGATCCATTGAAGCTAGATCCATTTTTCTCTTTTCCAGTAGGTTTATCCAAGGAAATTAAGGTAGTAATGATGTTCATAACATCATTCAATTCATACATATAAAGCTATCTTATTCGAAGGTTTAAACTTGTAATCACTAGAACATAGTTTAGTTAATTCTAAACTTGTTCGCAAACAAAAGTTAATCCTTCTAACTTGACTTTTAAAATCAACTAAACACATGTTCTATATCTATATGATATGCTAACTTAATGACTTAAAACCTGGAAACACGAAAAACACCGTAAAACCGAATTTACGCCGTCGTAGTAACACCGCGGGCTGTTTTGGGTTAGTTAATTAAAAAACTATGATAAACTTTGATTTAAAAGTTGTTATTCTGAGAAAATGATTTTTATTATGAACATGAAACTATATCCAAAAATTATGGTTAAACTCAAAGTGGAAGTATGTTTTCTAAAATGGTCATCTAGACGTCGTTCTTTCGACTGAAATGACTACCTTTACAAAAACGACTTGTAACTTATTTTTCCGACTATAAACCTATAATTTTTCTGTTTAGATTCATAAAATAGAGTTCAATATGAAACCATAGCAATTTGATTCACTCAAAACGGATTTAAAATGAAGAAGTTATGGGTAAAACAAGATTGGATAATTTTTCTCATTTTAGCTACGTGAAAATTGGTAACAAATCTATTCCAACCATAACTTAATCAACTTGTATTGTATATTATGTAATCTTGAGATACCATAGACACGTATACAATGTTTCGACCTATCATGTCGACACATCTATATATATTTCGGAACAACCATAGACACTCTATATGTGAATGTTGGAGTTAGCTATACAGGGTTGAGGTTGATTCCAAAATATATATAGTTTGAGTTGTGATCAATACTGAGATACGTATACACTGGGTCGTGGATTGATTCAAGATAATATTTATCGATTTATTTCTGTACATCTAACTGTGGACAACTAGTTATAGGTTACTAACGAAGACAGCTGACTTAATAAACTTAAAACATCAAAATATATTAAAAGTGTTGTAAATATATTTTGAACATACTTTAATATATATGTATATATTGTTATAGGTTCGTGAATCAACAGTGGCCAAGTCTTACTTCTCGACGAAGTAAAAATCTGTGAAAGTGAGTTATAGTCCCACTTTTAAAATCTAATATTTTTGGGATGAGAATACATGCAGGTTTTATAAATGATTTACAAAATAGACACAAGTACGTGAAACTACATTCTATGGTTGAATTATCGAAATCGAATATGCCCCTTTTTATTAAGTCTGGTAATCTAAGAATTAGGGAACAGACACCCTAATTGACGCGAATCCTAAAGATAGATCTATTGGGCCTAACAAACCCCATCCAAAGTACCGGATGCTTTAGTACTTCGAAATTTATATCATATCCGAAGGGTGTCCCGGAATGATGGGGATATTCTTATATATGCATCTTGTTATTGTCGGTTACCAGGTGTTCACCATATGAATGATTTTTATCTCTATGTATGGGATGTGTATTGAAATATGAAATCTTGTGGTCTATTGTTACGATTTGATATATATAGGTTAAACCTATAACTCACCAACATTTTTGTTGACGTTTAAAGCATGTTTATTCTCAGGTGAATATTAAGAGCTTCCGCTGTTGCATACTAAAATAAGGACAAGATTTGGAGTCCATGTTTGTATGATATTGTGTAAAAACTGCATTCAAGAAACTGATTTTGATGTAACATATTTGTATTGTAAACCATTATGTAATGGTCGTGTGTAAACAGGATATTTTAGATTATCATTATTTGATAATCTACGTAAAGCTTATTAAACCTTTATTTATGAAATAAAGGTTATGGTTTGTTTTAAAAATGAATGCAGTCTTTGAAAAACGTCTCATATAGAGGTCAAAACCTCGCAACGAAATCAATTAATATGGAACGTTTTTAATCAATAAGAACGGGACATTTCAACTAACATCGGACTGCTAACTACGGACTAAGAAAATATTAAAAGTATTAAAAGTATGTATATATATATATATATATATATATATATATATATATATATATATATATATATATATATATATATATATATATATATATATATATATATATATATATATATGTAACGATTACTTGAAAAGAAAATATGTTGATATATTATATATATGGTTAGGTTTGTGATATCTATCGGAGACCAAGTCGTGATAAATACCTTCAAGGCGAAAGTGAGTATATAGTCCCACTTTTAAACTCTAAATATTTCGGGATGAGAATACATGCATTTTATGATTTACGTTATGGACACAAGTGATTAAAAATATATATTCTACGTTGAGTTGTACCACTGGCATACTTCCCTGTAACTTGGTAACTATTATTTACATGAGGTATTGTAAACGCGAATCCTGTTGATAGATCTATCGGGCCTGACAACCCCAACCGGACTGGACGACCAGTATTCAACGGTTGCACAGTACTTCGTTTCGGTAACTACACTTGGTACGGTGTAGTAAGATTTCATAATAAAGGGAATATGCGACGTTGATTAAATGTTAAGTATGGTTATCAAGTGCTCAACAACTTAGAATATTTTTATTAAAACGTTTATATATGAAATCTTGTGGTCTATATTTATAACGCTGCCGGCATTAAACCTATATCTCACCAACTTTATGTTGACGTTTTAAGCATGTTTATTCTCAGGTGATAACTAAAAGCTTCCGCTGCAACATGTTGAATTTAAGCAAGATCTTGAGTATGCATATTTGTGTCAAAAATAAAACTGCATATCAGAGGATTTGTAATGTAAAATATGTTGGAAGTCGTATTATTATTATCACATGTAAAGTTTGTAAGTCTAAGATTATCGCTAAACGATAATCATTATTAAGTTGTTTAAACCTTGTATTTGTATTGAAAGCTATGGTTTGTATTGTAAAAACGAATGCAGTTTTTGAAAAATGTCGCATATAGAGGTCAATACCTCGCGATGAAATCATATGTTATTGTAATCGTCCTTATGGTTAAGGTCGGGTTATGACATGTGGTATCAGAGCGTTGGTCTTAGAGAACCAGAAAATTTGCATTAGTGTGTCTTATCGAGTTTGTTAGGATGCATTAGTGAGTCTGGACTTTGACAATGTTTGATTTAGAAAACTATTGCTTATCCTTGTTGGTTAAAAATTAATATGTAAATATTATGTGGTACTAACATGCTAGTTGTTATGTGATAGATGTCTAGCTTAGAACTTGTTATCACATTCAGCGACTCCGAACCAGAATCTTCAGATGGTGTTCCAGTCATTAACCTATCCGATGATGAAAACGACACCTTTGGGGAAGACTCACAAGTTCCGGATGAATCAATTGAAGAGGAACCGGAAAGTGATCCTGAGGAGGAAGAAATACAGGAAATTACGAAAGACAAGTTCGAACGAGGAAAGAAACGAAAGGCTACTGAATTGGAAAATCCAAATCCCGAGTTTAGAGAGGATGTTGTGGCACCAACTCCACCAGATACTTCCACACCTATTCCCGCTATTCCTATTAGTTCTATCCCGGCATCCAGTTCTTCAGCCCCTCAGCCAAAATGCAGGGAGACAACCAGGATAACCTTTAAGCGATTCCTTTGAACACAAACGCTTTTGGTTAAATGATGCGCTGTTGTTTTAAACGATGGGATCATATAACATTTTGTACTGTAGTTTGCTTAATGTTTGATGTAAGATAAGCATATGTAAAATAGTGAAGTGTGAAATGCAATAATTTTCCATGGTTGAGTATTATTTGGGTGGTAGTAATTGATTTTCATACTAAGCTATTAAGTATGAACTTTAACGGGTAGGTACTACCCTAGGTATAATTATAAAATGCTAATAAGAAGAAAAGGCTTTTATAATAATAACTGGTTCATATTATAAATAAGCTACGATGTACTGTAAATACATACTACATCTATAATATTCCATGTGAATAATTATTTTTTTCATTCTTGTTGAAGATTATGGCGCGATTGAACCGAATGACGGAACAAGAAATCCAGGAACTCATCAATCAGCGAGTGAACGACAGAATGTTATGGGTCGAGGCTGCAAGAGGTGCTGCAGTTAACCCAAATCCTCGTGTGGGGTGCACTTACAAAACTTTTCAAGGTTGCAAGCCCTCATCATTCAGTGGAACAGAAGGACCGGTCGGTTTAACCCGGTGGATCGAAAAGATTGAGTCTGTGTTTAAAATCAGTGGTTGTATTGAGAAGGACATGACCAAGTATGCATCGTGCACCTTACAAGATAGTGCACTCACATGGTGGAAAAACTATGTGAAGGCCGTAGGAGGAGATGTAGCTTATGATACTCCCTGGGAAGAATTCAAAACAATGCTAATCAACGAGTATTGTCCAAGGAACGAGGTTAGGAAGTTGGAAGCTGAATTACGAAACCTGAAAGTTGTTGGTACTGAACTCACCAACTACAATCAGCGATTCATGGAATTAGCTTTGCAATGTCCCGAATTCGTACCAACCGAAGAACGGAAGATAGAACTGTACAAAGATGGTTTGCCTAAAAATGTCAAAGCAAATGTTACAGCATCGAAACCCAAGACTATTCACGAAGCCATCACCATGGCGAACTAGTTGATGGACCAGATTATTCTGGATAAGAACACCGATGTCAAGACATCGGGAAACAAAAGAAAGTGGGAAGGTAATCATCAACAATCCAACAAGAAACAAGAAACCACGTAAGGTGCGGGTAGCGGTTCGAACTCAGGTTACAAAGGATGAAATCTTTTATGTAACAGATGCCACAAACATCACTCTAGTTATTGTAATGTGGTGTGTGAAAATTGTAATCGAAGGGGTCATCTTGCTGAAGATTGTCGGATTCCTGTTACAAATACAAATGGCACCAAGACTCCTGCCACTAATGCAAATAGAACTGCCTTGGCCACTGTTACCTGTTATGGATGTGGGAAACAGGGTCATTATAAGAGCCAGTATCCGAATCCAGAGAAGAATAATGGATCTGCACGTGGAAGAGCATTTGTTATTAATGCTAGAGAGGCGTCTGAAGACCCGGAGCTTGTTACGGGTACGTTTACCATTAATAACTTATCCGCATCTATTATATTTGATACTGGTGCCGATAGAAGTTACGTGAGTAGAGACTTTTACGCTAAATTGAATTGTTCATCATTACCTCTAGATGCTAAGTACATGATTGAGTTAGCTAATGGTAAACTAATTAAAGCCGATAAAATTTGCCGTGATTGTAAAATAAATTTAGCCGGAGAAATATTTAAGATTGATTTGATACCCGTAGAATTAGGAAGTTTTGATGTAATAGTCGGCATAGACTGGATGTCCAAAATAAGAGCTGAAGTTGTGTGTTCCAAGAAGGCAATTCGCATTCCTCGTAAGGATAAAACGCCAGTAATGATTTATGGAGAGAAGGGTAACTCAAAGCTAAAACTCATTAGTTGTTTGAAAGCTCAAAAGTGCTTGAAGAAAGGGTGTTATGCTATCTTAGCACATATTAATAAAGTCGAAACGAAGGAAAAAGTGAAGAGCATCAATGGCGTGCCTGTGGCAAGAGATTTTCCCGAAGTCTTTCTAGAAGAGTTGCCGGGATTACCTCCATTTAGATCTGTAGAATTTCAAATAGATCTAGTACCAGGAGCTGCACCAGTGGCTCGTGCTCCATATAGACTTGCACCGTCTGAGTTAAAAGAACTTCAGAGTCAGTTAAAAAAATTACTGGACCGTGGATTCATACGACCAAGTACTTCACCGTGGGGAGCTCCGATTTTATTCGTAAAGAAGAAAGATGGATCTTTTAGGATGTGTATAGATTATCGTGAATTAAATAAGTTAACTATCAAGAATCGGTATCCACTACCGAGAATTGACGACTTATTTGATCAGTTGCAAGGATCATGTGATGCGGGTGAGCTGGGCAATGTAACCAGCAACACAGCCAGCTCGAGCTCAAAAGATGTTACACCCGAATCAGGCCAAGCAATGGTCGTGTTGCCATCTATTTCGTATCATCTAAGTGTTTTTAGAGCTGGTTCAAGAAGCTCAGGGGTGACCCTACTTCAGTCCTTAAACTGAAGTAGTTATGTTTTCGTGAATACAGTTTTTGATAGTTGAAGGCAAGCCAGCAACGAAGAAGAACAAGCTAGCCGGACCAGCAAATGAGCTTAGTTCAGTCAGTAAAGCTTTAATTCACTCAGCCGGGTAACCAGCAAATCGAACCAGCAAAGTTATACTCAGACGAGCCAGCTAGTTCAACCAGCTGACGAATTTTAAGTTCAACCAGCACACGAAACTTAGTTCAACCAGCAGGCGACGCTATTTTCTTTCTAAAGGGCCAACTTGCTGATACAATTCAAAGTTTACTTATGCTTTTCAATAAACCGGTCAGGTCATGTGCTTAACACGTGTGTGGCTATTCTAGAAGAATGTTAGCTATCCAAGGAAGATTCCCATTTATCATTGGATGCTTTTATCATGGGAAGGAGCACTAACAAATGGCAGGCTTTTTGTAGATTGTGTCCTTTATTCTTATTGGCTAATTTATAATTGTTTGTCCTTTTTTGTCTCCATTTCCTTTTTATGTTTTTGTCTTATTTAGAAAATAGCTGTTAAGCTTCTACTATAAATAGAGAGCTCTTGTAATTGTAAAACTTGGTTGATGATTGAATGAAAAGTTTGATAGAGCTTATCTATTTACAAAATCTTTGTGTCTTTACGAATCTTTGATTCCGGTGGCTAAGAGTGGTTTCTTTATCAGTGTTTGTGGTGTTACTTTATCAAACATTGTGGTGAAATCCAAATCTTCATATCTGATATTATAGTTGTGGTGGAATCTTTATCAGCTGTAGTTGAAGATTTGGAGTGTTTCTAGATCTCTAATTGTGGTGGTATCTTTATCAATTTGGGGTTTAGATTCTTCTATCCTTGTGTTCTTATTTCAGAGTTTTATACTCTGTTTTTTGGGGCTGTTACTGTTACAAATTTGGGGGTTTGTGTTCAGATCTGTTTAAGTGAAGAAAGCTTGTTCTAAATTGCGTTTTTAAAGTCATAATCACGCATCATCATGTGTGTACTCAAAAATCGACCTAAGGTCGGGCTATCATCAACTACGTGTCAAAGAAGAAGATATTCCGAAAACTGCTTTTCGGACACGTTATGGTCATTATGAATTTTTGGTCATGCCGTTTGGATTGACAAATGCGCCAGCTATATTCATTGACCTCATGAATCGAGTTTGTAGTCCGTATTTAGATAAGTTTGTTATCGTTTTCATTGACGATATTCTTATCTATTCCAAGAGTGAGCAAGAGCATGAGCAGCATTTAAGGATGGTATTAGAATTGTTAAGAAAAGAACAGTTATATGCCAAATTTTCTAAGTGTGCATTTTGGTTGAAAGAAGTGCAATTTCTTGGCCACGTTGTTAGTAGCAAAGGAATTCAGGTTGATCCAGCTAAAATTGAGGCCATTGAAAAATGAGAGACTCCTAAGACACCAACGCAGATACGCCAATTTTTGGGTTTAGCTGGTTATTATAGAAGGTTTATTCAAGATTTTTCCCGAATAGCTAAACCATTAACAGCGTTAACGCAAAAAGGGAAGAAGTACGAATGGACTTCTGAGCAGGAAAGTGCATTTCAATTACTGAAGAAGAAGTTGACTACAGCACCTATTTTATCGTTACCTGAAGGGAACGATGATTTTGAGATATATTGTGACGCTTCGCGACAAGGTTTTGGTTGCGTCCTTATGCAACGGAAGAAAGTTATAGCATACGCATCCTGACAATTGAAGATTCACGAGCGGAATTATACGACACATGATTTAGAAATGGGAGCAGTAGTGTTTGCATTGAAGATATGGAGACACTATTTATATGGGGTTAAATGCACTGTGTTTACTGATCATAAAAGCCTTCAACATATTTTTGATCAGAAACAGCTGAACATGAGGCAACGTAGGTGGGTCGAGCTGATAAACGACTATGATTGTGAGATTCGCTATCATCCCGGGAAAGCGAATGTAGTGGCCGACGCTCTAAGCAGAAAGGAACGGGAACCAATTCGAGTACGAGCAATGAACATAAAAATTCGCATGAATCTCAACTCACAAATCAAAGAGGCTCAACGAGAAGCTCATACTAAAGAAAACATAGGAAATGAAATAATGAAGAAGTATGAGAAGCAACTCGTTATGCGGGAAGACGGAATTCGATATTTTGCAAACCGTATTTGGGTACTGAAGTTGGGTGGATTAAGGAAGTTGATATTGAATGAGGCACATAAGACAAGATACTCGATACATCCTGGAGTTGGAAAGATGTATCAAGATCTTAAGACGCATTATTGGTGGCCTAATTTGAAGACAGACGTTGCAACATATGTTGGGGAATGTTTAACTTGTTCCAAAGTCAAAGCAGAACACCAGAAGCCGTCAGGGTTACTTCAACAACCAGAAATCCCAGAATGGAAATGGGACGGTGTTACCATGGATTTCATCACAAAGTTACCTAAGACTGCCTAGGGTTATGACACCATTTGGGTAATAGTTGATCGTCTCACCAAATCTGCACATTTCTTGCCTATAAAGGAAACAGATAGAATGGAGAAACTATTACGATTATACATAAAGGAAATTGTTTCAAGGCATGGAATACCTATTTCCATTATATCCGATCGTGATAGTAGATTTACATCAAAGTTTTGGCAATCACTACAGGAGGCCCTGGGAACTCGTTTGGATATGAGCACCGCATATCATCCACAAACTGACGGGCAGAGTGAAAGAACAATTCAGACTCTTGAAGACATGCTCAGGGCATGTGTGATCGATTTTGGAAACGGATGGGATAAGTATCTACCATTAGCAGAATTCTCGTATAATAACAGTTATCATGCGAGCATTAAAGCTGCACCATTTGAAGCACTGTATGGAAGGAAGTGTAGATCCCCTATCTGTTGGAATGAAGTAGGAGATCGACAATTAACTGGTCCCGAGATCATACATGAAACGACTAAGAAGATAGTACAAATCAAGGAGAGATTGAAAACAGCCCGTAGTCTCCAAAAGAGCTACGCGGATGTCCGAAGGAAACCATTAGAGTTTCAGATCAGTGACATGGTTATGCTAAAGGTGTCACCTTGGAAAGGTGTAATACGTTTTGGAAAAAGGGGTAAACTGAACCCAAGGTATGTAGGCCCGTTCAAGATCATCGAACGCATTGGACCGGTAGCTTATCGACTCGAGTTACCACAACAACTCGCCGGAGTACATAATTCATTTCACGTCTCAAACCTCAAGAAATGTCTTGCAAAGGAAGATCTCACCATTCCTCTTGAAGAAATCCAAGTCGATGAGAAACTACAATTCATAGAAGAACCAGTCGAAATCATGGACCGTGAAGTTAAACGGCTCAAGCAGAGCAACATACCAATCGTTAAGGTTCGTTGGAATGCTCGAAGAGGTCCCGAGTTTACTTGGGAACGAGAGGATCAGATGAAACAAAAGTACCCACATTTGTTTCCCCAGAACGCAAAATAGGTACAACTTTAAAATTTCGGGACGAAATTTATTTAACGGGTAGGTACTGTAATGACCCGGATTTTTCCGATCATTTTATACCTATGAGATTAATATTTACATAAATTAAACCTTAGCAACATGATAAGTAATCTAAATTGTTGAGATTTATGTTTTTAAAAAGAGTTTTACACAACGTTTGACCGTCCAATTTGACCGATGATATCACGAACTATATAACATACGATAATTATACGTTTGTGTATATATATGTATTTTTATATATTTAACATGATCTAATAATGTTTTAACATCTCATTTTGTACTAATAACAATGAGTTATAAGTATATTTTGAGACTACTAACTTAAGTTTTCAAAACGATAACTATATGTGACGTTCTTCGACTTAAATACTTAAAACTTATAATGCTTATACATGTATTGATAGATATGTATTTTATCACTTTTAAAGGATTTATATACATAAAACAATATAAGTATATTTACAAAAGATAGCTATATTTGAATCCTCGTTCCGTTTTCTCAAGATTTTTATACGTATATCTAGGGTATATGTACCCGTATCATACCCAGCTTCTATACGTATTTACAATTGGTATATACACATCACAATCACTTTATTAGCAGCCATGAGTCAGCCAATTTTGGATCTTAGCATGCATGATTAATCAATTTGGCATATTACAAGACTTTTGCACAATATTACAAATTTATACATCTTTTCACCACCATTTATACTCCATTCCATTTTCATTTTTACTACACATTTTCTCTAACCAAAAACACAATCTTAGGAACCTTAAGTGTTCTTCACAATCTCAGAAAATAACCATGAAGATCTAGCTTCAAAAACAACCCTTAATCATCATAAGAAAATCCATTCAAGAACATTTCAAAAATCATTCCAAGTAAACAAGTTTACTTCCAACCTTTCAATCCAACTCCACCACTCTTTTGATTCTAGGATGTTTCTCATATCTTAAAGTAACTTTGTCCAAGTAACTTGACGTAGTAACCTTATTCATAATCTTATTCAATTCATATTCATATAGCTATCTTATTTTGTGGTATAAAATTTTAACAACAAGAACATAGTTTGAATGATTTCAAACTTGTTCGCAAACTAAATAGATCCTTCTAACTTGACTTTTAAAACACTTCAAGACCTGTAATATATTATAATGATATGCTAACTTAATAAGATATAACTTGGTTTTACAAAGAACACCTTAAAAACTGAATCTACGTCGTCAGAGTGCAACCGGGGGCTGTTTTGGGTTGGATAAATAAAAACTATCTTGAACTTTGAATTGGAAGTTCATGTTCTAGAAAAATGATATTTCTTATGAATATGTTAACACATAAAAATTTCATGGTTTAACTCAAAGTGTAAGTATTTTTAGAAAAATGATCATTAAATGTTGTTTTTATGATGGAAAATGATCACTTTCATAAGTTTCACCAAAGTTTGACCTATAACCTGTGATTTCGAATACAAAATAAGGTATTATCAGTTCATATTCTTAAAATTTGACTCGATCCAAGGAAGTGACAAGTTGAACCAATAAAAACGGAGTTGTAATGAAGAAACTACGACTAAAACAAGATCGGGTATCCGAAGCTAGTTTAGCTACGAAAATATTTGGAGAAAATTAAATTAATCATATATTTTCTAATTAATATGATATTTCATATATATTTACTTATGATTTGATTTTATATATTTCAGGACCACCCGTAAACAACACGAGAAGATTAATCATAAGACCTCATGATTGTACGCAACACGTCATTTGACAACACGGTACTTTATGTACGCAACATGTCACATGACAACATGGTACCATGGGTCGAGATTAATTCTGATCAATACGAATATGATGGGGTCTTTATTTATTTTATTTAAGCAACTAATTGTGGACCACTAACATCGGACTGCTAACTACGGACTAAGAAAATATTAAAAGTATATATATATATATATATATATATATATATATATATATATATATATATATATATATATATATATATATATATATATAACGATTACTTGAAAAGAAAATATGTTGATATATTATATATATGGTTAGGTTTGTGATATCTATCGGAGACCAAGTCGTGATAAATACCTTCAAGGCGAAAGTGAGTATATAGTCCCACTTTTAAACTCTAAATATTTCGGGATGAGAATACATGCATTTTATGATTTACTTTATGGACACAAGTGATTAAAAATATATATTCTACGTTGAGTTGTACCACTGGCATACTTCCCTGTAACTTGATAACTATTATTTACATGAGGTATTGTAAACGCGAATCCTATTGATAGATCTATCGGGCCTGACAACCCCAACCGGACTAGACGACCAGTATTCAACGGTTGCACAGTACTTCGTTTCGGTAACTACACTTTGTATGGTGTAGTAAGATTTCATAATAAAGGGAATATACGACGTTGATTAAATGTTAAGTATGGTTATCAAGTGCTCAACAACTTAGAATATTTTTATTAAAACGTTTATATATGAAATCTTGTGGTCTATATTTATAACGCTGCCGGCATTAAACCTATATCTCACCAACTTTATGTTGACGTTTTAAGCATGTTTATTCTCAGGTGATAACTAAAAGCTTCCGCTGCAACATGTTGAATTTAAGCAAGATCTTGAGTATGCATATTTGTGTCAAAAATAAAACTGCATATCAGAGGATTTGTAATGTAAAATATGTTGGAAGTCGTATTGTTATTATCACATGTAAAGTTTGTAAGTCTAAGATTATCGGTAAACGATAATCATTATTAAGTTGTTTAAACCTTGTATTTGTAATAAAAGCTATGGTTTGTATTGTAAAAACGAATGCAGTTTTTGAAAAATGTCGCATATAGAGGTTAATACCTCGCGATGAAATCATATGTTATTGTAATTGTCCTTATGGTTAAGGTCGGGTTATGACAGTTTATTTCTACTATGCTCTAGGGATTATTGTATTAATAATTCTCCCGTTTCTTTATATTGCTATACATATTGATATCCACGGTTTGTAATTTTGGTGTTGTTGTTGGACTTTATATTTTTCCCTTATATTTCGGAGCTCCATGCTCTTGTTTTCTCTTCCTGATTCTAAATCAAGCGAATAATGGTCCAAAATTCATAGATATAGAGTTTTGAATGATTACAATGTTCTAAGCAGGAAGGAACAGTAATAGCACGAATTGTTTTGTCAAATTACCAGAATCACTGAGAATAGAACTATCAAGAATACATTTTCTTGATATGTTTAGAGGTTGAATAGAATGTAAGAGTTATGTAACATAACACATGATGATGGTATGATATACTGTGAACCATCATCACATTTCATTAGAAACTCAGCATGACTTACTGTAATATAATCACGTTGGCCAAGCGTCATTATATTATACTAACTCATGCTTCAATTCCCAACACTTCTCCAACAATCATTCATAATTTAAACTCAAATTTATAGAAGGAAATAAACTAAATAGTTTCTTTTATGATGTAACATAGATAGTACGAGGAGATAGATAATTTCGGATGAAAATATTTATCAAAATATCCTCAGAAATATCGAAGATATTTATGATGATATTTTCAGAATTTCTATGATCGAAGGCTGATGTAGAAAGATTTTCCACAAGATTTAACATGGATACGGAGCAAGATATTCTCTAAAGATTTCATCGGATCCAGATTTATCTAGGTTCTTTGAATATATGATATGTTCCTTGTATTTGTCCTTGATCTCCTTCATGATGTGCTCAATCCGTTTTTCAGTACCAAATTTTCTATCGAGCGTTTCTAACACTCCATTCTTTTATCATCACTTTTGGCCATTAAGACCATTTACTACATGCTGCTTCGTCAGCATTTTCAATGTTAACGGATCTGGATCATTGGTTATCAAACCAAGGGGTTTCAAGAGAATTGTGTTTTTAGATGATTAAACGCTGATTTCTGGTAATTGGTATGGCAATTCTAGTTACAAGGTGCAGATGAGTTCATGATAAGACTTCAATAGATAAATATAGTGATTTGTCGGAGAGATTTTATCCAAGGAGCAACGACGTTGCTGGTACGTCTGCTGGTGATGTGGTGGAATATAAAAGGTTCTCTGATAACAATAAAAGAGCACGCATATATATCAAGGTTATAATAAGGTTGTTTCGAATAAAAAAGTCGAAGTTGACTTGCTGGAGCTGTGACAAAATTGGCTAAATTGAAAAGGGATTGCAAAGTTATTTTGAAATGTCCCGTTCTTATTGATTAAAAACGTTCCATATTAATTGATTTCGTTGCGAGGTTTTGACCTCTATATGAGACGTTTTTCAAAGACTGCATTCATTTTTAAAACAAACCATAACCTTTATTTCATAAATAAAGGTTTAAAAAGCTTTACGTAGATTATCAAATAATGATAATCTAAAATATCCTGTTTACACACGACCATTACATAATGGTTTACAATACAAATATGTTACATCGAAATCAGTTTCTTGAATGCAGTTTTTACACAATATCATACAAACATGGACTCCAAATCTTGTCCTTATTTTAGTATGCAACAGCGAAAGCTCTTAGTATTCACCTAAGAATAAACATGCTTTAAACGTCAACAAAAATGTTGGTGAGTTATAGGTTTAACCTATATATATCAAATCGTAACAATAGACCACAAGATTTCATATTTCAATACACATCCCATACATAGAGATAAAAATCATTCATATGGTGAACACCTGGTAACCGACAATAACAAGATGCATATATATAAGAATATCCCCATCATTCCGGGACACCCTTCGGATATGATATAAATTTCGAAGTACTAAAGCATCCGGTACTTTGTATGGGGTTTGTTAGGCCCAATAGATCTATCTTTAGGATTCGCGTCAATTAGGGTGTCTGTTCCCTAATTCTTAGATTACCAGACTTAATAAAAAGGGGCATATTCGATTTCGATAATTCAACCATAGAATGTAGTTTCACGTACTTGTGTCTATTTTGTAAATCATTTATAAAACCTGCATGTATTCTCATCCCAAAAATATTAGATTTTAAAAGTGGGACTATAAATCACTTTCACAGATTTTTACTTCGTCGGGAAGTAAGACTTGGCCACTGGTTGATTCACGAACCTATAACAATATATACATATATATCAAAGTATGTTTAAAATATATTTACAACACTTTTAATATATTTTGATGTTTTAAGTTTATTAAGTCAGCTATCCTCGTTAGTAACCTACAACTAGTTGTCCACAGTTAGATGTACAGAAATAAATCGATAAATATTATCTTGAATCAATCCACGACCCAGTGTATACGTATCTCAGTATTGATCACAACTCAAACTATATATATTTTGGAATCAACCTCAACCCTGTATAGCTAACTCCAACATTCACATATAGAGTGTCTATGGTTGTTCCGAAATATATATAGATGTGTCGACATGATAGGTCGAAACATTGTATATGTGTCTATGGTATCTCAAGATTACATAATATACAATACAAGTTGATTAAGTTATGGTTGGAATAGATTTGTTACCAATTTTCACGTAGCTAAAATGAGAAAAATTATCCAATCTTGTTTTACCCATAACTTCTTCATTTTAAATCCGTTTTGAGTGAATCAAATTGCTATGGTTTCATATTGAACTCTATTTTATGAATCTAAACAGAAAAGTATAGGTTTATAGTCGGAAAAATAAGTTACAAGTCATTTTTGTAAAGGTAGTCATTTCAGTCGAAAGAACGACGTCTAGATGACCATTTTAGAAAACATACTTCCACTTTGAGTTTAACCATAATTTTTGGATATAGTTTCATGTTCATAATAAAAATCATTTTCTCAGAATAACAACTTTTAAATCAAAGTTTATCATAGTTTTTAATTAACTAACCCAAAACAGCCCGCGGTGTTACTACGACGGCGTAAATCCGGTTTTACGGTGTTTTTCGTGTTTCCAGGTTTTAAATCATTAAGTTAGCATATCATATAGATATAGAACATGTGTGTAGTTAGTTTTAAAAGTCAAGTTAGAAGGATTAACTTTTGTTTGCGAACAAGTTTAGAATTAACTAAACTATGTTCTAGTGATTACGAGTTTAAACCTTCGAATAAGATAGTTTTATATATATGAATCGAATGATGTTATGAACATCATTACTACCTCAAGTTTAGTAGGTAAACCTACTGGAAGTGACAAGAAATGATCTAGCTTCAAAGGATCTTGGATGGCTTGAAAGTTCTTGAAGTAGGATCATGACACAAAAACAAGTTCAAGTAAGATTTTTACTCGAATTAAGATAGTTTATAGTTATAGAAATTGAATCAAAGTTTGAATATGAATATTACCTTGAATAAGAAAGATAACCTACTGTATATAACAAAGGTTTCTTGATCTTAGATGATTACTTGGAATGGATTAGAAAGCTTGGAAGTAAATTAGTAAACTTGAAGGGATTTTTGAAGTGTTCTTCCTATGATGATTATAGCTTGATTCTTGAAGTGATTTTTGATGAAGATGATGATTAACTACTAGAAAAATACGTTCATAATAGTGTGTGTGTGTTGAGAGAGAATTAGAAAGAGAATTGGAAGTGAAATGGAGTGAATGATGAGTGGTAATTGGTGAGTGGTGAGTGGGGTTAAAAGGAGTTCTAGTTAGTTGACTAGCTCATGGTAGAAGTTAAAATTGATTAGTCATACATGACATAATCAAGAGTGGAATCCCATGCTAGTTCCTATTGGTATATACTCATAGTAAGTACGTTTTGAAGCTGTGTATAATACGGGTAAGAATACGACTAGAATTCTTGATGAAAGAAAAGAATGGAAAAGTAACTGTAACCATTTTCGTTAAGTATGAGTGTTTTGATATATGGCTTGAAGTCTTCCAAAAGTATTTTAATACATCTAAATACACTACATGTATATACATTTTAACTGAGTCGTTAAGTCATCGTTAGTTGTTACATGTAAGTGTTGTTTTGAAACCTTTAAGTTAACGATCTCAATTAATGTTGTTAACCCATTATTTATTATATCTAATGAGATGTTAAATTATTATATTATCATGATATTATGATATATTAATATATCTTAATATGATATATATACATTTAAATGTCGTTACAACGATAATCGTTACATATATGTCTCGTTTCGAAATCCTTAAGTTAGTAATCTTGTTTATATGTATATAACTCATTGTTAATATACTTATGGAGATACTTACTTATCATAATCTCATGTTAACCATATGTATATCCATATATATATCGTCATGTCGTTTTTACAAGTTTTAACGTTCGTGAATCGCCGGTCAACTTGGGTGGTCAATTGTCTATATGAAACATATTTCAATTAATCAAGTCTTAACAAGTTTGATTGCTTAACATGTTGGAAACATTTAATCATGTAAATATCAATCTCAATTAATATATATAAACATGGAAATGTTCGGGTCACTACAGTACCTACCCGTTAAATAAATTTCGTCCTGAAATTTTAAGCTGTTGAAGGTGTTGACGAATCTTCTGGAAATAGATGCGGGTATTTCTTCTTCATCTGATCTTCATGCTCCCAGGTGAACTCGGGTCCTCTACGAGCATTCCATCAAACCTTAACAATTGGTATCTTGTTTTTCTTAAGTCTTTTAACCTCACGATCCATTATTTCGACGGGTTTTTTAAAATGAATTGGTGTTTTTCGTTGATTTGGATTTCATCTAATGGAATAGTGAGATCTTCTTTAGCAAAACATTTCTTCAAATTCGAGACGTGGAAAGTGTTATGTACAGCCGCGAGTTGTTGAGGTAACTCAAGTCGGTAAGCTACTGGTCCGACACGATCAATAATCTTGAATGGTCCAATATACCTTGGATTTAATTTCCCTCGTTTACCAAATCGAACAACGCCTTTCCAAGGTGCAAATTTAAGCATGACCATCTCTCCAATTTCAAATTCTATATCTTTTCTTTTAATGTCAGCGTAGCTCTTTTGTCGACTTTGGGCGGTTTTCAACCGTTGTTGAATTTGGATGATCTTCTCGGTAGTTTCTTGTATAATCTCCGGACCCGTAATCTATCTATCCCCCACTTCACTCCAACAAATCGGAGACCTGCACTTTCTACCATAAAGTGCTTCAAACGGCGCCATCTCAATGCTTGAATGGTAGCTGTTGTTGTAGGAAAATTTTGCTAATGGTAGATGTCGATCCCAACTGTTTCCGAAATCAATAACACATGCTCGTAGCATGTCTTCAAGCTTTTGTATCGTCCTTTCGCTCTGCCCATCAGTTTGTGGATGATAGGCAGTACTCATGTCTAGACGAGTTCCTAATGCTTGCTGTAATGTCTGCCAGAATCTTGAAATAAATCTGCCATCCCTATCAGAGATAATAGAGATTGGTATTCCATGTCTGGAGACGACTTCCTTCAAATACAGTCGTGCTAACTTCTCCATCTTGTCATCTTCTCTTATTGGCAGGAAATGTGCTGATTTGGTGAGACGATCAACTATTACCCAAATAGTATCAAAACCACTTGCAGTCCTTGGCAATTTAGTGATGAAATCCATGGTAATGTTTTCCCATTTCCATTCCGGGATTTCAGGTTGTTGAAGTAGACCTGATGGTTTCTGATGCTCAGCTTTGACCTTAGAACACGTCAAACATTCTCCTACGTATTTAGCAACATCGGCTTTCATACCCGGCCACCAAAAATATTTCCTGAGATCCTTGTACATCTTCCCCGTTCCAGGATGTATTGAGTATCTGGTTTTATGAGCTTCTCTAAGTACCATTTCTCTCATATCTCCAAATTTTGGTACCCAAATCCTTTCAGCCCTATACCGGGTTCCGTCTTCCCGAATATTAAGATGTTTCTCCGATCCTTTGGGTATTTCATCCTTTAAATTTCCCTCTTTTAAAACTCTTTGTTGCGCCTCCTTTATTTGAGTAGTAAGGTTATTATGAATCATTATATTCATAGATTTTACTCGAATGGGTTCTCTGTCCTTCCTGCTCAAGGCATCGGCTACCACATTTGCCTTCCCCGGGTGGTAACGAATCTCAAAGTCGTAATCATTCAATAATTCAATCCACCTACGCTGCCTCATATTCAGTTGTTTCTGATTAAATATGTGTTGAAGACTTTTGTGGTCGGTATATATAATACTTTTGACCCCATATAAGTAGTGCCTCCAAGTCTTTAATGCAAAAACAACCGCGCCTAATTCCAAATCATGCGTCGTATAATTTTGTTCGTGAATCTTCAATTGTCTAGACGCATAAGCAATCACCTTCGTTCGTTGCATTAATACACAACCGAGACCTTGCTTTGATGCGTCACAATAAATCACAAAATCATCATTCCCTTCAGGCAATGACAATATAGGTGCCGTAGTTAGCTTTTTCTTCAATAACTGAAACGCTTTCTCTTGTTCATCATTCCATTCAAATTTCTTCCCTTTATGCGTTAATGCAGTCAAGGGTTTTGCTATTCTGGAAAAGTCTTGGATGAACCTTCTGTAGTAACCAGCTAGTCCTAAAAACTGGCGTATGTGTTTCGGAGTTTTCGGGGTTTCTCACTTTTCAACAGTTTCTATCTTTGCCGGATCCACCTTAATACCGTCTTTGTTCACTATGTGACCGAGGAATTGAACTTCTTCCAACCAAAATGCACACTTTGAAAACTTAGCGTACAATTCTTCCTTCCTCAATACTTCTAACACCTTTCTCAAATGTTCACCGTGTTCTTGGTCATTCTTTGAGTAAATAAGTATGTCATCAATGAAAACAATGACAAACTTGTCAAGGTATGGTCCACACACTCGGTTCATAAGGTCCATGAACACAGCTGGTGCATTAGTTAAACCAAACGGCATGACCATAAACTCGTAATGACCGTAACGTGTTCTGAAAGCAGTCTTTGGAATATCATCTTCTTTCACCCGCATTTGATGATACCCGGAACGTAAGTCAATCTTTGAATAAACCGACGAGCCTTGTAGTTGATCAAATAAGTCGTCGATTCTCAGTAGTGGGTAGCGGTTCTTGATGGTAAGTTTGTTCAACTCTCGGTAGTCGATACACAACCTGAATGTACCATCTTTCTTCTTGACAAACAAAACAGGAGCTCCCCACGGTGATGTGCTTGGTCGAATGAAACCACGCTCTAAAAGTTCTTGTAATTGGCTTTGCAGTTCTTTCATCTCGCTGGGTGCGAGTCTGTAAGGAGCACGAGCTATTGGTGCAGCTCCTGGTACAAGATCTATTTGAAATTCAACGGATCGCTGTGGGGGTAATCCCGGTAATTCTTTCGGAAATACATCGGGAAATTCTTTTGCAATGGGAACATCATTGATGCTCTTTTCTTCAATTTGTACTTTCTCGACGTGTGCTAGAACAGCATAGCAACCTTTTCTTATTAGTTTTTGTGCCTTCAAATTACTAATAATATGTAGCTTCGTGTTGCCCTTTTCTCCGTACACCATTAAGGGTTTTCCTTTTTCTCGTATAATGCGAATTGCATTTTTGTAACAAACGATCTCTGCTTTCACGCCTTTCAACCAGTCCATACCGATTATCACATCAAAACTCCCTAACTCTACTGGTATCAAATCAATCTTAAATGTTTCGCTAACCAGTTTAATTTCTCGATTCCGACATATATTATCTGCTGAAATTAATTTACCATTTGCTAATTCGAGTAAAAATTTACTATCTAAAGGCGTCAATGGACAACTTAATTTAGCACAAAAATCTCTACTCATATAGCTTCTATCCTCACCCGAATCAAATAAAACGTAAGCAGATTTATTGTCAATAAGAAACGTACCCGTAACAAGCTCCGGGTCTTCCTGTGCCTCTGCCGCATTAATATTGAAAACTCTTCTGCGGCCTTGTCCATTCGTGTTCTCCTGGTTCAGGCAATTTCTAATAATGTGGCCCGGTTTTCCACATTTATAACAAACTACATTGGCATAACTTGCTCCGACACTACTTGCTCCGCCATTACTCGTTCCGACACCATTTGTTCCTTTCGTTCTATTAACCCCTGGTCCGTAGACCTCACACTTCACCGTGCTATGACCATTTCTTTTACACTTGTTGCAAAATTTGGTGCAGAACCCCGAGTGATACTTTTCACACCTTTGGCATAGCTGCTTCTGATTGTTGTTGTTGTTGCGGTTATTATTGTTGTTGGGATGATTGTTGTAGTTGATGTTGTTGTTATTGTTGTTGTTGGGCCGTTTGTTGTAGTTGCGATTGATGTTGGGATTGTTGGGATAATTGTTGCGATTATTGTTATAATTGTTGTTGTTGTTGTATTGGTGATTCTTATCACCGTTTTCCTCTCACTTTCTTTTGACTTGCTTCACATTGGCCTCTTCAACAGTCTGTTCTTTAATTCTTTCTTCAATCTGGTTCACTAGTTTGTGAGCCATTCTACATGCCTGTTGTATGGAGGCGGGCTCGTGTGAACTTATATCTTCTTGGATTCTTTCCGGCAATCCTTTCACAAACGCGTCGATCTTCTCTTCCTCATCTTCGAATGCTCCCGGACACAATAGGCACAATTCTGTGAATCGTCTTTCGTACGTGGTAATATCAAATCCTTGGGTTTGTAACCCTCTAAGTTCTGTCTTGAGCTTATTGACCTCGGTTCTGGGACGGTACTTCTCGTTCATCAAGTGCTTGAATGCTGACCACGGTAGTGCGTACGCATCATCTTGTCCCACTTGCTCTAGATAGGTATTCCACCATGTTAACGCAGAACCTGTGAAGGTATGCGTAGCGTACTTCACTTTGTCCTCTTCAGTACACTTACTTATGGCAAACACCGATTCGACCTTCTCGGTCCACCGTTTCAATCCGATCGGTCCTTCGGTTCCATCAAATTCCAAAGGTTTGCAGGCAGTGAATTCTTTGTAGGTGCATCCTACACGATTTCCTGTACTGCCAGATCCAAGGTTATTGTTGGTATATAGCGTAGCCTGTACTGCGGCTATGTTTGAAGCTAGAAAAGTACGGAATTCCTCTTCATTCCTATTCACGGTGTGTCGAGTAGTCGGTGCCATTTCCTTCAAAATAGTCAAATGGAACAAGTTAATCATACAGAATATTAAGAGTAGTTAATAGTATTTCGTAGCATAATATGAACTCATTTATAAAAGCTTTTTCTTCATATTAGCATTTTATAAGTTTAAATTTGGGTAGTACCTACCCGTTAAGTTCATACTTAGTAGCTAATATACAATTCAACTACTACAATTCTATATGAAAAACTGATTGTAATAATATTTCGCGTTCAAACTTTTATACAATATTTTACAAACTTACAATACCGCTTATTTTACATAAAGCATGAAATATAGCACACAATAACTTTGATACAAGATAGTTGTGAAGATAATTCTAGCTAGTACACAAGTCGTTCAGCAAAGGCAATAAAGACACATAATTCATACGTCCAGAAACAAGTCATGCATTCTGGTTTTACTAGGACTACTTCCCATCCTTGGTCTTGTGGAACATAACCATTATGGCCGTTGATAAGACAGCGTGTTGTAACGTCGTCAAAGGGACGAGGGTTACGTAATGACCAACAGTCTCGCAATAACCTAAAAACCTCATTTCTTACCCCAATTACCGACTCCGTCACTTGTGGGAACGTTTTGTTTAATAGTTGTAGCCCGATGTTCTTTTTTTCACTTTGGTGAGAAGCGAACATTACTAACCCGTAAGCATAACATGCTTCTTTATGTTGCATGTTAGCCGCTTTTTCTAAATCACGAAGTCCTATATTCGGATATACTGAGTCAAAATAATTTCTTAACCCGTTGCGTAAAATAGCATTTGGGTTCCCCGCAATATATGCGTCAAAGTAAACACATCGTAACTTATGGATTTCCCAATGTGATATCCCCCATCTTTCGAACGAAAGCCTTTTATAAACCAAGGCATTCTTGGAACGTTCTTCGAATGTCTTACAAACTGATCTCGCCTTAAGTAGTTGTGCCGAGGAATTCTGACCGACTCTAGACAAGATTTCATCAATCATGTCTCCGGGTAGGTCTCTTAAAATATTAGGTTGTCTATCCATTTTGTGTTTTTATACTGTAAAATAGACAAGAGTTAGATTCATAAAAAAAATACTTATTAATACAAGCAATTTTTTTACATATATCATAAAGCATAAGCACACTATATTACATATATTACACCACATGAATACAACTATCTTATTCCGACTCGCTCGTTTCTTCTTGTTCGGTTTTGGTTCGTTTTGCCAAGTTTCTAGGGATATATGATGTTCCCCTAATACGAGCCGTCGTTGTCCACATTGGTTTAGAAAAACCTGGTGGTTTAGAGGTTCCCGGGTCATTGTTACAACTTAAGGACTTCGGGGGTTGACGATACATATAAAGTTCATCGGGGTTGGAATTAGATTTCTCTATTTTTATGCCCTTTCCCTTAATATTTTCTTTTGCCTTTTTAAATTCAGTTTGGGTAATTTCTATAACATCATCGGAATTCTCGTCGGAATCCGATTCATCGGAGAATTGGTAATCCTCCCAATATTTTGCTTCCTTGGCGGAAACACCATTGACCATAATTAACCTTGGTCGGTTGGTTGAGGATTCTTTTTTACTTAACCGTTTTATTATTTCCCCCACCGGTTCTATTTCTTCTTCCGGTTCCGATTCTTCTTCCGGTTCCGATTCTTCTTCCGGTTCCGACTCTTCTTCCGGTTCCTCTTCGGGAACTTGTGAATCAGTCCACGAATCATTCCAATTTACATTTGACTCTTCATTATTATTAGGTGAGTCAATGGGACTTGTTCTAGAGGTAGACATCTATCACATAATATCAAACACGTTAAGAGATTAATATATCACATAATATTCATATGTTAAAAATATATAGTTTCCAACAAAAATGTTAAGCAATCATTTTTAAAGAAAACACGGTCGAAGTCCAGACTCACTAATGCATCCTAACAAACTCGATAAGACACACTAGCAAATTTTCTGGTTCTCTAAGACCAACGCTCGGATACCAACTGAAATGTCCCGTTCTTATTGATTAAAAACGTTCCATATTAATTGATTTCGTTGCGAGGTTTTGACCTCTATATGAGACGTTTTTCAAAGACTGCATTCATTTTTAAAACAAACCATAACCGTTATTTCATAAATAAAGGTTTAAAAAGCTTTACGTAGATTATCAAATAATGATAATCTAAAATATCCTGTTTACACACGACCATTACATAATGGTTTACAATACAAATATGTTACATCGAAATCAGTTTCTTGAATGCAGTTTTTACACAATATCATACAAACATGGACTCCAAATCTTGTCCTTATTTTAGTATGCAACAGCGGAAGCTCTTAGTATTCACCTGAGAATAAACATGCTTTAAACGTCAACAAAAATGTTGGTGAGTTATAGGTTTAACCTATATATATCAAATCGTAACAATAGACCACAAGATTTCATATTTCAATACACATCCCATACATAGAGATAAAAATCATTCATATGGTGAACACCTGGTAACCGACATTAACAAGATGCATATATATAAGAATATACCCATCATTCCGGGACACCCTTCGGATATGATATAAATTTCGAAGTACTAAAGCATCCGGTACTTTGGATGGGGTTTGTTAGGCCCAATAGATCTATCTTTAGGATTCGCGTCAATTAGGGTGTCTGTTCCCTAATTCTTAGATTACCAGACTTAATAAAAAGGGGCATATTCGATTTCGATAATTCAACCATAGAATGTAGTTTCACGTACTTGTGTCTATTTTGTAAATCATTTATAAAACCTGCATGTATTCTCATCCCAAAAATATTAGATTTTAAAAGTGGGACTATAACTCACTTTCACAGATTTTTACTTCGTCGGGAAGTAAGACTTGGCCACTGGTTAATTCACAAACCTATAACAATATATACATATATATCAAAGTATGTTTAAAATATATTTACAACACTTTTAATATATTTTGATGTTTTAAGTTTATTAAGTCAGCTGTCCTCGTTAGTAACCTACAACTAGTTGTCCACAGTTAGATGTACAGAAATAAATCGATAAATATTATCTTGAATCAATCCACGACCCAGTGTATACGTATCTCAGTATTGATCACAACTCAAACTATATATATTTTGGAATCAACCTCAACCCTGTATAGCTAACTCCAACATTCACATATAGAGTGTCTATGGTTGTTCCGAAATATATATAGATGTGTCGACATGATAGGTTGAAACATTGTATACGTGTCTATGGTATCTCAAGATTACATAATATACAATACAAGTTGATTAAGTTATGGTTGGAATAGATTTGTTACCAATTTTCACGTAGCTAAAATGAGAAAAATTATCCAATCTTGTTTTACCCATAACTTCTTCATTTTAAATTCGTTTTGAGTGAATCAAATTGCTATGGTTTCATATTGAACTCTATTTTATGAATCTAAACAGAAAAGTATAGGTTTATAGTCGGAAAAATAAGTTACAAGTCATTTTTGTAAAGGTAGTCATTTCAGTCGAAAGAACGACGTCTAGATGACCATTTTAGAAAACATACTTCCACTTTGAGTTTAACCATAATTTTTGGATATAGTTTCATGTTCATAATAAAAATCATTTTCTCAGAATAACAACTTTTAAATCAAAGTTTATCATAGTTTTTAATTAACTAACCCAAAACAGCCCGCGGTGTTACTACGACGGCGTAAATCCGGTTTTACGGTGTTTTTCGTGTTTCCAGGTTTTAAATCATTAAGTTAGCATATCATATAGATATAGAACATGTGTGTAGTTAATTTTAAAAGTCAAGTTAGAAGGATTAACTTTTGTTTGCGAACAAGTTTAGAATTAACAAAACTATGTTCTAGTGATTACGAGTTTAAACCTTCGAATAAGATAGTTTTATATATATGAATCGAATGATGTTATGAACATCATTACTACCTCAAGTTTAGTAGGTAAACCTACTGGAAGTGACAAGAAATGATCTAGCTTCAAAGGATCTTGGATGGCTTGAAAGTTCTTGAAGTAGGATCATGACACAAAAACAAGTTCAAGTAAGATTTTTACTCGAATTAAGATAGTGTATAGTTATAGAAATTGAATCAAAGTTTGAATATGAATATTACCTTGAATAATAAAGATAACCTACTGTATATAACAAAGGTTTCTTGATCTTAGATGATTACTTGGAATGGATTAGAAAGCTTGGAAGTAAATTAGTAAACTTGAAGGGATTTTTGAAGTGTTCTTGAAGTGTTCTTCCTATGATGATTATAGCTTGATTCTTGAAGTGATTTTTGATGAAGATGATGATTAACTACTGGAAAAATACGTTCATAATAGTGTGTGTGTGTGTGTTGAGAGAGAATTAGAAAGAGAATTGGAAGTGAAATGGAGTGAATGATGAGTGGTAATTGGTGAGTGGTGAGTGGGGTTAAAGGAGTTCTAGTTAGTTGACTAGCTCATGGTAGAAGTTAAAATTGATTAGTCATACATGACATAATCAATAGTGGAATCCCATGCTAGTTCCAATTGGTATATACTCATAGTAAGTACGTTTTGAAGCTGTGTATAATACGGGTAAGAATACGACTAGAATTCTTGATGAAAGAAAAGAATGGAAAAGTAACTGTAACCATTTTCGTTAAGTATGAGTGTTTTGATATATGTCTTGAAGTCTTCCAAAAGTATTTTAATACATCTAAATACACTACATGTATATACATTTTAACTGAGTCGTTAAGTCATCGTTAGTCGTTACATGTAAGTGTTGTTTTGAAACCTTTAAGTTAACGATCTCAATTAATGTTATTAACCCATTATTTATTATATCTAATGAGATGTTAAATTATTATATTATCATGATATTATGATATATTAATATATCTTAATATGATATATATACATTTAAATGTCGTTACAACGATAATCGTTACATATATGTCTCGTTTCAAAATCCTTAAGTTAGTAGTCTTGTTTATATCTATATAACTCATTATTAATATACTTATGGAGATACTTACTTATCATAATATCATGTTAACCATATGTATATCCATATATATATATATATCGTCATGTCGTTTTTACAAGTTTTAACGTTCGTGAATCGCCGGTCAACTTGGGTGGTCAATTGTCTATATGAAACATATTTCAATTAATTAAGTCTTAACATGTTTGATTGCTTAACATGTTGGAAACATTTAATCATGTAAATATCAATCTCAATTAATATATATAAACATGGAAAAGTTCAGGTCACTACATATTTTTGGTAATAACAACTCCTAAAGGGTTAGTACGGATACGTTTTAAACATTTACTCAGGTTCCGAGTGTTTTCAGGTGCATAACTATATGCATCAATCTTTTCTTCCGTAGATGAAGTGCGGTTGGTTCATCCTCTCGATTGAAGTGTTTTTAAGAATTATGAAATGTTTGAACGCAGATTGGAATCGTCAAGGTACAAATGAGGTTTAAGATGAAATCAAGTGGCAGACTTGAAGAATTGTTTAGTTTCTTACGTTATAATCAATATTTTAATTCATTATAATTATCCAATGTTTTCTTCATTATGCCACTTGTTGGATTCTGATAAGTTAAAATCCAAATATGAAATCGAATAAAAATGGTTATTCTACAGTGAACGGATACGTATATCTGTGGATGTAAGTAGGATAGTAAATGACTGTTGAATCAAATTGGAAGAATGTACAGTGTAACTTATTAACGTGAAGCTAAATATTCCTCGGGTATTACCTACCCGTTAAAATATTTTCACCATCAACAGTTTGTACGAAAGATTTTTTTTTTTATACAATCTTTATGAAAATATACTTACATATATATTTTCTTCATATGTTATCATGGATTTAATGAGTCAATTATGATATTAATCTCATTTGCTTTCCGGTTTGAGCTAGAATAAATAATCTCTAAGACTTTAGAGATTACATAATTGTCATGAAGAACGAAGATAATTGATGTAGAACGATACGTAGAACGATGATTATACTCGAGGTACAGAATGAGATGTTGAGGCATGTGATGTTGAAACTTAGGTTGTTGGTGGTACTGGTGTTGATGTTGGTGGAACTATTGGTGCTGATGATGTTGCTGAAGCTGGTAAATTTTGCACCATATTCTCCAAATTGATTACTAGAGCGCGAAGTTCGTTGACTTCTTGTATTATTTCGGGATGATTGTCGGTCAGACGAGCGAATGAATAAGGTTTAGAATCTGAGATAGTATGTAATCATGATGAGATATTCGGAAAAAAATGAGGGTGAAAATGGTATTTCAGACTGGTTCACCGGTAAGTGCTTCAGGTTCTTAGCCAAGAGGTGAATTTGGTTGATAGAAATGATCACCTTCTTTTTGTCTCCAATGATTAAGTAGGCTACGAACCCATCAAATGAATTGGTTGATTCATTCTGATAACACTGCTTTCGGAGCTTAGGTGAAACTCCATATCGGAATAGCTGTCAGAATCCGAGGAATTCGAACTGGTTGAGAGATTCATCTCGTACGATCATATGAAGGATTTTCAATAAGAAATAGATTATAGGATGTAGATTAGTACCCTGCAATACATAATTTACATATGCATATATCATAATAAAATCCCATAAGTTACGGAGGAATCTACAGAAGCTGTCATTTGACGACCCGGAAATTTCTGACCAAATTTAAACTTTAATCTTTATATTATTCCGACACGATAAGAAAAGTTTGTTAAGTTAAATCTCAAGAATTTTAAACTGTGTTCATACATTCATTATAACCTCGACCAAATTCCGACGATTCATGAACCGTTATATATAAATAGATATGTATATGTGTGTGTATATATATATATATATATATATATATATATATATATATATATATATATATATATATATATATATATATATATATCTATATATATATATATATATATTATAACTTGAGAATATTAATAAAGTATTAAACGTATAATACTTTACACGAACGTATTTGTTTCAATATAATTTTTGACGAAATTAAAAAAAATATATTAAATGATTGAATTATCAGAAACACTGAATTATGATTACAAGTCTCTGTTGAGAGGTCCACTATGATTTGAGAAAATCTATTCCTCTTAACGATATTCAGAATAATTTGTAAAGCTATTTATAAAAACAAAAAGTGTCATTTACGAAAGTTAGACAAAAGTTAGTGGAGAATTAGTTTCCATAATATTCTATTAATCTATTTTCAAACGTACAAAGACGTTTTCAGTTTAAAAAAGAACTTTATTATTAAAACGTATATAACTTTTATAAATATCTAGAATCACTTTTGACAACTCATTACTTAACCAGTATAATAAATATAACGATATTTATATTATATTTCATTAAATATATATAACGATTTAAATTAATATTATATATATTTATACGCGTAATATACATACATAGTTTTTATACTTTTACTATACTTTAACTTTACCTTTACTTTACTTTTACTTTACTTTAACTTTAATAATTCACTTTAATAATTCATACTTTAATAATTCACTTTAATAATTCATACTTTAATAATTCACTTTAATAATTCATACTTTAATAATTCACTTTAATAATTCATACTTTAATAATTCACTTTAATAATTCATACTTTAATAATTCACTTTAATAATTCATACTTTAATAATTCACTTTAATAATTCATACTTTAATAATTCATACTTTAATAATTCACTTTAATAATTCATACTTTAATAATTCACTTTAATAATTCATACTTTAATAATGGTAGAGTAGAAACTTTGATCGAAAATGGTGTACGATTTACAAGCTAGAATTGTTTTACCAACAGCATCAACAGGACCGTAGCATCATCAACACAGTCAGTGCCGTCAGTATCGTCAGAATCAACAGCACCTTAACATCACAAACTCTGTCAGTTCAAGAATCATTGTGGACATCATTACGAATCAACAACAAATATATTGTATCAACGAGTTATGAAGTATTAACTCATTTCCAATCGAAAGATTTATATGTATATTTTATATGTATAAATTTTTAAACCATAATAAATCTTCCCGTACTAAGCTATTATGTGTGAATCTTAACTACTCAGTTAATTCATATTACAAATATGCAATGATGTACGTCCTTCGTCCGCAACTTAACCATCGTTAATTACAATCTCTGTCTCAATTCAATAAAAATCCAATTCATAATTAATCAAGTGTATTATTCGAATATATGTTTGATTTTACACTTTCATCATCGATGTACTCGAAACTTTTCAAATAACATCATTCGTACCTTGCAAAGTTCACAAGAATTTCACGAAAACCAACAAATAACAAAGTAATGATTCATAATTTCAATATTATTGAAGAAATACTTATGCAATTTATAAAGTTTTAGGGATTACTCAATTCTAGTTCCAACCATAAAACAAATGAGTTTAATTTAATATTAACTCATTAAATCTATATTACATCTAAAGAAAATATACACATATATTTTCATAAAGACTGTAATAAACTTCTTTTGTACAAAATATTAATTGTGAAAAATTTTTTAACGGGTAGGTAATACCCGAGAGATATATAAATTCACAATTAATATATTACATTTTTCGAAACTGATTCAGCAATCATCAACTATACTCCCTACTTTCACAACAATATCCATTCTTTCATATAAATCAAAACAATCATACTCATTCAAATTCAATTACATATTCTGATTTTGAAATTGCATAATTTAATTCGAAATATAACCAGTATCATCACTCTTAGATTCCTATATCTTTTAAAGCTATACTTTGACTTCAAAACTGTGTTAGAACATCATATGTATTAACGATTACAATATGTGCTCAAACCCTTCGAAATTCCTGAAGACACTTCAACTAAGGAACAATCGAGATGATGATCTAACCACATGTTACCCACAGTTATACACCTGAAAAACTCTCAAAACCCAAGTCATAGTTCGACACGTATCCGTGTTAGACCCTTTGGCATTTACTAGCTAAAATAACTTTTCAATTCCGTTTCAAAATAGACAGTTTTGTCACAGCTCCAGCAAGTCAACTTCGACTTCTCAATCAAAACAGTCTTATTATAACCTCGATAGATACGTTTCCCTTTCGCCAACGTTACCGGGGAATCATTTATATTCACCACATTAGCAATAAACTTACCAACAACTTCACTTATCTTTGACTTTCCAAAAAAAAAATCATTATAATTATCGAAACCCTATCATATACTCATTCGTACCTTATAACAAGAATTACCATACCAATTATTGAGAATCAGCAATCAGTATTTTGAAACCTCGCAGCATGTCTACATCAACAATTACATATACACACAACGTCTACCTCCAAGACTTACATTCTTTGAATGAGAAATTTCTGAAAAACACCCTAAACTGCGAACCAGTTCTCAAAATTTTGAAAAATGCTGATGAAGCAGCAAAAACTGTAAACGACCTTAACAATAAAAAGTTGGATGATAAAGGATAGTATATTAGCAAAGCTCAGAAAAAGAGAAGCTTTGGAACTGGAAAACGGATTGAGCAAAGTATAAAGGAGGCTGTGGACAAATCACAAAGGCTGAACCTGCCTTCAAAGAATCCAAATGATTCAGTACTTGCTGAAGTCATTAACCAATACCTTGCTCCTGACTCTAAACCCCTGCGGACAATATCTTTCATCATCCTCTGATATTAGACATTCTAAGATATTTTTATAATTATTCTTATCTGAAATCATTTACCTCTTCGCGCTATCTGTATTATATCATAAAAGAAACTATTTTAGTTTCTAAATTCTGAAACATTCGAGTTTAAAATAGGAATATTCTTGAAAAAGTGTTGGGAGCTGAAGCATGAGTTAGTATAATATAATGACACTTGATCAACGTGATTATATTATAGTAATTCATGCTGAGTTTCTAAATGGAACATGATGATTCACAGATCATAACGTCATCATGTGCTATGTTACACGACTCTTATATTCTCTTTGATCTCTAAATATCAAGAAAATATTTCTTGATGATTCGGCCTTTTTCGAGGTATTCTGGTAATTTGACAAGTCAAGATCGTGCCATTACAATTTCCTTCCTAGAACATTAACAAAGTTCATTCCGAAATTTATATCTGCGAATTCTGGACCATTACAAGCGGTGCTTAATCGCAAGAAGAAGAAACGAAAGGACAAAGCTCCGAACTAGAAATGGGAGTATAAATCATAGCAAATAGAAGAGAGCATTAACTGCGGATGACAATGATTATAGAAGAAGCAAGGACTTTGAAATATAAGGGAAGATATAAAACCCAACAACAACCCAGAAATCACAAACTGCATATATCAATGCATATAGCAATATAAAGACACGGGAGAACTAAAAACACTATAAAACCAAGAGTATAGTAGAAGTAAATAGATTCTTCCTGAGGCAGATGAAAAAGAAGAGCGACAGATATGAAAGTGAGGAGTATATCAAGAATCAGCACTGGATGAAGCATATTGACAAATACTTTAAAATATGAGTTGAGAAGGTGTGAGTTGTAAGAAAAAAAATGAGGTGGATTTATAGTGAAATATCCGACAAAGAAATCAAAATGGATTATCGCATTAATTCGAAGAGGATCATAATTTCCTTAATCGCCGAATAATCAAATCCAATATAGATTACAAAGATTTTCTTTTCGAAGATCAATCGTGATGACGTCAAAAGATACGACGAATCACTATTATCTTATTTCATTCATTTACGATAACTTCACTCACACGCTTCGAGTAATCGAATTATTTTATCCATTCTTCTTGAAAATGATAAAACTCTATAATCGTTATAATAACATTCTCATTGTTAGTCATGACGACCTCTATCAAATTTCGGGGACGAAATTTCTTTAACGGGTAGGTACTTTGACGACCCGGAAATTTCTGACCAAATTTAAACTTTAATCTTTATATTATTCCGACACGATAAGAAAAGTTTGTTAAGTTAAATCTCAAGAATTTTAAACTGTGTTCATACATTCATTATAACCTCGACCAAATTCCGACGATTCATGAACCGTTATATATAAATAGATATGTATATGTGTGTGTGTGTGTGTATATATATATATATATATATATATATATATATATTATAACTTGAGAATATTAATAAAGTATTAAATGTATAATACTTTACACGAACGTATTTGTTTCAATATGATTTTTGACGAAATTAAAAAAAATATATTAAATGATTGAATTATCAGAAATATTGAATTATGATTACAAGTCTCTGTTGAGAGGTCCACTATGATTTGAGAAATTCTATTCCTCTTAACGATATTCAGAATAATTTGTAAAGCTATTTATAAAAACAAAAAGTGTCATTTACGAAAGTTAGACAAAAGTTAGTGGAGAATTGGTTTCCATAATATTCTATTAATCTATTTTCAAACGTACAAAAACGTTTTCAGTTTAAAAAGAACTTTATTATTAAAACGTATATAACTTTTATAAATATCTAGAACCACTTTTGACAACTCATTACTTAACTAGTATGATAAAGATAACGATATTTATATTTTATTTTATTAAATATATATAACGATTTAAATTAATATTATATATATTTATACGCGTATAATACGTACATAGTTTTATACTTTTACTATACTTAAACTTTACCTTTACTTTATTTTTACTTTACTTTAACTTTAATAATTCACTTTAATAATTCATACTTTAATAATTTATACTTTAATAATTCACTTTAATAATTCATACTTTAATAATTCACTTTAATAATTCATACTTTAATAATTCACTTTAATAATTCATACTTTAATAATTCATTTTAATAATTCAAAAATCTATTATAAATAGAATTCAATATGTTTCATTATTTCATAGAAACTTGAAAATATTTTTCTCTAAACTCTCTCAATCGATTTACATATATATATTTACTGTAGTGACCCGACCTTATCCATCCGGACGAAATCTCCAACATTTGGTTCCATTGCGATGATCGACCCTAGTAATGTCCTTAACATGAGCAAATGCACAGCGGAAGACTTAATTCGTACCTGAGAATAACATGCTTTAAAATGTCAACATAAAGTTGGTGAGATATATAGGTTTGATGCTAACAGCGTTATAACTATGGACCACAAGATTTCATATTTATACATAATACACTCGCAAGTGTATGGAAAAGTCGTTGAGCACTTGGTAACCATACTTAACATTTAAATCACAGCAGCATATTCTTAAATAAACCCTACACCGTACCAAGTGTAGTAACGAAACGAAGTACTGTGCAACCGTTTAAAACTGGTCGTCCAGCCCGGTTGGGGTTGTCAGGCCCGATAGATCTATCAACAGGATTCGCGTTTACGCTCCTCACATAAATATTAGCTACCAAGTATAAAGAAATATGCCATGGTACAACTCAACGTAGATTTTATTTTTGATCACTTGTGTCCATATCGTAAATCATTTATAAAAACAGCGCATGTATTCTCAGCCCAAAAATATTTAGAGTTTAAAAGGGACTATATACTCACCATACTGTATTTTGTAGTAAAAATACATATAACATCATTGATCAATCATAAGGTTGGCCTCGGATTCACGAACCTATATCATTTCTATATATATTAACACATATAATTGAAATCGAATAAATTATGTATTGAGGTTAATAATATCTATATTTACTAATGGCAATAATAATTTTGATAATAATAATGATAATATTAATAATAATAATTTTTAAATGAAATGTTAATTTTAATAATAGAAATGATACTTTTGATGTAAATGATAATTTTAATAATAAAAATGATATTTTTAATATTAATAATAATTTTAATAATAAAAATGATATGTTTAATATTAATGATAAATTTAATAATAATAAATACAATAATACTAATAAATATAATAATAATAATAATAATAATAATGAGTAAAATACCTTCATGCCTTTCCTAAAAATAAACCGCCTCATACCATACTCGAACCCGCGACCTCTCGCTCACCCACTACACATTAACACCCTTACCCAGTCCTCTGTCACTTCTTTTATCAATTAATTTGTATCTAATTCCTTTTAAATCAATAATTTACGGCCCAAATTGAGATAATCCACCAGAATTTTAAGTTGGGTCTCGGCCCATTCAACAATATAAACTATCATCATCCGGTTCATAATTGGGTTTAAAGAATAACATTATTTAGGTTTCTTTTGCAGTTTCCATTCGTTCCAACAGACTTCAGGAACCAGGGCAACTCGTCGATGCTAAATCGAAGGTTTACAGAGGCCTTCGTGATGCTGGGTGACCGGATCATAAACAGACTAATATCAGTCACTCTTCTTCATTGTTATCAGATTCGCAGTATCATTATCCTTTATCAATTGATCACTTAATCAATAAATCAAATAATTCAAGTATGTATTCGATTCATTAATCATTCATTTAAATTCTTAAATTCATCTATATTTTCTGTACACCCATTCATTCGAATCAAGAGTAGTATATTATGATGTTGTTGGTGGGTTTATTGATAGTATTCGAATAAGATGATAAGGATTTGTGGTGTTCGAGTTTCAGGTGACCTGTAATCAGAAATTGTACAGCAGCAGCAATTAAATCGATCTTTGGCTTTGATTCAAGCTCAAACAGAACGGCAGTCATAGCAGGTTAATGGTGTTTTTTAATGGTTGTGTCGTGGTGGTGATTCATGGGGTCTCCGGGGGTGGAAGTGGTGTCAAATTAGAACACAGGAACGAATAAGTGGTGATTGTTTTCAAGGTGGTTTGGTTGTTAGATCGAAACAGAAACGATGATAGTATTAATATACCCGAATGGGTTTGATCAGATGGCTTTCTTAAGTTCAAATCCCACTACAGATTAGTGGCCCTATTAATTTAATTAACAACCTTTTAGGTGTCGGTTCCTTTTTCTAAAACCTATACAGTTCCTGGAATATGACTTCATAATTGTCCATTATTATGTACCCTACCATCCACTCATGTATGTCGACCAAACCCCACTATTTATTTGTATTGTTTCTTTCTTCACTTATATATAAACGCACCATTTTCATTTGATTCATGTGATGTTCAAACAGAGGTTATTGGTAGGGATAGCTGCAGTGGCAGTTGGATTATAACAAGAGTATTTGCAGCCCTCGTAACAGGCAAGAAGAAATAGTAACCAATGGTAGTTTCAAAGAAGAAGAAACAGAAAAGAAGGCAGGGTAGTTATGGTGGTTTGAAGGTAGTGAGAAGGTTGTGATCTAGTGCGTGATAATAGTGATGGTGTTGTAGATCGATGGTAGGTTCCAGGTGGAGAAGGTGAAGGTGGTGATTAGTATCAGACGGATTGAAAGTGGGTTTTCGAATAGAGAGGTGGCGGTGGTTTATGGTGTTCGTAGGAGATGAAAGAGGTGATGAGTGGTGATGGATTTCATGAATGGTGATAGAAGAAAGGTTTAGAGTGCATGTATCTCTCCATGAACATATGTAATAGATTTATATCAAAATGAAGATTCGTTATATGAATCAGACAAACAGAAAGATATCAAAACATTAAATTAAGTGAATGTGAAAAGTATTGAAAAGAAACGGAAAAGAAATTCCAATACCACCTTTGTCTATATACTACCGACGTTTATTTATTTATTTTTTTAATTTAATATTAATAATAGATAATAGATAATAATATTAATATTAATAATAATAATAATAATCATAATAATAATAATAATAATAATAATAATAATAATAATAATAAATAATAAAAAATTAGTATTATCACATAATCACTTACATAGAGTGATATATTATAAGTTTCTTTAGTATTTATAAATTACTTATATTACAATATGTATAAAAATTTATATATTACATATATATTAACTTATAATTATTAATATATCTAATCGTCATTAAATTCAGTTAAGAAAACAGATAAACATATATATAATTAAATACATACATATCTAGTTACGAATAACAGTTCGTGAATCATCAGACATGACCAGAGGGTAATTGATTAACTAAATATAGATTTCAAACTTTCTAGACTTAACATTATAGATTTTTGCTTATCGTGTCGGAAACCTATAAAGATTAAGGTTTAAATTTGGTCGGAAATTTCTGGGTCGTTACAGTACCCACCCGTTAAAGAAATTTCGTCCCCGAAATTTGGTAGAGGTTGTCATGGATAACAATAGGAGTGTTTTCATGACGAATATGAGGTAATAATGGAGTTTTATCAGTATTAAGAAATATAGATAAAACAATTCGATCAAATCAAGCGCACGAGTGAAACTATCACAAAAGAGTGAAATGAGTAAATAAATGTATTCGTTTCAACTGATGACATAGTTACTATTGACTTCCGGGATTTAAGGGATTTAAAGAAAATCTTACGTAATAAGATTTGATTCTTCGACGATCCAGGAAATCAAGATCTTCTTTGATTAAATGCAAATATCTATTCCGATTTCTCTGTCGGATATACCACTATAAATCCACCCCTTCGTTTTCCTTATTTTTCACATCTCACATCTTCTACTCTTTCTCCCTTAATTCATATTCGTTAGTATACTCCATCCCGTTCTGATTCTTGTTATACTTCTAACTTTCATATCTTTTATTCTTCTCTTTCATCTACCACCGGAAGAATCTATTTACTTCTACTATACTCTTGGGTTTATAGTGTTTCTAGTTCTCCCGGGTCTTTATATTGCTATATGCATTGATATACACGGTTTGTAGTTTCTGGGTGATTGTTTGGGTTTTATATCTTCCCTTATACTTCGATGTCCTTGCTTTTGTTTTCTCTAATCATTGTCATCCACAGTTAATGCTCTTTCATATTTGCTGCGATTTTTTTTTTTACTACAATTTTTATTTCGGAGCTTCATTCTTTTTCTTTTCCTCCTTTCCAGCTAAGCATCTCTTGTAATGGTCCGAAATTCGTAGGTATGAAATTCGGAATGAATATAGTTAATGTTCTAAGAAAGAATTGGTAATGGCACGATTTTGATTTGTCAAATTATCAGAATATCCTAAAAGATAGAACTATCAAGATGATATGTTCTTTATATGTTTGAAGATTGGGTAGAATGTAAGAGTCGTGTAATATGGCATATAATGACGGTACTGTGAATCATCACATTCCATTAGAAACTTAACATGACTTACTGTAATATAATGAAGTTGATCAAGTTTCATTATATTATACTAATTCATGTATCAGTTCCCAACACTGCTTCAGAACATTCCTATTGTAAACTCGAAGGTTTTAGAATTTAGAAACTAACACAGTTTCTTTTATGTTATAACGCAGATAGCGTAGAAAGATAATTAATATCGGACGAGAATACTTTGAAGATATTTTCAGAATTATTGAGGATATTTTCAATGAAAGATACGATAATATCTTGGAATGTCTAATATCGAAGGATGATGATGAAGTTTTACCCGTAAGGGTTTAGATTCAGAAGCAAGGTGTTTGCTACAGAATCGTCATGATTCTTTATGTACAAGTTTAGTCCTTGTATTTTGTTCGGAGTCTCCTTCATGGTTTGCTCAATCCGGTTTTCAGTACCAAATTTTCTATCGAGTTTCTAGCACTTCCTTCTTTTATCATCAACTTTTGGTCATTATGACCATCTATAACATGCTGCTTCGTCAGCATTTTCAAAGTTAACGAATCTGGGTCATTGGTTTTCAAACCGAGGTGGTTTCAAGAGAATTGTGTTTTTAGATGATTAAACGCTGATGGTAGTATGGTGGAATATAAAAGGTTTTCCGGTAACGAGGAGAAAAGCTAATCGTATGTATCAAAGTTATAATAAGGTTGATTCGAACGAAAAGTCGAAGTTGGCTTGCTGGAGCTGTGACAAAATTTGGCTACTTTGAAAATGAATCGTAAGGTTGTTTTTGCTAATAAATGATAAAGGATTCAACACGGTTACGGATTAAACTATGACTTTGGGTTCGAGAGTTTTTCAGGTGCATAAATATTTTCTTCCGTAGATGAAGTGTGGTTGGTTCAACTTCTCGATCGAGGTGTTTTCAAGAATCATGAAAGGTTTGAACGCGAATTGTAATTGTCGAGGTACAAATGAGGTTTAGAATGAAATCAAGTGGCAAACTTGAAGAATTGTTTAGTTTCATATGTTATAATCAATATTTTAATTCATTTTAATTGTCCAAAGTTAGCAGTCCAATAGTCCAATTGTCCAATAGTCCAATATATTCATATATAATTTAATATATAATATTTGAATTAATTAATACGTATCGTGACCCGTGTACCGGTCTCAGTATTGATCACAACACAAACCATATATTTATTTTGGAATCAACCTCAACCCTGTATAGCCAACTCCAACATTCACATATAGAGTGTCTATGGTTGTTCCGAAATATATATATAGATGGGTCGATATGATAGGTCGAAACCTTGTATACGTGTCCCGTTATTTAAAGTGCGTAAAAGTAAATAACAGAAATTAAATAAAATTGCGAGAATGTAAATTGCGATAAATAAAATGTAATACGGAATTAACAGTTACAGTTAGCTAGGAACAGTTAGCGTGGATTCTTAACAAAATTCTTTATAATTAATTTGTTTGTTTCTAACAAATTTTATCATGTCCAATGTTTTCTTCATTATGCCACTTGTTGGATTCTGATAGGTCAAAATCCAAATATGAAATTGGATAAAAATGGTTATTCTGCGGTGAACAGATTCGTATATTGGTGGTTGTAAGTAGGATAGTAAATGACCGTTGAATCAGATTCGAAGAATGTACAGTGTAACTTATTAATGTGAAATCTAAATATTCCTCGGGTACTACCTACCCGTTAAAATATTTTCATCATTAACAGTTTGTACGAAAGAATTTTTAATTACAATCTTTATGAAAATATACTTGTATATATATTTTCTTCAGATGTAATCATGGATCTAATGAGTCAATAAGATATTAAATTTTTTTTTTTTTTATCGTTAATACTTGATTACATGATCTCTAAAACATTAAAGATTACATAATTACCATGTCGAACGAAGATAAATGAGATAGAACGATAAGTAAAGCGAAGATAATCGATATAGAATGATATGTAAAACGAAGATCATACTCGAAGTACAGATAGTGATATTGAGGTGTGTGATGTTGATATCCGAGGTACAAATTGTGATGTTGAGGTTTACGACGCGGTTGTGGTTGAGGGTGATATGGGTACTGTCGGTGTTGATGATGGTGGTACGGATTATGCTGCTGGTGCTGCTGCTGGTGTTTGTAACCTTCGCACCATATTCTCCAAAGCCGTCACGCGAGCGCGAAGTTCGTTAACTTCTGCTAGTACACCGGGATGATTGGTGGTTGGAGTGAGCGAATGAACAAGATCTGAAATATGGGAAAATATATAATCGTGATGAGATACTCTTGAAATGAGTGAGAAAATGGTTTCTCGAATAGGTTCGCCGGTAAGTGCTTCAGGTTCATCGCCAAGAGGGCAATTTGGTGGATGGAAGGGATCACCCTCTTCATGTCTCCAGTGATTTAGTATATTACGAACCCACCCCCAATTCATCCAGAATAGATGATGGGAGATTGGTTGATCCATTCCGGTGACGCTGCCTTCGGAGCTTGAATGAAAATCCATATCGGCATAGCTGTCATAATCTGAGGAATTCGAACTAGATGCGGAATCCATCTTGTATAATCGGAAAAATGAATTTTTGGTATGAAATAGATTATAGAAGTTAGATTTGGTACTCTTCAATACATACTTTACATATGTATATATAATACCAAAATCCCGTAAATTACGGAGAATCTTTGAAAAGATGTCAACTAAAGTCCAAAGTAACAGATATGCTAAGATATGAATTTTGTCTATACACTATCGATGCACTAAATGCAGTAAGACGTGTCTAGACTTATGAATGATAAGTAGGCAATTCCCTAAGGATGATAAGCAAATAATTTACGACTAGAAATGATAAGCAAAACTTTTGACATGCAGGCACAGTCGAAGTCCAGACTCATTAATGTATCCTAACAGCTACTAGTTAGACACACTAATGCAAGACCTGGTTCACTAAGACCACCGCTCTGATACCACCTGTAGTGACCCGTCCTTATCCATCCGGACGAAATCTCCAACATTTGGTTCCATTGCGATGATCGACCCTAGTAATGTCCTTAACATGAGCAAATGCACAGCGGAAGACTTAATTCGTACCTGAGAATAACATGCTTTAAAATGTCAACATAAAGTTGGTGAGATATATAGGTTTGATGCTAACAGCGTTATAACTATGGACCACAAGATTTCATATTTATACATAATACACTCGCAAGTGTATGGAAAAGTCGTTGAGCACTTGGTAACCATACTTAACATTTAAATCACAGCAGCATATTCTTAAATAAACCCTACACCGTACCAAGTGTAGTAACGAAACGAAGTACTGTGCAACCGTTTAAAACTGGTCGTCCAGCCCGGTTGGGGTTGTCAGGCCTGATAGATCTATCAACAGGATTCGCGTTTACGCTCCTCACATAAATATTAGCTACCAAGTATAAAGAAATATGCCATGGTACAACTCAACGTAGATTTTATTTTTGATCACTTGTGTCCATATCGTAAATCATTTATAAAAACAGCGCATGTATTCTCAGCCCAAAAATATTTAGAGTTTAAAAGGGACTATATACTCACCATACTGTATTTTGTAGTAAAAATACATATAACATTATTGATCAATCATAAGGTTGGCCTCGGATTCACGAACCTATATCATTTCTATATATATTAACACATATAATTGAAATCGAATAAATTATGTATTGAGGTTAATAATATCTATATTTACTAATGGCAATAATAATTTTGATAATAATAATGATAATATTAATAATAATAATTTTTAAATGAAATGTTAATTTTAATAATAGAAATGATACTTTTGATGTAAATGATAATTTTAATAATAAAAATGATATTTTTAATATTAATAATAATTTTAATAATAAAAATGATATGTTTAATATTAATGATAAATTTAATAATAATAAATACAATAATACTAATAAATATAATAATAATAATAATAATAATAATAATAATAATAATAATAATAATAATGAGTAAAATACCTTCAAGCCTTTCCTAAAAATAAACCGCCTCATACCATACTCGAACCCGCGACCTCTCGCTCACCCACTACGCATTAACACCCTTACCCAGTCCTCTGTCACTTCTTTTATCAATTAATTTGTATCTAATTCCTTTTAAATCAATAATTTACGGCCCAAATTGAGATAATCCACCAGAATTTTAAGTTGGGTCTCGGCCCATTCAACAATATAAACTATCATCATCCGGTTCATAATTGGGTTTAAAGAATAACATTATTTAGGTTTCTTTTGCAGTTTCCATTCGTTCCAACAGACTTCAGGAACCAGGGCAACTCGTCGATGCTAAATCGAAGGTTTACAGAGGCCTTCGTGATGCTGGGTGACCGGATCATAAACAGACTAATATCAGTCACTCTTCTTCATTGTTATCAGATTCGCAGTATCATTATCCTTTATCAATTGATCACTTAATCAATAAATCAAATAATTCAAGTATGTATTCGATTCATTAATCATTCATTTAAATTCTTAAATTCATCTATATTTTCTGTACACCCATTCATTCGAATCAAGAGTAGTATATTATGATGTTGTTGGTGGGTTTATTGATAGTATTCGAATAAGATGATAAGGATTTGTGGTGTTCGAGTTTCAGGTGACCTGTAATCAGAAATTGTACAGCAGCAGCAATTAAATCGATCTTTGGCTTTGATTCAAGCTCAAACAGAACGGCAGTCATAGCAGGTTAATGGTGTTTTTTAATGGTTGTGTCGTGGTGGTGATTCATGGGGTCTCCGGGGGTGGAAGTGGTGTCAAATTAGAAGACAGGAACGAATAAGTGGTGATTGTTTTCAAGGTGGTTTGGTTGTTAGATCGAAACAGAAACGATGATAGTATTAATATACCCGAATGGGTTTGATCAGATGGCTTTCTTAAGTTCAAATCCCACTACAGATTAGTGGCCCTATTAATTTAATTAACAACCTTTTAGGTGTCGGTTCCTTTTTCTAAAACCTATACAGTTCCTGGAATATGACTTCATAATTGTCCATTATTATGTACCCTACCATCCACTCATGTATGTCGACCAAACCCCACTATTTATTTGTATTGTTTCTTTCTTCACTTATATATAAACGCACCATTTTCATTTGATTCATGTGATGTTCAAACAGAGGTTATTGGTAGGGATAGCTGCAGTGGCAGTTGGATTATAACAAGAGTATTTGCAGCCCTCGTAACAGGCAAGAAGAAATAGTAACCGATGGTAGTTTCAAAGAAGAAGAAACAGAAAAGAAGGCAGGGTAGTTATGGTGGTTTGAAGGTAGTGAGAAGGTTGTGATCTAGTGCGTGATAATAGTGATGGTGTTGTAGATCGATGGTAGGTTCAAGGTGGAGAAGGTGAAGGTGGTGATTAGTATCAGACGGATTGAAAGTGGGTTTTCGAATAGAGAGGTGGCGGTGGTTTATGGTGTTCGTAGGAGATGAAAGAGGTGATGAGTGGTGATGGATTTCATGAATGGTGATAGAAGAAAGGTTTAGAGTGCATGTATCTCTCCATGAACATATGTAATAGATTTATATCAAAATGAAGATTCGTTATATGAATCAGACAAACAGAAAGATATCAAAACATTAAATTAAGTGAATGTGAAAAGTATTGAAAAGAAACGGAAAAGAAATTCCAATACCACCTTTGTCTATATACTACCGACGTTTATTTATTTATTTTTTTAATTTAATATTAATAATAGATAATAGATAATAATATTAATATTAATAATAATAATAATAATAATAATAATAATAATAATAATAATAATAATAATAATAATAATAATAATAATAATAATCATAATAATAATAATAATAATAATAATAATAAATAATAAAAAATTAGTATTATCACATAATCATTTACATAGAGTGATATATTATAAGTTTCTTTAGTATTTATAAATTACTTATATTACAATATGTATAAAAATTTATATATTACATATATATTAACTTATAATTATTAATATATCTAATCGTCATTAAATTCGTTAAGAAAACAGATAAACATATATATAATTAAATACATACATATCTAGTTACGAATAACAGTTCGTGAATCATCAGGCATGACCAGAGGGTAATTGATTAACTAAATATAGATTTCAAACTTTCTAGACTTAACATTACAGATTTTTGCTTATCGTGTCGGAAACCTATAAAGATTAAGGTTTAAATTTGGTCGGAAATTTCCGGGTCGTTACATTTACTCCGTATTATTTCAAGATATTATTAGTATACATAAAATATTACGACGGAGTGTTGTCCGAGTGATTTCGAAATTGTTTTTCGAGTAGGATAGGATTAAGGAAATTATGGGTTATAGCTATGGAGGTGATTGAGTATGGTTCATGGGTATGCTCGTGAGGTTAATATAGTGTTTATCATTTCCGTTGCGTCTACGTACCTTTCCTGCAATATTGAATCTCAATATTGATACGTGAGTACTCATAATTTAACTTTTACATACTAATAGTGTATCCCTGACTAGTGCTCGAGTATTTAGGATTATGCATGCTTGTACTTTTGATATTGCCCTTAGACAGGTTAGGTTGAATCTTGAATTAGTTACACTTGCGGTTGAGATAAGGTATAAGATATGCATGTCCTTGGAAAGCTAGCGAAAAATTAAGAACTTTTCCTTTAGATATCGAATGGTTTCGATGAACGGATTAGAAGTTATAATCAATTGAATTTTCGATATTTTTATTAAAAATGATTATTATTATCGTCGTTTTTATCGTCGTTCTAGTTTTATCTTATTATTATCATTATTATTATCTTTATCAATAAAAGGGATTTATCATTAAAAATTGTTTTTTTATTACTATCGTTATTATCGTTAAAGTTATAATTAGTATTATTATTATTATTATCCAATTATCATTATTATTATTATTATTATTAGTATTATTATTATTATTATCATTATTAATATATATATATATATATCATTATTTAAAAATGGTTATTGTTATTGTTATTATTATTATTACTATTACTATATTATCATTAAGATAATTATTAGTATTATCGTTAATAATATTATAGTAACTATCATTATTAATATTAGTGTAATTAAAACAAATAATTGTAACACCTAAATATTTTGATTATTATTATTATCATTATTATGAACACGATATAAAAGACGATTAAAAGCTATTAAACGAAACGATTAGGAAATAATGAGTAAGAGTATCATGATGAAATTAAAATATTATAAGATATTAATTTAGATAAAATTATCGTTCTTATTATTTTTATCATTACTATTATTATTAAAAGTATCGTTAGTATTAAAACTATCATTTTAACAAAAATTATCATTTTAATAGAAATGTCATTGTTACTATAAAATATCATTATTATTATTATTTTAAATAGAATTATTATTTTAAAGATAATATTAAAAATTATCGTAAATATTAAAGTTATCATAATTAGAATTATCGTTTTATCATAATGTCATCTTAGTAATTATAAATATTGATATTTTTATAATAATAATTATTATTACAAAATAATACAACTTTTACTTACTATCATTATAGATATTATTTTATCAAATAAATATGTGATACAAACATATTTTACTACGTGTAATAACTTACTTTAATAATACCTATCATATTATCTTTATGATATTAAATAAACCCTATAAATTTTATTACTTAATATATATAAAAGTATATTTGATTATATAAATTTAATATAAAATTTTATTTATTAATAAATAAATTATATTATTTACTCTAATAAATCTTTTTAAAATATTTAAAAATATAAAACGACGATATTTAAACTATATATTAATCATGTATAGATTTTTAGAAATTATTTTGAGTCAAATTTACTTTTGTTGACTTTTGCATATTAGTCTCGAGCATTAGGATTGTGGTACACTATGACTTGACCTAATTTGTTAGACAAATATTGACCAACATATAAATATATATAATTAATTTAGGTTCGTGAATCCAAGGCCAACCTTGCACTTGTTCAATGACGTTATATGTATTTTTAGGTATGGTGAGTTTCATTTGCCTTTTTACCCTTTATATTTTTGGGCTGAGAATACATGCGCAACTTTTATAAATGTTTTACGAAATAGACACAAGTACGTGAAACTACATTCTATGGTTGAATTATCGAAATCGAATATGCCCCTTTTTATTAAGTCTGGTAATCTAAGAATTAGGGAACAGACACCCTAATTGACGCGAATCCTAAAGATAGATCTATTGGGCCTAACAAACCCCATCCAAAGTACCGGATGCTTTAGTACTTCGAAATTTATATCATGTCCGAAGGAGGATCCCGGAATGATAGGGGATATTCTTATATGTATCTAGTTAATGTCGGTTACCAGGTGTTCACCATATGAATGATTATTTTTGTCTCTATGCATGGGACGTATATTTATGAGAACTGAAAATGAAATTCTTGTGGTCTATTAAAATGATGGAAATAAATGATTATGATAAACTAATGAACTCACCAACCTTTTGGTTGACACTTTAAAGCATGTTTATTCTCAGGTGTTAAAGAAATCTTCCGCTGTGCATTTGCTCATTTTAAAAATATTACTTGGAGTCTTTCATAGCATATTTTGAAGAACGTTGCATTCGAGTCATTGAGTTCATCAAAGATTATTATTAAATCAATTTATAGTTGGATAGTGGATATTATGAAATGGTATGCATGCCTGTCAATTTTCGATGTAAAGAAAGTTTGTCTTTTAAAAACGAATGCAATGTTTGTAAAATGTATCATATAGAGGTCAAATACCTCGCAATGTAATCAACTATTGTGAATCGTTTATAATGTATATGAACGGGTCCTTTCAGTTTCATGGCTGTAAGAATAGAAAGAAAACAGAAAAAAATATCGCAGGTGAGCGTGAAGGTTTGTGATAACAAAAAAGAAAACAAATAGCAGACAAATAACAGAAACGAGTGGACTGTAGTAGCAGTATCACACGAGTGGTTTTCGAGCAGGAACAACAAAAGTGCCGAGGGTTTATGGAGTGAAACAAGAAACATATTAATAATAGCGATCGAAACTGTTGTAGTGATGGTGGTTATTGGATTCTCATAGAAGAAAATGAGTGAAAAAGAAGAAAAAAAAAACGGAGATGGAAAATTATTGGTGATGTAAAAGTCATTGGACAAACTTTAAGTCAATTATCATTATCATAAACCATTATTTAACAACAAAAACGTGAGAAATAAAGAACTATGGCTATCAATTTGTCTCACTCTACCGATGGTTTTTCACTGAATGATAAATCTTGTACATTGCTAAACAGTTAACATTTAAAAGTGTTCTAAAAAAATCTCAAATTTTTAGATTAAATATATTTAATTATTTCACTCATTAACTGTTTGAAACCTGATCAAAAAGGTTCGATAATTATTTATTTTCTGTTCCAATGTACGGAGTACTAATATTTAAACTTAAAAAGGTAAAAATATTTTTAACAAATCTAACATCTTCGTAATCGATTTACAGTTCAACTTTTATTTTAGTCCTTCATGAACATGTAATATATCTATATAATAAAACTAACGAAACGTCAACCGAGTGTTACTGACGTTTACTAATTAGGCTCGAAATCATTCATTTTCAATATACACATTCTCTCTCTCTCTCTCTCTATATATATATATATATATATATATATATATATATATATATATATATATATATATATATATATATATATATATATATATTATATTCTTAATTAACAAGTTTAAGTAAATAAATATATTAATTATATTCTTTTAAACAACTAAATATAATATTATATATTTACAAGTAATATTTATATATATTTTTTTATATATTATATATATATATATATATATATATATATATATACATATATATATATATATATTTAACTATTTACAAATAGTTGTTCGTGAATTGTCGGAAAAGGTCGAAAGTCAATTGAATATATGAAACAGTTCAAAATTTTAGTGATCCAACCTAACAGACTTTGCTTATCGTGTTGAAAATACAATATCGTATCGAGAGTTTGATTTAAAATTAGTCAAAATTTTCCGGGTCACTACATAAGTGACAGGAACAGACATTGATTTTCTGAGGAGTCATAATTTTTTCAAATGCACGACGTCGCGCTTGATTTAGCTTGCCAATGGGCTATAAATCCAAGTCGCGACTAAGATTTAGCTTGGCAGTGGCCTAGAAAACTAAGTCGCGACTTGGTTTGCTAGGTGACGACCAGGCCATGGCTCATATTTCTCGGTCACAACTTGGTTTTCGGGGCCACGACTTGGTGTTTGGCTTCATGTTATTGGGTCACTCATTACTCGTAATCGCTCTCCGGCTTCGCTAGGCAACCTCTATTGCCTTGCACTTTCCGACCCCTTGTCTGGGTACCAGGGCATGGAGTGGACATGGTACCCCCTATATATACATATTGCACAAAAAGTGAAGTGACAGGAACTGACATTGATTTTCTGAGGAGTCATAATTTTTCATACAGTGCTCAAATCATGTCGGATCGACCCGAAAATTTGCACGACTCTTACGTTTGATGAAACAAATTGATTCTCGGCTTCCGAAGTTTCATTGGCATGTCATTCTGAGCTGCGGAGTTCGGGCTAGCCTTGGTTTCCGGCGACCGAGGTGCGCCTGATGGTTAAAGTGCGTATGAAGTGATTTGGGTTTCTGTGAAACCTTGTATAGTTGGTATGTAGCTTTCGACCACCTCATCCGACACTTAATTGACCGAGAACATTATACGACGGAGGTCCCGTACGTCAACCACAGTCGATACGTGAGTGGTTAGTATCGACCGGGAACATTATACGTTGGAGATTTCGTAGTATCGCCCGAGAACCAAGTCCGACACCATTATACGTTGACTTTCGACAACCACATCCGAGATCACTCGCGTGTCTAGACTCGATCTAGAACATTATACATCTCTAACGAGTTTTCGCCATGTCACCCGAACCCTTCTTAAGGTGTGAGCTTCGAGTCGAGTCGTGGTACATCATGGAAAGTCAGGGCAGTTGTGACCACCCATGGTAGGCAAGGTAAGTTAGCTATAAAGGATTAAAAGGGGACATTTATTTCGAGTGCGATCATACCAGCACTAACGCACCGGATCCCATCAGAACTCCACAGTTAAGCGTGCTTGGGCGAGAGTAGTACTAGGAGGGGTGACCCCCTGGGAAGTCCTCGTGTTGCACCCCTTTTTTTACTATGATTTTTCGTCCAGGGTTACCATCGAATCGGGCAACAACCATCGCCCGAGCACGACTCCGACCATCAGGGCAACGAAATAAGGCTCACAACACTTGGTTCACTTTTCACCAAGACATGACGATCAACCATAAGCTAGGCGGGCATCGTCGCACAAACATGACTTCGATGAGCATGGCAACGCAATAAGGCTCACAACACTTGGTGAAATTTCACCAAGTCAAGGCGCGCAACCTCTTGTAAGAAAACATGGAGATTTTTAGGGATGTTTTTTGAGGGGGAGGGACGAATCTGAGCGACATGGGGCTGAATCTCAGTGGATCGTGGCAGCAAGGCCACTCTGTCACTTACAATACCCCGTCGCGTATTTAAGTCATCTGCAAAGGATTCTGCCCGCCGCTTGATGGGAATTGTACTTCAAGGCAGCCCGCAAGACTCATCCGTCTCACGAGCGTAGCCAACGACACGTGCCTTTGGGGGCCGAATGAAATGTCCCGTTCTTATTGATTAAAAATGTTCCATATTAATTGATTTCGTTGCGAGGTTTTGACCTCTATATGAGACGTTTTTCAAAGACTGCATTCATTTTTATAACAAACCATAACCTTTATTTCATAAATAAAGGTTTAAAAAGCTTTACGTAGATTATCAAATAATGATAATCTAAAATATCCTGTTTACACACGACCATTACATAATGGTTTACAATACAAATATGTTACATCGAAATCAGTTTCTTGAATGCAGTTTTTACACAATATGATACAAACATGGACTTCAAATCTTGTCCTTATTTTAGTATGCAACAGCGGAAGCTCTTAGTATTCACCTGAGAATAAACATGCTTTAAACGTCAACAAAAATGTTGGTGAGTTATAGGTTTAACCTATATATATATCAAATCGTAACAATAGACCACAAGATTTCATATTTCAATACACATCCCATACATAGAGATAAAAATCATTCATATGGTGAACACCTGGTAACCGACAATAACAAGATGCATATATAAGAATATCCCCATCATTCCGGGACACCCTTCGGATATGATATAAATTTCGAAGTACTAAAGCATCCGGTACTTTGGATGGGGTTTGTTAGGCCCAATAGATCTATCTTTAGGATTCGCGTCAATTAGGGTGTCTGTTCCCTAATTCTTAGATTACCAGACTTAATAAAAAGGGGCATATTCGATTTCGATAATTCAACCATAGAATGTAGTTTCACGTACTTGTGTCTATTTTGTAAATCATTTATAAAACCTGCATGTATTCTCATCCCAAAAATATTAGATTTTGAAAGTGGGACTATAACTCACTTTCACAGATTTTTACTTCGTCGGGAAGTAAGACTTGGCCACTGGTTGATTCACGAACCTATAACAATATATACATATATATCAAAGTATGTTCAAAATATATTTACAACACTTTTAATATATTTTGATGTTTTAAGTTTATTAAGTCAGCTGTCCTCGTTAGTAACCTACAACTAGTTGTCCACAGTTAGATGTACAGAACTAAATCGATAAATATTATCTTGAATCAATCCACGACCCAGTGTATACGTATCTCAGTATTGATCACAACTCAAACTATATATATTTTGGAATCAACCTCAACCCTGTATAGCTAACTCCAACATTCACATATAGAGTGTCTATGGTTGTTCCGAAATATATATAGATGTGTCGACATGATAGGTCGAAACATTGTATACGTGTCTATGGTATCTCAAGATTACATAATATACAATACAAGTTGATTAAGTTATGGTTGGAATAGATTTGTTACCAATTTTCACGTAGCTAAAATGAGAAAAATTATCCAATCTTGTTTTACCCATAACTTCTTCATTTTAAATCCGTTTTGAGTGAATCAAATTGCTATGGTTTCATATTGAACTCTATTTTATGAATCTAAACAGAAAAAGTATAGGTTTATAGTCGGAAAAATAAGTTACAAGTCATTTTTGTAAAGGTAGTCATTTCAGTCGAAAGAACGACGTCTAGATGACCATTTTAGAAAACATACTTCCACTTTGAGTTTAATCATAATTTTTGGATATAGTTTCATGTTCATAATAAAAATCATTTTCTCAGAATAACAACTTTTAAATCAAAGTTTATCATAGTTTTTAATTAACTAACCCAAAACAGCCCGCGGTGTTACTACGACGGCGTAAATCCGGTTTTACGGTGTTTTTCGTGTTTCCAGGTTTTAAATCATTAAGTTAGCATATCATATAGATATAGAACATGTGTTTAGTTGATTTTAAAAGTCAAGTTAGAAGGATTAACTTTTGTTTGCGAACAAGTTTAGAATTAACTAAACTATGTTCTAGTGATTACAAGTTTAAACCTTCGAATAAGATGTAGTGACCCGAACTTTTCCATGTTTATATATATTAATTGAGATTGATATTTACATGATTAAATGTTTCCAACATGTTAAGCAATCAAACTTGTTAAGACTTGATTAATTGAAATATGTTTCATATAGACAATTGACCACCCAAGTTGATCGGTGATTCACGAACGTTAAAACTTGTAAAAACTATATGATGACATATATATGGATATATATATATAGTTAACATGATACTATGATAAGAAAACATATCATAAAGTATATTAACAATGAACTACATATGTAAAAACAAGACTACTAACTTAATGATTTTTAAACGAGACATATATGTAACGATTATCGTTGTAAAGACATTTAATGTATATATATCATATTAAGAGATATTCATACATGATAATATCATGATAATATAATAATTTAAAATCTCATTTGATATTATAAACATTGGGTTAACAACATTTAACAAGATCGTTAACCTAAAGGTTTCAAAACAACACTTACATGTAACGACTAACGATGACTTAACGACTCAGTTAAAATGTATATACATGTAGTGTTTTAATATGTATTTATACACTTTTGAAAGACTTCAATACACTTATCAAAATACTTCTACTTAACAAAAATGCTTACAATTACATCCTCGTTCAGTTTCATCAACAATTCTACTAGTATGCACCCGTATTCGTACTCGTACAATACACAGCTTTTAGATGTATGTACTATTGGTATATACACTCCAATGATCAGCTCTTAGCAGCCCATGTGAGTCACCTAACACATGTGGGAACCATCATTTGGCAACTAGCATGAAATATCTCATAAAATTACAAAAATATGAGTAATCATTCATGACTTATTTACATGAAAACAAAATTACATATCCTTTATATCTAATCCTACACCAACGACCAAAAACACCTACAAACACTTTCATTCTTCAATTTTCTTCATCTAATTGATCTCTCTCAAGTTCTATCTTCAAGTTCTAAGTGTTCTTCATAAATTCCAAAAGTTCTAGTTTCATAAAATCAAGAATACTTTCAAGTTTGCTAGCTCACTTCCAATCTTGTAAGGTGATCATCCAACCTCAAGAAATCTTTGTTTCTTACAGTAGGTTATCATTCTAATACAAGGTAATAATCATATTCAAACTTTGGTTCAATTTCTATAACTATAACAATCTTATTTCAAGTGATGATCTTACTTGAACTTGTTTTCGTGTCATGATTCTGCTTCAAGAACTTCGAGCCATCCAAGGATCCATTGAAGCAAGATCCATTTTTCTCTTTTCCAGTAGGTTTATCCAAGGAAATTAAGGTAGTAATGATGTTCATAACATCATTCGATTCATACATATAAAGCTATCTTATTCGAAGGTTTAAACTTGTAATCACTAGAACATAGTTTAGTTAATTCTAAACTTGTTCGCAAACAAAAGTTAATCCTTCTAACTTGACTTTTAAAATCAACTAAACACATGTTCTATATCTATATGATATGCTAACTTAATGACTTAAAACCTGGAAACACGAAAAACACCGTAAAACCGGATTTACGCCGTCGTAGTAACACCGCGGGCTGTTTTGGGTTAGTTAATTAAAAACTATGATAAACTTTGATTTAAAAGTTGTTATTCTGAGAAAATGATTTTTATTATGAACATGAAACTATATCCAAAAATTATCGTTAAACTCAAAGTGGAAGTATGTTTTCTAAAATGGTCATCTAGACGTCGTTCTTTCGACTGAAATGACTACCTTTACAAAAACGACTTGTAACTTATTTTTCCGACTATAAACCTATACTTTTTCTGTTTAGATTCATAAAATAGAGTTCAATATGAAACCATAGCAATTTGATTCACTCAAAACGGATTTAAAATGAAGAAGTTATGGGTAAAACAAGATTGGATAATTTTTCTCATTTTAGCTACGTGAAAATTGGTAACAAATCTATTCCAACCATAACTTAATCAACTTGTATTGTATATTATGTAATCTTGAGATACCATAGACACGTATACAATGTTTCGACCTATCATGTCGACACATCTATATATATTTCGGAACAACCATAGACACTCTATATGTGAATGTTGGAGTTAGCTATACAGGGTTGAGGTTGATTCCAAAATATATATAGTTTGAGTTGTGATCAATACTGAGATACGTATACACTGGGTCGTGGATTGATTCAAGATAATATTTATCGATTTATTTCTGTACATCTAACTGTGGACAACTAGTTATAGGTTACTAACGAGGACAGCTGACTTAATAAACTTAAAACATCAAAATATATTAAAAGTGTTTTAAATATATTTTGAACATACTTTGATATATATGTATATATTGTTATAGGTTCGTGAATCAACCAGTGGCCAAGTCTTACTTCCCGACGAAGTAAAAATCTGTGAAAGTGAGTTATAGTCCCACTTTTAAAATCTAATATTTTTGGGATGAGAATACATGCATGTTTTATAAATGATTTACAAAATAGACACAAGTACGTGAAACTACATTCTATGGTTGAATTATCGAAATCGAATATGCCCCTTTTTATTAAGTCTGGTAATCTAAGAATTAGGGAACAGACACCCTAATTGACGCGAATCCTAAAGATAGATCTATCGGGCCCAACAAGCCCCATCCAAAGTACCGGATGCTTTAGTACTTCGAAATTTATATCATATCCGAAGGGTGTCCCGGAATGATGGGGATATTCTTATATATGCATCTTGTTAATGTCGGTTACCAGGTGTTCACCATATGAATGATTTTTATCTCTATGTATGGGATGTGTATTGAAATATGAAATCTTGTGGTCTATTATTATGATTTGATATATATAGGTTAAACCTATAACTCACCAACATTTTTGTTGACGTTTTAAGCATGTTTATTCTCAGGTGATTATTAAGAGCTTCCGCTATCGCATACTTAAATAAGGACGAGATTTGGAGTCCATGCTTGTATGATATTGTGTAAAAACTGCATTCAAGAAACTTATTTTGTTGTAACATATTTGTATTGTAAACCATTATGTAATGGTCGTGTGTAAACATGATATTTTAGATTATCATTATTTGATAATCTACGTAAAGCTTTTTAAACCTTTATTGATGAAATAAAGGTTATGGTTTGTTTTAAAATGAATGCAGTCTTTGAAAAACGTCTCATATAGAGGTCAAAACCTCGCAACGAAATCAATTAATATGGAACGTTTTTAATCAATAAGAACGGGACATTTCAGTTGGTATCCGAGCGTTGGTCTTAGAGAACCAGAAAATTTGCATTAGTGTGTCTTATCGAGTTTGTTAGGATGCATTAGTGAGTCTGGACTTCGACCGTGTTTTCTTTAAAAATGATTGCTTAACATTTTTGTTGGAAACTATATATTTTTAACATATGAATATTATGTGATATATTAATCTCTTAACGTGTTTGATATTATGTGATAGATGTCTACCTCTAGAACAAGTCCCATTGACTCACCTAATAATAATGAAGAGTCAAATGTAAATTGGAATGATTTGTGGACTGATTCACAAGTTCCCGAAGAGGAACCGGAAGAAGAGTCGGAACCAGAAGAAGAATCGGAACCGGAAGAAGAATCGGAACCGGATGAAGAAATAGAACCGATGGGGGAAATAATAAAACGGTTAAGTAAAAGAAAATCCTCAACCAACCGACCAAAGTTAATTATGGTCAATGGTGTTTCCGCCAAGGAAGCAAAATATTGGGAGGATTACCAATTCTCCGATGAATCGGATTCCGACGAGAATTCCGATGATGTTATAGAAATTACCCCAACTGAATTTAAAAAGGCAAAAGAAAATAATAAGGGAAAGGGCATAAAAATAGAGAAATCTAATTTCAACCCCGATGAACTTTATATGTATCGTCAACCCCCGAAGTCCTTAAGTTGTAACAATGACCCGGGAACCTCTAAACCACCAGGTTTTTCTAAACCAATGTGGACAACGACGGCTCGTATTAGGGGAACATCATATATCCCTAGAAACTTGGCAAAACGAACCAAAACCGAAGAAGAAGAAACGAGCGAGTCGGAATAAGATAGTTGTATTCGTGTGGTGTAATATATGTAATATAGTGTTCTTATGCTTTATGATATATGTAAAAATTGCTTGTATTAATAAGTATTTTTTTTTATGAATCTAACTCTTGTCTATTTTACAGTTTAAAAACACAAAATGGATAGACAACCCAATATTTTAAGAGACCTACCCGGAGACATGATTGATGAAATCTTGTCTAGAGTCGGCCAGAATTCTTCGGCACAACTATTTAAGGCGAGATCAGTTTGTAAGACATTCGAAGAACGTTCCAAGAATGTCTTGGTTTATAAGAGACTTTCGTTTGAAAGATGGGGGATATCACATTGGGAAACCCATAAGTTACGATGTGTTTACTTTGACGCATATATTGCGGGGAACCCAAATGCTATTTTACGCAACGGGTTAAGAAATTATTTTGACTCAATATATCCGAATATTGGACTTCGTGATTTAGAAAAAGCGGCTAACATGCAACATAAAGAAGCATGTTATGCTTACGGATTAGTAATGTTCGCTTCTCACCAAAGTGAGAACAAGAACATCGGGCTACAACTATTAAACAAAACGTTTCCACAAGTGACGGAGTCGGTAATTGGGGTAAGAAATGAGGTTTTTAGATTATTACGGGACTGTTGGACATTACGTAACCCTCGTCCCTTTGATGACGTTACAACACGCTGTCTTATCAACGGCCATAACGGTTATGTTGCACAAGACCAAGGATAGGAAGTAGTCCTAGTAAAACCAGAATGCATGACTTGTTTCTGGACGTATGAATTACGTGTCTTTATTACCTTTGCTGAACGACTTGTGTACTAGCTAGAATTGTCTTCACAACTATCTTGTATCAAAGTTATTGTGTGCTATATTTCATGCTTTATGTAAAATAAGCGGTATTGTAAGTTTGTAAAATATTGTATTAAAGTTTGAACGCGAAATATTATTATAATCAGTTTTTCATATAGAATTGTAGTAGTTGAATTGTATATTAGCTACTAAGTATGAACTTAACGGGTAGGTACTACCCGAATTTAAACTTATAAAACGCTAATATGAAGAAAAAGCTTTTATAAATGAGTTCATATTATGCTACGAAATACTATTAACTACTCTTAATATTCTGTATGATTAACTTGTTCCATTTAACTATTTTGAAGGAAATGGCACCGACTACTCGACACACCGTGAATATGAATGAAGAGGAATTCCGTACTTTTCTAGCTTCAAACATAGCCGCAGTACAGGCTGCGCTACATACCAACAATAACCTTGGATCTAGCAGTACAGGAAATCGTGTAGGATGCACCTACTGTGATGACCCGGGAATTTCCGACCAAATTTAAACATAATCTTATATGATTCGACTCGATAAGCAAAGTCTATTAAACCGAGTCTCATTATGTTTGAACTATTTCATGATAACATTTGACCTTTAACTATTTCCGACGATTCACGAACCTTTAATTGTAACTAAGAATGTAAATATAAATAATTATATATAAAACTAATTATATTAGTATTAATGAACTATTAAGTAATTTTGTTATTATAAAAGATAACATTTAATAACTAAAGATTTTCATTTTGAATATATATAGTATATTGTATATAAATGATTCAAACATATTTTACCAACGTTATCAAAATATTAAATGTACAATGTTATACTTTGTAGTTAATTGTTTAATATACATAATTAATCATCTACTCAACATTTAAAACATGATTTTATATATATGGTAGTATACATATATACATAAATATAACTATATATATATGATTTTATACATAATTATTATATTATGTATATGTAGAAATTTATAATATATCTATGATGAAATAATGTACTATTTTAATAAATATATATAATACTTACATATATAAAACATTTATATTTTTCATAATTACATACATAAGTATAATATAATTAGTATGTAAATAAATATTATAATATATTTATATTAAAATGCATAAATATATAATATTCAGTATATGTTACAATACATATTACATAATTATTAAATATTACATAATAATAGATGATATTAATAAATTAAATTTAAATACAAATATAGTTGTTGTAGTAATGTTATTTGTATCGTCAAATATCAATATTTGTATTCATAATATCACTTTATATCATATAAAGATGAAATTGGATGTATAAATTAGATTATTATTACTAATATTATTATTATCGATAAAATATTAATATTATCATAATTAGTATGGTATTATTATTATTATTATTATTATTATTATTATTATTATCATTTTTACAATTATTATTATCATTAATATTATATTTATCATTATTATTAATTTTATTAATATTATTAGATATTAATAGTATTGTTATTATATATTATTATTATTAATTAAAAAAAACAGTAGGGATCTATATTATACGCTTGACCTCTGTATCCTTTATCTCTATTATTATTATTTTTTTTGTTTCTTTCCTGCTCCAAACTCGTGAACCTGTGTTGACATTTTCTCCATTTTTTATCAACCGATCTCTATTATTACAAAATGATTATGTATAATTGCAAATCAAATAAAAAGAAAATCCAATGGGATTAAAGAGCACAGCGATATTTTTTTTTTCTTCTTCTCTGCACGCTCCAATTTTTTTTCTCTTAATTCAATTTCGAATAAAGTTTCAAAATCTAAAAATGCAGAAAGGTTAGAAATCTTTCTTTGAATCTATCTGCAAAATCTCAACTCTCAAATCTTTATATCGATCTTGACTTTTGAAGTCAAAGTTTAGTTTAAAAAAGTCAACAATTGTTCTTGAGACAAATTCGCGTTCGTGTATATGTTTCTGATCAAATTGACGATTCCAGTAGTTTTTATACATGTTTAGAAAACTATTTCGTGTTATAAACATTATCTATAATGTTATCTATTACGAAATCAATTTTTTTTTGTTTTGTTCCAAGAACCGACGCTGCAGTAGGCCTTTAGTGTTTTTTTTTTATTTTAGAACCCAAATTATTTTTTTTTCTGTAATGTTTTGAAGCTTTAAAAGGAACCCTGATTTTTTTTTTTTTTTTTTTTTTGGTTATTGATGTTTTGTTGAATCCATGAGACTTGTGGAGAAGAAGAGGAATAGAAGAAAAACAGTTTATATATAAAATTTAAATTCGATATTAGTACAGAGAATCAGAATTGGTGGGATGGTCGAGAGTGTTTGCGTGTGAGCATGTGGTCACGAGATCGAGTCCAGAGGACGGTAGTTTCTTTTTTTTTTTTGAAACTCTTTTCATGTGAGGTAGTTTTCTTTTCTAATTTTATTATTGTTATTATATATTAATTATTATTAGTATTATTATTATTATTGTGATTGTTTTGATTGTTATTGTTATTGTTATTATTAGTATCATACTTGTTATCATATTTGAAAGTATTATAGACATTACTATTATTATAATGATAGGTATTAATAATATTATTATTAGTAATAAACTTATCATTTTAGTATTTTATCATCATTAGGATTATGATTATCATTATTATTATTATGAAGGAAATAAAAATATATTATTATCATCAATATTAGAATTTGTACCGGTTTATAAATAATAGTATCATCAGTACATTTACAATTAATAATATCATATTTATCAGTATCATCATTAATATTTACTAGTATTATTATGATTATCATTTATCATTTTATAAATATTAGAACCCTTATTATTAACATAAGTATGGTATTAGTATTAATATTATTTTAGAGTTATTATTATTAGTATCATTAACAGTTATCATTTTCATTTTTTTTGCTATTAGTATTATCATTATTAATAAAATTATTATTATTATTAGTAAATCATTATTATCTAAATTATTATTTTAACAAATAAATCTTTTGTACACTATATATATACTTATGGTATATACTAGGATTGTATTAATAATTCACATAACAAACTAATAAAATTTCATAAATACAATACTAACCACAAATATATGTATATAAATATATTAATGTCACTATTTATATAAACGTAAATCATTATAGATATATATACATAAAATCGATATATATATATAAAATATAACTTAAAATATAATATAAGTATACGTTTTAAAATAAAGGTTAGAATAAATTCTACAAAACTATAATATATAAATAATACATATTAATAAATGAAATTTTGTAACTTACATTATACGTATTAATATATACACAATTGATATAGGTTCGTGAATCCGAGGCCAACCCTGCATTGTTCAATGACGTCATATGTATTTTTACTACAAAATACAGTATCGTGAGTTTCATTTGCCTTTTTACCCTTTATATTTTTGGGCTGAGAATACATGCGCAACTTTTATAACTGTTTTACGAAATTGACACAAGTACGTGAAACTACATTCTATGGTTGGATTATCGAAGTCGAATATGCCCCTTTTTATTAAGTCTGGTAATCTAAGAATTAGGGAACAGACACCCTAATTGACGCGAATCCTAAAGATAGATCTATCGGGCCCAACAAGCCCCATCCAAAGTACCGGATGTTTTAGTACTTCGAAATTATATCATGTCCGAAGGAGGATCCCGGAATGATGGGGATATTCTTATATATGCATATTGTTAATGTCGGTTACCAGGTGTTCAATCCATATGAATGATATTTTTGTCTCTATGCATGGGACGTATGTTTATGAGAAATGGAAATCTGAAATCTTGTGGTCTATTAAAATGATGGAAACGATTGTTTAAGTTAAACTAATGAACTCACCAACCTTTTGGTTGACACTTTAAAGCATGTTTATTCTCAGGTACGAAAGAAATCTTCCGCTGTGTATTTGCTCATTTTATAGATATTACTTGGAGTCATTCATGGCATATTTCAAAAGACGTTGCATTCGAGTCGTCGAGTTCATCAAGATTATTATCAAGTCAATTATAGTTGGATATATTATGAAATGGTATGCATGCCTGTCAACTTTCGATGTAATGAAAGTTTGTCTTTTCAAAAACGAATGCAATGTTTGTAAAATGTATCATATAGAGGTCAAGTATCTCGCGATGTAATCAACTGTTGTGAATCGTTTATAATCGATATGGACTTCGTCCGGATGGATTAGGACGGGTCTTCACAGTTGGTATCAGAGCGGTGGTCTTAGCGAACCAGGTCTTGCATTAGTGAGTCTAACTGATAGTCGTTAGAATGCATTAATGAGTCTGGACTTCGACCGTGTTTGCATGTCAAAAGTTTTGCTTATCATTTAGTGTCGAAAAATTATTTACTTATCATCCTTAAAGTCTAAGACACGTCTTACTGCCTTTATTGTATAGACAGTGTATAGTTAAATTCATATCTTAGTGTATATGTTATTGTTACCTTTGCCTGACAGCTTCCGTAGATTCCTCCGTAGCTTATGGGATTTTAGTATTATATATGCATATGTAAATTATGTATTGCAGGGTACTAATCTACATCCTATAATCTATTTCTTATCGAAAATCCTTCATCTGATCGTACGAGATGAATCCCTCAACCAGTTCGAGTCCATCTGATTTCGATAGCTATTTCGATAGTTATTCCGACAGCTATTTCGATATGGATTTCCACTCGAGCTCCGAAAGCAGAGTAACCGGAATGAATCGATCAATTAGCCATCATCTATTCTGAATGAATTGGAGATGGGTTCGTAGTCGACTTAATCAATGGAAACGCGAAGAAGGCGATCATTTCCACTAACCAAATTCACCTCTTGACAATGGACCTAAAACGTTTACCGGCGAACCTGTTCGAGACACCATTTTCTCTCTCATTTCCAAAGTATCTCATCACGATCATATACTATCTCAGATTCTAAACCTCATTCATCCGCTCGTCCGAACCGACAATCATCCCGGTGTAATAGAAGAAGTTAACGAACTTCGCGCATAAGTTGTAGTCTTGGAAAATATGGTGCAAAACGTACTAGCTTCATCCAAATCACCGGCACCAACGGTACCACCAACAACCCAAATTTCAATATCACATGCCTCAACATCTCAATCTATACCTCGAGTATAATCATCTTTCTACATGACATTCTACATCAGTTATCTTCGTTCGACATGGTGATTATGTAATCTCTAATGTTTTAGAGATTATTTATTCTAGTTCCAACTGAAAACTAAATGAGTTTAATATCATGTTAACTCATTAAATTCATGATTACATCTGAAGAAAATATATATGTATATATGTTTTCATAAAGATTGTAATTAAAAATTCTTTTGTACAAACTGTTAATAATAAAAATATTTTAACGGGTAGGTAATACCCGAGGAATATTTAAATTTCACATTAATAAGTTACACTGTATATTCTTCGAATCTGATTCAACAGTTATTCACTATCCTATTTACAACCACCGGGATACTTATCCGTTCACCAAAGAATAACTATTTTCATTCAAATTCAATTTCATATTTGAATTTTGACCTATCAGAATCCAACAAGTGGCATAATGAAGAAATAATGGACACAATAAAAATTGATTAGAAACAGACTAATTAACAATATTAAATTTTATTAAGAAACCACGCTAACAAAATCCTAGCTAACTGTTAATTCCGTATTACATTTTATTTATCGCAATTTATTTATCGCAATTTATTTTATCGCAATTTATATTCTCGCAATTTTATTTATTGTCATTTAATTTCTGTTATTTACTTTACGCACTTTATTTATCGTCATTTAATTTCTGTTATTTATTTTACGCACTTTAAATATCGGGACACGTATACAAGGTTTTGACATATCATATCGACACATCTATATATATTATTTGGAATCACCATAGACACTCTATATGCAGTAATGATCGAGTTCTCTATACAGGGTTGAGGTTGATTCTATAATAATATATATACTTTGAGTTGTGATCGAGTCTGAGACATGTACACGGGTCACGATACGTATTAATTAATTCAAATATTATATATTAAACTATATATGAATGATTGCACTGTCAACTGTGGACTATCGACTGTGGACTAATAACATTGGACAATTAAAATGAATTAAAATATTGAATATAACATATGAAACTAAACAATTCTTCAAGTTTGCCACTTGATTTCGTCTTAAACCTCATTTGTATCTTCACGATTACATTCTGCGTTCAAACCTTTCATGATTCTTGAAAACACCTCAATCGATAGGATGAATCAACCGCACTTCATCTACGGAAGGAAAGATTTATGCATATAGTTATGCACCTGAGAAACTCTCGGCAATTGAGTAAAAGTTCAACACGTAGCCGCGTCAGATCCTTTGGCATTTATTAACAAAAACAACTTTGCGATCCCTTTTCAAAATTAGCCAATTTTGTCACAACTCCAACAAGTCAACTTCGACTTTTCGTACGAAACAACCTTATTATAACGTTTATATATACGCGTGCTCTTTTATTGTTACCAGGTAACCTTTCATATTCCATCATATTACCATCAGCGTTTAATCATCTAAAAACACAATTCTCCTGAAACCACCTCGGATTAATAACCGATGATTCAGATATCATAGCATTAAATGCAGAGGAAACAGAAAAATGGTAGATGGTCTAAACGGACAAAAGTTTGATGATAAAGAAAGGAGTGTTAGGAACGCTCGATAGAAAATTGGGTATTGAAAAACAGATTGAGTTACCCATGAAGGAGACCAAGGACAAATACAAGGACCAAATCCTATATTCAAAGGATTCAGGTAATTCTGGATCCGTTGAAATCTTTAGAGAATATCTTGCTCCGAAGTCATGTTAAAATCTTGCGGAAAATCTTTCTCCATCAACCGTCGAACTTAGAAATTCCAAAATATCATCATCAATATCTTTGATATTTCTGAGGATATTTTCATAAATATTCTCGTCCGAAATTATATACCTCTTCGTACTTCCTGTGTATCAATATATTGGAAACATTCAATAGAAAATATAGTACCGAAAAGCAGATTATGCGAAACTATGAAGAAAGCCGTGGATAAATCACAAAGAATAAGTTTGACTTCAAAGAATCCAAATAATTCAATGTCTGCTAAAGTCTATAGTGAATAACTTGCTCCTTACTCTAAACCCTTGCAGACAATAGTTTCTATCATCCTCTGATCTTAGATATTCTGAGATATTATCGTACCTTTCATTATAAATATCCTCCATATTTCTGGAGATATTTTTATAACTATTCTTATCTGAAATCATTAATCTTTTCGTGCTATCAGTATTACATCATATAGAAACTGTTAGTTTCTATATTCTGTAAATTTTCAAGCTTAAAATATGAATGTTATTGTAGTAATGATGGGAACTGATGCATGAGTTAGTATAATATAATGACACTTGATCAACGTGATTATATTACAGTAAGTCATGCTGAGTTTCTAAATGAAACGTGATGATTCACAGATCATAACGTCATCATGTGCCATGTTACATAACTCTTTCATCCTACTTAACTCCGTAACAAATCAAGAAAATGTATTCTTGATGGTTCTATCTTCCGTGATGTTGATAAATTTGAAAATCAAATCGTGCTATCACGTTCCTTCATGCTTAGAACATTATAATCATTCGAAACTCTATATCTATAAATTCTGGACCATTATTCGCTTGACTTGAAGTCGGGAAGAGAAAACAAAAGCATAGAGCTTTGAAATATAAGGGAGAATATAAAGTCCGATAACAACACATAAATTACAAACCGTGTATATCAATGTTTATCGCAACATAAAGACACGGGAGAATTAAAAACATTATAATCCCGAGGGCGAAGTAGAAGAAAGCAGATTCCTCTGGTGGAAGTTGGAAAAGGAGAATGATTGTTGCGATAGTAAGGATGAGGACAAGGATCAGAACTGGATTAATCATTTTCAGAATCTTTTGGATGTATGAACTAAGAAAGAAAGTATAAGAATGGTGAGAATAATGGAAAGGAAGAGCTTAATTTATACTGGAAATATCAGACGTAGTAATCGGGGCAGATCACCGTATTTAATTAAAGAGATCTTAATTTCCATAAATCCCGAAGAATCAGATTTTATAGATCTTCAAGATTTTCTTTAAATCCCTTAAATTCCGGAATTCAACCAAGGCAATGTCAAAAGTTAAGACGCGCCTTATTTTCTAAATTCAAACCTGACTACGTCAAAAGTTAAAAACAAATCTTTGTTTCTCATTTCATCCTTTTGTGAATAGCTTCATTCGCACTCTTCGAATAATTGAATTATTTTTATCCATATTACTCAATGATGATAAAACTCAAGTTATCAACTCATATTCGTCAGGAAAACATATTTATTGTTAGCTATGACGACCTCACTCAAATTTCGGGACGAAATTTCTTTAACGGGTAGGTACTGTGATGACCCGGGAATTTCCGACCAAATTTAAACATAATCTTATATGATTCGACTCGATAAGCAAAGTCTATTAAACCGAGTCTCATTATGTTTGAACTATTTCATGATAACATTTGACCTTTAACTATTTCCGACGATTCACGAACCTTTAATTGTAACTAAGAATGTAAATATAAATAATTATATATAAAACTAATTATATTAGTATTAATGAACTATTAAGTAATTTTGTTATTATAAAAGATAACATTTAATAACTAAAGATTTTCATTTTGAATATATATAGTATATTGTATATAAATGATTCAAACATATTTTACCAACGTTATCAAAATATTAAATGTACAATGTTATACTTTGTAGTTAATTGTTTAATATACATAATTAATCATCTACTCAACATTTAAAACATGATTTTATATATATGGTAGTATACATATATACATAAATATAACTATATATATATGATTTTATACATAATTATTATATTATGTATATGTAGAAATTTATAATATATCTATGATGAAATAATGTACTATTTTAATAAATATATATAATACTTACATATATAAAACATTTATATTTTTCATAATTACATACATAAGTATAATATAATTAGTATGTAAATAAATATTATAATATATTTATATTAAAATGCATAAATATATAATATTCAGTATATGTTACAATACATATGAAATGTCCCGTTCTTATTGATTAAAAACGTTCCATATTAATTGATTTCGTTGCGAGGTTTTGACCTCTATATGAGACGTTTTTCAAAGACTGCATTCATTTTAAAACAAACCATAACCTTTATTTCATCAATAAAGGTTTAAAAAGCTTTACGTAGATTATCAAATAATGATAATCTAAAATATCCTGTTTACACACGACCATTACATAATGGTTTACAATACAAATATGTTACAACAAAATAAGTTTCTTGAATGCAGTTTTTACACAATATCATACAAGCATGGACTCCAAATCTCGTCCTTATTTAAGTATGCGACAGCGGAAGCTCTTAATAATCACCTGAGAATAAACATGCTTAAAAACGTCAACAAAAATGTTGGTGAGTTATAGGTTTAACCTATATATATCAAATCATAATAATAGACCACAAGATTTCATATTTCAATACATATCCCATACATAGAGATAAAAATCATTCATATGGTGAACACCTGGTAACCGACAATAACAAGATGCATATATAAGAATATCCCCATCATTCCGGGACACCCTTCGGATATGATATAAATTTCGAAGTACTAAAGCATCCGGTTCTTTGGATGGGGTTTGTTAGGCCCAATAGATCTATCTTTAGGATTCGCGTCAATTAGGGTGTCTGTTCCCTAATTCTTAGATTACCAGACTTAATAAAAAGGGGCATATTCGATTTCGATAATTCAACCATAGAATGTAGTTTCACGTACTTGTGTCTACTTTGTAAATCATTTATAAAACCTGCATGTATTCTCATCCCAAAAATATTAGATTTTAAAAGTGGGACTATAACTCACTTTCACAGATTTTTACTTCGTCGAGAAGTAAGACTTGGCCACTGGTTGATTCACGAACCTATAACAATATATACATATATATCAAAGTATGTTCAAAATATATTTACAACACTTTTAATATATTTTGATGTTTTAAGTTTATTAAGTCAGCTGTCCTCGTTAGTAACCTAAAACTAGTTGTCCACAGTTAGATGTACAGAAATAAATCGATAAATATTATCTTGAATCAATCCACGACCCAGTGTATACGTATCTCAGTATTGATCACAACTCAAACTATAAATATTTTGGAATCAACCTCAACCCTGTATAGCTAACTCCAACATTCACATATAGAGTGTCTATGGTTGTCCCGAAATATATATAGATGTGTCGACATGATAGGTCGAAACATTGTATACGTGTCTATGGTATCTCAAGATTACATAATATACAATACAAGTTGATTAAGTTATGGTTGGAATAGATTTGTTACCAATTTTCACGTAGCTAAAATGAGAAAAATTATCCAATCTTGTTTTACCCATAACTTCTTCATTTTAAATCCGTTTTGAGTGAATCAAATTGCTATGGTTTCATATTGAACTCTATTTTATGAATCTAAACAGAAAAAGTATAGGCTTATAGTCGGAAAAATAAGTTACAAGTCGTTTTTGTAAAGGTAGTCATTTCAGTCGAAAGAACGACGTCTAGATGACCATTTTAGAAAACATACTTCCACTTTGAGTTTAACCATAATTTTTGGATATAGTTTCATGTTCATAATAAAAATTATTTTCTCAGAATAACAACTTTTAAATCAAAGTTTATCATAGTTTTTAATTAACTAACCCAAAACAGCCCGCGGTGTTACTACGACGGCGTAAATCCGGTTTTACGGTGTTTTTTGTGTTTCCAGGTTTTAAATCATTAAGTTAGCATATCATATAGATATAGAACATGTGTTTAGTTGATTTTAAAAGTCAAGTTAGAAGGATTAACTTTTGTTTGCGAACAAGTTTAGAATTAACTAAACTATGTTCTAGTGATTACAAGTTTAAACCTTCGAATAAGATAGCTTTATATGTATGAATCGAATGATGTTATAAACATCATTACTACCTTAAGTTCCTTGGATGAACCTACTGGAAAATAGAAAAATGGATCTAGCTTCAATGGATCCTTGGATGGCTCAAAGTTCTTGAAGAAAAATCATGACACGAAAACAAGTTCAAGTAAGATCATCACTTGAAATAAGATTGTTATAGTTATAGAAATTGAACCAAAGTTTGAATATGATTATTACCTTGTATTAGAATGATAACCTACTGTAAGAAACAAAGATTTCTTGAGGTTGGATGATCACCTTACAAGATTGGAAGTGAGCTAGCAAACTTGAAAGTATTCTTGATTTTATGAAACTAGAACTTTTGGAATTTATGAAGAACACTTAGAACTTGAAGATAGAACTTGAGAGAGATCAATTAGATGAAGAAAATTGAAGAATGAAAGTGTTTGTAGGTGTTTTTGGTCGTTGGTGTATGGATTAGATATAAAGGATATGTAATTTTGTTTTCATGTAAATAAGTCATGAATGATTACTCATATTTTTGTAATTTTATGAGATATTTCATGCTAGTTGCCAAATGATGGTTCCCACATGTGTTAGGTGACTCACATGGGCTGCTAAGAGCTGATCATTGGAGTGTATATACCAATAGTACATACATCTAAAAGCTGTGTATTGTACGAGTACGAATACGGGTGCATACGAGTAGAATTGTTGATGAAACTGAACGAGGATGTAATTGTAAGCATTTTTGTTAAGTAGAAGTATTTTGATAAGTGTATTGAAGTCTTTCAAAAGTGTATAAATACATATTAAAACACTACATGTATATACATTTTAACTGAGTCGTTAAGTCATTGTTAGTCGTTACATGTAATTGTTGTTTTGAAACCTTTAGGTTAACGATCTTGTTAAATGTTGTTAACCCAATGTTTATAATATCAAATGAGATTTTAAATTATTATATTATCATGATATTATGATATATTAATATATCTTAATATGATATATATTCATTTAAATGTCGTTACAACGATAATCGTTACATATATGTCTCGTTTCGAAATCCTTAAGTTAGTAGTCTTGTTTATATGTATGTAACTCATTGTTAATATACTTATGGAGATACTTACTTATCATAATCTCATGTTAACCATATGTATATCCATATATATATATCGTCATGTCATTTTTACAAGTTTTAACGTTCGTGAATCGCCGGTCAACTTGGGTGGTCAATTGTCTATATGAAACATATTTCAATTAATCAAGTCTTAACAAGTTTGATTGCTTAACATGTTGGAAACATTTAATCATGTAAATATCAATCTCAATTAATATATATAAACATGGAAAAGTTTGGGTCACTACAGTACCTACCCGTTAAATAAATTTCGTCCCGAAATTTTAAGCTGTTGAAGGTGTTGACGAATCTTCTAGAAATAGATGCGGGTATTTCTTTTTCATCTGATCTTCACGCTCCCAGGTGAACTCGGGTCCTCTACGAGCATTCCATCGAACCTTAACAATTGGTATCTTGTTTTGCTTAAGTCTTTTAACCTCACGATCCATTATTTCGACGGGTTCTTCGATGAATTGAAGTTTTTCGTTGATTTGGATTTCATCTAACGGAATAGTGAGATCTTCTTTAGCAAAACATTTCTTCAAATTCGAGACGTGGAAAGTGTTATGTACAGCCGCGAGTTGTTGAGGTAACTCTAGTCGGTAAGCTACTGGTCCGACACGATCAATAATCTTGAATGGTCCAATATACCTTGGATTTAATTTCCCTCGTTTACCAAATCGAACAACGCCTTTCCAAGGTGCAACTTTAAGCATGACCATCTCTCCAATTTCAAATTCTATATCTTTTCTTTTAATATCAGCGTAGCTCTTTTGTCGACTTTGGGCGGTTTTCAACCGTTGTTGAATTTGGATGATCTTCTCGGTAGTTTCTTGTATAATCTCCGGACCCGTAATCTGTCTATCCCCCACTTCATTCCAACAAATCGGAGACCTGCACTTTCTACCATAAAGTGCTTCAAACGGCGCCATCTCAATGCTTGAATGGTAGCTGTTGTTGTAGGAAAATTCTGCTAACGGTAGATGTCGATCCCAACTGTTTCCGAAATCAATAACACATGCTCGTAGCATGTCTTCAAGCGTTTGTATCGTCCTTTCGCTCTGCCCATCAGTTTGTGGATGATAGGCAGTACTCATGTCTAGACGAGTTCCTAATGCTTGCTGTAATGTCTGCCAGAATCTTGAAATAAATCTGCCATCCCTATCAGAGATAATAGAGATTGGTATTCCATGTCTGGAGATGACTTCCTTCAAATACAGTCGTGCTAACTTCTCCATCTTGTCATCTTCTCTTATTGGCAGGAAGTGTGCTGACTTGGTGAGACGATCAACTATTACCCAAATAGTATCAAAACCACTTGCAGTCCTTGGCAATTTAGTGATGAAATCCATGGTAATGTTTTCCCATTTCCATTCCGGGATTTCGGGTTGTTGAAGTAGACCTGATGGTTTCTGATGCTCAGCTTTGACCTTAGAACACGTCAAACATTCTCCTACGTATTTAGCAACATCGGCTTTCATACCCGGCCACCAAAAATGTTTCTTGAGATCTTTGTACATCTTCCCCGTTCCAGGATGTATTGAGTATCTGGTTTTATGAGCTTCTCTAAGTACCATTTCTCTCATATCTCCAAATTTTGGTACCCAAATCCTTTCAGCCCTATACCGGGTTCCGTCTTCCCGAATATTAAGATGCTTCTCCGATCCTTTGGGTATTTCATCCTTTAAATTTCCCTCTTTTAAAACTCCTTGTTGCGCCTCCTTTATTTGAGTAGTAATGTTATTATGAATCATTATATTCATAGATTTTACTCGAATGGGTTCTCTGTCCTTCCTGCTCAAGGCATCGGCTACCACATTTGCCTTCCCCGGGTGGTAACGAATCTCAAAGTCGTAATCATTCAATAATTCCATCCACCTACGCTGCCTCATATTCAGTTGTTTCTGATTAAATATGTGTTGAAGACTTTTGTGGTCGGTATATATAATACTTTTGACCCCATATAAGTAGTGCCTCCAAGTCTTTAATGCAAAAACAACCGCGCCTAATTCCAAATCATGCGTCGTATAATTTTGTTCGTGAATCTTCAATTGTCTAGACTCATAAGCAATCACCTTCGTTCGTTGCATTAATACACAACCGAGACCTTGCTTTGATGCGTCACAATAAATCACAAAATCATCATTCCCTTCAGGCAATGACAATATAGGTACCGTAGTTAGCTTTTTCTTCAATAACTGAAACGCTTTCTCTTGTTCATCATTCCATTCAAATTTCTTCCCTTTATGCGTTAATGCAGTCAAGGGTTTTGCTATTCTAGAAAAGTCTTGGATGAACCTTCTGTAGTAACCAGCTAGTCCTAAAAACTGGCGTATGTGTTTCGGAGTTTTCGGGGTTTCCCACTTTTCAACAGTTTCTATCTTTGCCGGATCCACCTTAATACCTTCTTTGTTCACTATGTGACCGAGGAATTGAACTTCTTCCAACCAAAATGCACACTTTGAAAACTTAGCGTACAATTCTTCCTTCCTCAATACTTCTAACACCTTTCTCAAATGTTCACCGTGTTCTTGGTCATTCTTTGAGTAAATAAGTATGTCATCAATGAAAACAATGACAAACTTGTCAAGGTATGGTCCACACACTCGGTTCATAAGGTCCACGAACACAGCTGGTGCATTAGTTAAACCAAACGGCATGACCATAAACTCGTAATGACCATAACGTGTTCTGAAAGCAGTCTTTGGAATATCATCTTCTTTCACCCGCATTTGATGATACCCGGAACGTAAGTCAATCTTTGAATAAACAGACGAGCCTTGTAGTTGATCAAATAAGTCGTCGATTCTCGGTAGTGGGTAGCGGTTCTTGATGGTAAGTTTGTTCAACTCTCGGTAGTCGATACACAACCTGAATGTACCATCTTTCTTCTTGACAAACAAAACAGGAGCTCCCCACGGTGATGTGCTTGGTCGAATGAAACCACGCTCTAAAAGTTCTTGTAATTGGCTTTGCAGTTCTTTCATCTCGCTGGGTGCGAGTCTGTAAGGAGCACGAGCTATTGGTGCAGCTCCTGGTACAAGATCTATTTGAAATTCAACGGATCGATGTGGGGGTAATCCCGGTAATTCTTTCGGAAATACATCGGGAAATTCTTTTGCAATGGGAACATCATTGATGCTCTTTTCTTCAGTTTGTACTTTCTCGACGTGTGCTAGAACAGCATAGCAACCTTTTCTTATTAGTTTTTGTGCCTTCAAATTACTAATAAGATGTAGCTTCGTGTTGCCCTTTTCTCCGTACACCATTAAGGGTTTTCCTTTTTCTCGTATAATGCGAATTGCATTTTTGTAACAAACGATCTCCGCTTTCACTTCTTTCAACCAGTCCATACCGATTATCACATCAAAACTCCCTAACTCTACTGGTATCAAATCAATCTTAAATGTTTCGCTAACCAGTTTAATTTCTCGATTCCGACATATATTATCTGCTGAAATTAATTTACCATTTGCTAATTCGAGTAAAAATTTACTATCCAAAGGCGTCAATGGACAACTTAATTTAGCACAAAAATCTCTACTCATATAGCTTCTATCCGCACCCGAATCAAATAAAACGTAAGCAGATTTATTGTCAATAAGAAACGTACCCGTAACAAGCTCCGGGTCTTCCTGTGCCTCTATCGCATTAATATTGAAAACTCTTCCACGGCCTTGTCCATTCGTGTTCTCCTGGTTCGGGCAATTTCTAATAATGTGGCCTGGTTTTCCACATTTATAACAAACTACATTGGCATAACTTGCTCCGACACTACTTGCTCCGCCATTACTCGTTCCGACACCATTTGTTCCTTTCGTTCTATTAGCCCCTGGTCCGTAGACCTCACACTTCGCCGCGCTATGACCATTTCTTTTACACTTGTTGCAAAATTTGGTGCAGAACCCCGAGTGATTCTTTTCACACCTTTGGCATAGCTGCTTCTGATTGTTGTTGTTGTTGTTGCGGTTATTATTGTTGTTGGGATGATTGTTGTAGTTGCTGTTGTTGTTGTTGTTGTTGTTGTTGTTGTTGGGCCGTTTGTTGTAGTTGCGATTGATGTTGCGATTGTTGGGATAATTGTTGCGATTATTGTTGTAATTACTGTTGTTGTTGTATTGGTGATTCTTATCACCGTTTTCCTCCCACTTTCTTTTGACTTGCTTCACATTGGCCTCTTCAGCAGTCTGTTCTTTAATTCTTTCTTCAATCTGGTTCACTAGTTTGTGAGCCATTCTACATGCCTGTTGTATGGAGGCGGGCTCGTGTGAACTTATATCTTCTTGGATTCTTTCCGGTAATCCTTTCACAAACGCGTCGATCTTCTCTTCCTCATCTTCGAATGCTCCCGGACACAATAGGCACAATTCTGTGAATCGTCTTTCGTACGTGGTAATATCAAATCCTTGGGTTCGTAACCCTCTAAGTTCTGTCTTGAGCTTATTGACCTCGGTTCTGGGACGGTACTTCTCGTTCATCAAGTGCTTGAATGCTGACCACGGTAGTGCGTACGCATCATCTTGTCCCACTTGCTCTAGATAGGTATTCCACCATGTTAACGCAGAACCTGTGAAGGTATGCGCAGCGTACTTCACTTTGTCCTCTTCAGTACACTTACTTATGGCAAACACCGATTCAACCTTCTCGGTCCACCGTTTCAATCCGATCGGTCCTTCGGTTCCATCAAATTCCAAAGGTTTGCAGGCAGTGAATTCTTTGTAGGTGCATCCTACACGATTTCCTGTACTGCTAGATCCAAGGTTATTGTTGGTATGTAGCGCAGCCTGTACTGCGGCTATGTTTGAAGCTAGAAAAGTACGGAATTCCTCTTCATTCATATTCACGGTGTGTCGAGTAGTCGGTGCCATTTCCTTCAAAATAGTTAAATGGAACAAGTTAATCATACAGAATATTAAGAGTAGTTAATAGTATTTCGTAGCATAATATGAACTCATTTATAAAAGCTTTTTCTTCATATTAGCGTTTTATAAGTTTAAATTCGGGTAGTACCTACCCGTTAAGTTCATACTTAGTAGCTAATATACAATTCAACTACTACAATTCTATATGAAAAACTGATTGTAATAATATTTCGCGTTCAAACTTTTATAAAATATTTTACAAACTTACAATACCGCTTATTTTACATAAAGCATGAAATATAGCACACAATAACTTTGATACAAGATAGTTGTGAAGACAATTCTAGCTAGTACACAAGTCGTTCGGCAAAGGCAATAAAGACACGTAATTCATACGTCCAGAAACAAGTCATGCATTCTGGTTTTACTAGGACTACTTCCCATCCTTGGTCTTGTGCAACATAACCGTTATGGCCGTTGATAAGACAGCGTGTTGTAACGTCATCAAAGGGACGAGGGTTACGTAATGTCCAACAGTCCCGTAATAATCTAAAAACCTCATTTCTTACCCCAATTACCGACTCCGTCACTTGTGGAAACGTTTTGTTTAATAGTTGTAGCCCGATGTTCTTGTTCTCACTTTGGTGAGAAGCGAACATTACTAATCCGTAAGCATAACATGCTTCTTTATGTTGCATGTTAGCCGCTTTTTCTAAATCACGAAGTCCAATATTCGGATATATTGAGTCAAAATAATTTCTTAACCCGTTGCGTAAAATAGCATTTGGGTTCCCCGCAATATATGCGTCAAAGTAAACACATCGTAACTTATGGGTTTCCCAATGTGATATCCCCCATCTTTCAAACGAAAGTCTCTTATAAACCAAGACATTCTTGGAACGTTCTTCGAATGTCTTACAAACTGATCTCGCCTTAAATAGTTGTGCCGAAGAATTCTGGCCGACTCTAGACAAGATTTCATCAATCATGTCTCCGGGTAGGTCTCTTAAAATATTGGGTTGTCTATCCATTTTGTGTTTTTAAACTGTAAAATAGACAAGAGTTAGTTTCATAAAAAAATACTTATTAATACAAGCAATTTTTACATATATCATAAAGCATAAGAACACTATATTACATATATTACACCACACGAATACAACTATCTTATTCCGACTCGCTCGTTTCTTCTTCTTCGGTTTTGGTTCGTTTTGCCAAGTTTCTAGGGATATATGATGTTCCCCTAATACGAGCCGTCGTTGTCCACATTGGTTTAGAAAAACCTGGTGGTTTAGAGGTTCCCGGGTCATTGTTACAACTTAAGGACTTCGGGGGTTGACGATACATATAAAGTTCATCGGGGTTGGAATTAGATTTCTCTATTTTTATGCCCTTTCCCTTATTATTTTCTTTTGCCTTTTTAAATTCAGTTGGGGTAATTTCTATAACATCATCGGAATTCTCGTCGGAATCCGATTCATCGGAGAATTGGTAATCCTCCCAATATTTTGCTTCCTTGGCGGAAACACCATTGACCATAATTAACTTTGGTCGGTTGGTTGAGGATTTTCTTTTACTTAACCGTTTTATTATTTCCCCCACCGGTTCTATTTCTTCATCCGGTTCCGATTCTTCTTCCGGTTCCGATTCTTCTTCCGGTTCCGACTCTTCTTCCGGTTCCTCTTCGGGAACTTGTGAATCAGTCCACAAATCATTCCAATTTACATTTGACTCTTCATTATTATTAGGTGAGTCAATGGGACTTGTTCTAGAGGTAGACATCTATCACATAATATCAAACACGTTAAGAGATTAATATATCACATAATATTCATATGTTAAAAATATATAGTTTCCAACAAAAATGTTAAGCAATCATTTTTTAAAGAAAACACGGTCGAAGTCCAGACTCACTAATGCATCCTAACAAACTCGATAAGACACACTAATACAAAATTCTGGTTCTCTAAGACCAACGCTCGGATACCAACTGAAATGTCCCGTTCTTATTGATTAAAAACGTTCCATATTAATTGATTTCGTTGCGAGGTTTTGACCTCTATATGAGACGTTTTTCAAAGACTGCATTCATTTTAAAACAAACCATAACCTTTATTTCATCAATAAAGGTTTAAAAAGCTTTACGTAGATTATCAAATAATGATAATCTAAAATATCCTGTTTACACACGACCATTACATAATGGTTTACAATACAAATATGTTACAACAAAATAAGTTTCTTGAATGCAGTTTTTACACAATATCATACAAGCATGGACTCCAAATCTCGTCCTTATTTAAGTATGCGACAGCGGAAGCTCTTAATAATCACCTGAGAATAAACATGCTTAAAAACGTCAACAAAAATGTTGGTGAGTTATAGGTTTAACCTATATATATCAAATCATAATAATAGACCACAAGATTTCATATTTCAATACATATCCCATACATAGAGATAAAAATCATTCATATGGTGAACACCTGGTAACCGACAATAACAAGATGCATATATAAGAATATCCCCATCATTCCGGGACACCCTTCGGATATGATATAAATTTCGAAGTACTAAAGCATCCGGTTCTTTGGATGGGGTTTGTTAGGCCCAATAGATCTATCTTTAGGATTCGCGTCAATTAGGGTGTCTGTTCCCTAATTCTTAGATTACCAGACTTAATAAAAAGGGGCATATTCGATTTCGATAATTCAACCATAGAATGTAGTTTCACGTACTTGTGTCTACTTTGTAAATCATTTATAAAACCTGCATGTATTCTCATCCCAAAAATATTAGATTTTAAAAGTGGGACTATAACTCACTTTCACAGATTTTTACTTCGTCGGGAAGTAAGACTTGGCCACTGGTTGATTCACGAACCTATAACAATATATACATATATATCAAAGTATGTTCAAAATATATTTACAACACTTTTAATATATTTTGATGTTTTAAGTTTATTAAGTCAGCTGTCCTCGTTAGTAACCTAAAACTAGTTGTCCACAGTTAGATGTACAGAAATAAATCGATAAATATTATCTTGAATCAATCCACGACCCAGTGTATACGTATCTCAGTATTGATCACAACTCAAACTATAAATATTTTGGAATCAACCTCAACCCTGTATAGCTAACTCCAACATTCACATATAGAGTGTCTATGGTTGTTCCGAAATATATATAGATGTGTCGACATGATAGGTCGAAACATTGTATACGTGTCTATGGTATCTCAAGATTACATAATATACAATACAAGTTGATTAAGTTATGGTTGGAATAGATTTGTTACCAATTTTCACGTAGCTAAAATGAGAAAAATTATCCAATCTTGTTTTACCCATAACTTCTTCATTTTAAATCCGTTTTGAGTGAATCAAATTGCTATGGTTTCATATTGAACTCTATTTTATGAATCTAAACAGAAAAAGTATAGGCTTATAGTCGGAAAAATAAGTTACAAGTCGTTTTTGTAAAGGTAGTCATTTCAGTCGAAAGAACGACGTCTAGATGACCATTTTAGAAAACATACTTCCACTTTGAGTTTAACCATAATTTTTGGATATAGTTTCATGTTCATAATAAAAATCATTTTCTCAGAATAACAACTTTTAAATCAAAGTTTATCATAGTTTTTAATTAACTAACCCAAAACAGCCCGCGGTGTTACTACGACGGCGTAAATCCGGTTTTACGGTGTTTTTCGTGTTTCCAGGTTTTAAATCATTAAGTTAGCATATCATATAGATATAGAACATGTGTTTAGTTGATTTTAAAAGTCAAGTTAGAAGGATTAACTTTTGTTTGCGAACAAGTTTAGAATTAACTAAACTATGTTCTAGTGATTACAAGTTTAAACCTTCGAATAAGATAGCTTTATATGTATGAATCGAATGATGTTATAAACATCATTACTACCTTAAGTTCCTTGGATGAACCTACTGGAAAATAGAAAAATGGATCTAGCTTCAATGGATCCTTGGATGGCTCAAAGTTCTTGAAGAAAAATCATGACACGAAAACAAGTTCAAGTAAGATCATCACTTGAAATAAGATTGTTATAGTTATAGAAATTGAACCAAAGTTTGAATATGATTATTACCTTGTATTAGAGTGATAACCTACTGTAAGAAACAAAGATTTCTTGAGGTTGGATGATCACCTTACAAGATTGGAAGTGAGCTAGCAAACTTGAAAGTATTCTTGATTTTATGAAACTAGAACTTTTGGAATTTATGAAGAACACTTAGAACTTGAAGATAGAACTTGAGAGAGATCAATTAGATGAAGAAAATTGAAGAATGAAAGTGTTTGTAGGTGTTTTTGGTCGTTGGTGTATGGATTAGATATAAAGGATATGTAATTTTGTTTTCATGTAAATAAGTCATGAATGATTACTCATATTTTTGTAATTTTATGAGATATTTCATGCTAGTTGCCAAATGATGGTTCCCACATGTGTTAGGTGACTCACATGGGCTGCTAAGAGCTGATCATTGGAGTGTATATACCAATAGTACATACATCTAAAAGCTGTGTATTGTACGAGTACGAATACGGGTGCATACGAGTAGAATTGTTGATGAAACTGAACGAGGATGTAATTGTAAGCATTTTTGTTAAGTAGAAGTATTTTGATAAGTGTATTGAAGTCTTTCAAAAGTGTATAAATACATATTAAAACACTACATGTATATACATTTTAACTGAGTCGTTAAGTAATTGTTAGTCGTTACATGTAATTGTTGTTTTGAAACCTTTAGGTTAACGATCTTGTTAAATGTTGTTAACCCAATGTTTATAATATCAAATGAGATTTTAAATTATTATATTATCATGATATTATGATATATTAATATATCTTAATATGATATATATTCATTTAAATGTCGTTACAACGATAATCGTTACATATATGTCTCGTTTCGAAATCCTTAAGTTAGTAGTCTTATTTATATGTATGTAACTCATTGTTAATATACTTATGGAGATACTTACTTATCATAATCTCATGTTAACCATATGTATATCCATATATATATATCGTCATGTCATTTTTACAAGTTTTAACGTTCGTGAATCGCCGGTCAACTTGGGTGGTCAATTGTCTATATGAAACATATTTCAATTAATCAAGTCTTAACAAGTTTGATTGCTTAACATGTTGGAAACATTTAATCATGTAAATATCAATCTCAATTAATATATATAAACATGGAAAAGTTTGGGTCACTACAACATATTACATAATTATTAAATATTACATAATAATAGATGATATTAATAAATTAAATTTAAATACAAATATAGTTGTTGTAGTAATGTTATTTGTATCGTCAAATATCAATATTTGTATTCATAATATCACTTTATATCATATAAAGATGAAATTGGATGTATAAATTAGATTATTATTACTAATATTATTATTATCGATAAAATATTAATATTATCATAATTAGTATGGTATTATTATTATTATTATTATTATTATTATTATTATTATCATTTTTACAATTATTATTATCATTAATATTATATTTATCATTATTATTAATTTTATTAATATTATTAGATATTAATAGTATTGTTATTATATATTATTATTATTAATTAAAAAAAACAGTAGGGATCTATATTATACGCTTGACCTCTGTATCCTTTATCTCTATTATTATTATTTTTTTTGTTTCTTTCCTGCTCCAAACTCGTGAACCTGTGTTGACATTTTCTCCATTTTTTATCAACCGATCTCTATTATTACAAAATGATTATGTATAATTGCAAATCAAATAAAAAGAAAATCCAATGGGATTAAAGAGCACAGCGATATTTTTTTTTTCTTCTTCTCTGCACGCTCCAATTTTTTTTCTCTTAATTCAATTTCGAATAAAGTTTCAAAATCTAAAAATGCAGAAAGGTTAGAAATCTTTCTTTGAATCTATCTGCAAAATCTCAACTCTCAAATCTTTATATCGATCTTGAATTTTGAAGTCAAAGTTTAGTTTAAAAAAGTCAACAATTGTTCTTGAGACAAATTCGCGTTCGTGTATATGTTTCTGATCAAATTGACGATTCCAGTAGTTTTTATACATGTTTAGAAAACTATTTCGTGTTATAAACATTATCTATAATGTTATCTATTACGAAATCAATTTTTTTTTGTTTTGTTCCAAGAACCGACGCTGCAGTAGGCCTTTAGTGTTTTTTTTTTATTTTAGAACCCAAATTATTATTTTTTCTGTAATGTTTTGAAGCTTTAAAAGGAACCCTGATTTTTTTTTTTTTTTTTTTTTGGTTATTGATGTTTTGTTGAATCCATGAGACTTGTGGAGAAGAAGAGGAATAGAAGAAAAACAGTTTATATATAAAATTTAAATTCGATATTAGTACAGAGAATCAGAATTGGTGGGATGGTCGAGAGTGTTTGCGTGTGAGCATGTGGTCACGAGATCGAGTCCAGAGGACGGTAGTTTCTTTTTTTTTTTTGAAACTCTTTTCATGTGAGGTAGTTTTCTTTTCTAATTTTATTATTGTTATTATATATTAATTATTATTAGTATTATTATTATTATTGTGATTGTTTTGATTGTTATTGTTATTGTTATTATTAGTATCATACTTGTTATCATATTTGAAAGTATTATAGACATTACTATTATTATTATGATAGGTATTAATAATATTATTATTAGTAATAAACTTATCATTTTAGTATTTTATCATCATTAGGATTATGATTATCATTATTATTATTATGAAGGAAATAAAAATATATTATTATCATCAATATTAGAATTTGTACCGGTTTATAAATAATAGTATCATCAGTACATTTACAATTAATAATATCATATTTATCAGTATCATCATTAATATTTACTAGTATTATTATGATTATCATTTATCATTTTATAAATATTAGAACCCTTATTATTAACATAAGTATGGTATTAGTATTAATATTATTTTAGAGTTATTATTATTAGTATCATTAACAGTTATCATTTTCATTTTTTTTGCTATTAGTATTATCATTATTAATAAAATTATTATTATTATTAGTAAATCATTATTATCTAAATTATTATTTTAACAAATAAATCTTTTGTACACTATATATACTTATGGTATATACTAGGATTGTATTAATAATTCACATAACAAACTAATAAAATTTCATAAATACAATACTAACCACAAATATATGTATATAAATATATTAATATCACTATTTATATAAACGTAAATCATTATAGATATATATACATAAAATCGATATATATATATAAAATATAACTTAAAATATAATATAAGTATACGTTTTAAAATAAAGGTTAGAATAAATTCTACAAAACTATAATATATAAATAATACATATTAATAAATGAAATTTTGTAACTTACATTATACGTATTAATATATACACAATTGATATAGGTTCGTGAATCCGAGGCCAACCCTGCATTGTTCAATGACGTCATATGTATTTTTACTACAAAATACAGTATCGTGAGTTTCATTTGCCTTTTTACCCTTTATATTTTTGGGCTGAGAATACATGCGCAACTTTTATAACTGTTTTACGAAATTGACACAAGTACGTGAAACTACATTCTATGGTTGGATTATCGAAGTCGAATATGCCTCTTTTTATTAAGTCTGGTAATCTAAGAATTAGGGAACAGACACCCTAATTGACGCGAATCCTAAAGATAGATCTATCGGGCCCAACAAGCCCCATCCAAAGTACCGGATGTTTTAGTACTTCGAAATTTATATCATGTCCGAAGGAGGATCCCGGAATGATGGGGATATTCTTATATATGCATATTGTTAATGTCGGTTACCAGGTGTTCAATCCATATGAATGATATTTTTGTCTCTATGCATGGGACGTATGTTTATGAGAAATGGAAATCTGAAATCTTGTGGTCTATTAAAATGATGGAAACGATTGTTTAAGTTAAACTAATGAACTCACCAACCTTTTGGTTGACACTTTAAAGCATGTTTATTCTCAGGTACGAAAGAAATCTTCCGCTGTGTATTTGCTCATTTTATAGATATTACTTGGAGTCATTCATGGCATATTTCAAAAGACGTTGCATTCGAGTCGTCGAGTTCATCAAGATTATTATCAAGTCAATTATAGTTGGATATATTATGAAATGGTATGCATGCCTGTCAACTTTCGATGTAATGAAAGTTTGTCTTTTCAAAAACGAATGCAATGTTTGTAAAATGTATCATATAGAGGTCAAGTATCTCGCGATGTAATCAACTGTTGTGAATCGTTTATAATCGATATGGACTTCGTCCGGATGGATTAGGACGGGTCTTCACACCTACAAAGAATTCACTGCCTGCAAACCTTTGGAATTTGATGGAACCGAAGGACCGATCGGATTGAAACGGTGGACCGAGAAGGTTGAATCGGTGTTTGCCATAAGTAAGTGTACTGAAGAGGACAAAGTGAAGTACGCTACGCATACCTTCACAGGTTCTGCGTTAACATGGTGGAATACCTATCTAGAGCAAGTGGGACAAGATGATGCGTACGCACTACCGTGGTCAGCATTCAAGCACTTGATGAACGAGAAGTACCGTCCCAGAACCGAGGTCAATAAGCTCAAGACAGAACTTAGAGGGTTACGAACCCAAAGATTTGATATTACCACGTACGAAAGACGATTCACAGAATTATGCCTATTGTGTCCGGGAGCATTCGAAGATGAGGAAGAGAAGATCGACGCGTTTGTGAAAGGATTACCGGAAAGAATCCAAGAAGATATAAGTTCACATGAGCCCGCCTCCATACAACAGGCATGTAGAATGGCTCACAAACTAGTGAACCAGATTGAAGAAAGAATTAAAGAACAGACTGCTGAAGAGGCCAATGTGAAGCAAGTCAAAAGAAAGTGGGAGGAAAACGGTGATAAGAATCACCAATACAACAACAACAGCAATTACAACAATAATCGCAACAATTATCCCAACAATCGCAACATCAATCGCAACTACAACAAACGGCCCAACAACAACAACAACAACAACAGCAACTACAACAATCATCCCAACAACAATAATAACCGCAACAACAACAACAATCAGAAGCAGCTATGCCAAAGGTGTGAAAAGAATCACTCGGGGTTCTGCACCAAATTTTGCAACAAGTGTAAAAGAAATGGTCATAGCGCGGCGAAGTTTGAGGTCTACGGACCAGGGGTTAATAGAACGAAAGGAACAAATGGTGTCGGAACGAGTAATGGCGGAGCAAGTAGTGTCGGAGCAAGTTATGCCAATGTAGTTTGTTATAAATGTGGAAAACCAGGCCACATTATTAGAAATTGCCCGAACCAGGAGAACACGAATGGACAAGGCCGTGGAAGAGTTTTCAATATTAATGCGGTAGAGGCACAGGAAGACCCGGAGCTTGTTACGGGTACGTTTCTTATTGACAATAAATCTGCTTACGTTTTATTTGATTCGGGTACGGATAGAAGCTATATGAGTAGAGATTTTTGTGCTAAATTAAGTTGTCCATTGACGCCTTTGGATAGTAAATTTTTACTCGAATTAGCAAATGGTAAATTAATTTCAGCAGATAATATATGTCGGAATCGAGAAATTAAACTGGTTAGCGAAACATTTAAGATTGATTTGATACCAGTAGAGTTAGGGAGTTTTGATGTGATAATCGGTATGGACTGGTTGAAAGAAGTGAAAGCGGAGATCGTTTGTTACAAAAATGCAATTCGCATTATACGAGAAAAAGGAAAACCCTTAATGGTGTACGGAGAAAAGGGCAACACGAAGCTACATCTTATTAGTAATTTGAAGGCACAAAAACTTATAAGAAAAGGTTGCTATGCTGTTCTAGCACACGTCGAGAAAGTACAAACTGAAGAAAAGAGCATCAATGATGTTCCCATTGCAAAAGAATTTCCCGATGTATTTCCGAAAGAATTACCGGGATTACCCCCACATCGATCCGTTGAATTTCAAATAGATCTTGTACCAGGAGCTGCACCAATAGCTCGTGCTCCTTACAGACTCGCACCCAGCGAGATGAAAGAACTACAAAGCCAATTACAAGAACTTTTAGAGCGTGGTTTCATTCAACCAAGCACATCACCGTGGGGAGCTCCTGTTTTGTTTGTCAAGAAGAAAGATGGTACATTCAGGTTGTGTATCGACTACCGAGAGTTGAACAAACTTACCATCAAGAACCGCTACCCACTACCGAGAATCGACGACTTATTTGATCAACTACAAGGCTCGTCTGTTTATTCAAAGATTGACTTACGTTCCGGGTATCATCAAATGCGGGTGAAAGAAGATGATATTCCAAAGACTGCTTTCAGAACACGTTACAGTCATTACGAGTTTATGGTCATGCCGTTTGGTTTAACTAATGCACCAGCTGTGTTCATGGACCTTATGAACCGAGTGTGTGGACCATACCTTGACAAGTTTGTCATTGTTTTCATTGATGACATACTTATTTACTCAAAGAATGACCAAGAACACGGTGAACATTTGAGAAAGGTGTTAGAAGTATTGAGGAAGGAAGAATTGTACGCTAAGTTTTCAAAGTGTGCATTTTGGTTGGAAGAAGTTCAATTCCTCGGTCACATAGTGAACAAAGAAGGTATTAAGGTGGATCCGGCAAAGATAGAAACTGTTGAAAAGTGGGAAACCCCGAAAACTCCGAAACACATACGCCAGTTTTTAGGACTAGCTGGTTACTACAGAAGGCTCATCCAAGACTTTTCCAGAATAGCAAAACCCTTGACTGCATTAACGCATAAAGGGAAGAAATTTGAATGGAATAATGAACAAGAGAAAGCGTTTCAGTTATTGAAGAAAAAGCTAACTACGGCACCTATATTGTCATTGCCTGAAGGGAATGATGATTTTGTGATTTATTGTGATGCATCAAAGCAAGGTCTCGGTTGTGTATTAATGCAACGAACGAAGGTGATTGCTTATGCGTCTAGACAATTGAAGATTCACGAACAAAATTATACGACGCATGATTTGGAATTAGGCGCGGTTGTTTTTGCATTAAAGACTTGGAGGCACTACTTATATGGGGTCAAAAGTATTATATATACCGACCACAAAAGTCTTCAACACATATTTAATCAGAAACAACTGAATATGAGGCAGCGTAGGTGGATTGAATTATTGAATGATTACGACTTTGAGATTCGTTACCACCCGGGGAAGGCAAATGTGGTAGCCGATGCCTTGAGCAGGAAGGACAGAGAACCCATTCGAGTAAAATCTATGAATATAATGATTCATAATAACATTACTACTCAAATAAAGGAGGCGCAACATGGAGTTTTAAAAGAGGGAAATTTAAAGGATGAAATACCCAAAGGATCGGAGAAGCATCTTAATATTCGGGAAGACGGAACCCGGTATAGGGCTGAAAGGATTTGGGTACCAAAATTTGGAGATATGAGAGAAATGGTACTTAGAGAAGCTCATAAAACCAGATACTCAATACATCCTGGAACGGGGAAGATGTACAAGGATCTCAAGAAACATTTTTGGTGGCCGGGTATGAAAGCCGATGTTGCTAAATACGTAGGAGAATGTTTGACGTGTTCTAAGGTCAAAGCTGAGCATCAGAAACCATCAGGTCTACTTCAACAACCCGAAATCCCGGAATGGAAATGGGAAAACATTACCATGGATTTCATCACTAAATTGCCAAGGACTGCAAGTGGTTTTGATACTATTTGGGTAATAGTTGATCGTCTCACCAAATCAGCACACTTCCTACCAATAAGAGAAGATGACAAGATGGAGAAGTTAGCACGACTGTATTTGAAGGAAGTCGTCTCCAGACATGGAATACCAATCTCTATTATCTCTGATAGGGATGGCAGATTTATTTCAAGATTCTGGCAGACATTACAGCAAGCATTAGGAACTCGTCTAGACATGAGTACTGCCTATCATCCACAAACTGATGGGCAGAGCGAAAGGACGATACAAACGCTTGAAGACATGCTACGAGCATGTGTTATTGATTTCGGAAACAGTTGGGATCGACATCTACCGTTAGCAGAATTTTCCTACAACAACAGCTACCATTCAAGCATTGAGATGGCGCCGTTTGAAGCACTTTATGGTAGAAAGTGCAGGTCTCCGATTTGTTGGAGTGAAGTGGGGGATAGACAGATTACGGGTCCGGAGATTATACAAGAAACTACCGAGAAGATCATCCAAATTCAACAACGGTTGAAAACCGCCCAAAGTCGACAAAAGAGCTACGCTGACATTAAAAGAAAAGATATAGAATTTGAAATTGGAGAGATGGTCATGCTTAAAGTTGCACCTTGGAAAGGCGTTGTTCGATTTGGTAAACGAGGGAAATTAAATCCAAGGTATATTGGACCATTCAAGATTATTGATCGTGTCGGACCAGTAGCTTACCGACTAGAGTTACCTCAACAACTCACTGCTGTACATAACACTTTCCACGTCTCGAATTTAAAGAAATGTTTTGCTAAAGAAGATCTCACTATTCCGTTAGATGAAATCCAAATCAACGAAAAACTTCAATTCATCGAAGAACCCGTCGAAATAATGGATCGTGAGGTTAAAAGACTTAAGCAAAACAAGATACCAATTGTTAAGGTTCGATGGAATGCTCGTAGAGGACCCGAGTTCACCTGGGAGCGTGAAGATCAGATGAAGAAGAAATACCCGCATCTATTTCCAGAAGATTCGTCAACACCTTCAACAGCTTAAAATTTCGGGACGAAATTTATTTAACGGGTAGGTACTGTAGTGACCCGAACTTTTCCATGTTTATATATATTAATTGAGATTGATATTTACATGATTAAATGTTTCCAACATGTTAAGCAATCAAACTTGTTAAGACTTGATTAATTGAAATATGTTTCATATAGACAATTGACCACCCAAGTTGATCGGTGATTCACGAACGTTAAAACTTGTAAAAACTATATGATGACATATATATGGATATATATATATAGTTAACATGATACTATGATAAGAAAACATATCATAAAGTATATTAACAATGAACTACATATGTAAAAACAAGACTACTAACTTAATGATTTTTAAACGAGACATATATGTAACGATTATCGTTGTAAAGACATTTAATGTATATATATCATATTAAGAGATATTCATACATGATAATATCATGATAAAATAATAATTTAAAATCTCATTTGATATTATAAACATTGGGTTAACAACATTTAACAAGATCGTTAACCTAAAGGTTTCAAAACAACACTTACATGTAACGACTAACGATGACTTAACGACTCAGTTAAAATGTATATACATGTAGTGTTTTAATATGTATTTATACACTTTTGAAAGACTTCAATACACTTATCAAAATACTTCTACTTAACAAAAATGCTTACAATTACATCCTCGTTCAGTTTCATCAACAATTCTACTAGTATGCACCCGTATTCGTACTCGTACAATACACAACTTTTAGATGTATGTACTATTGGTATATACACTCCAATGATCAGCTCTTAGCAGCCCATGTGAGTCACCTAACACATGTGGGAACCATCATTTGGCAACTAGCATGAAATATCTCATAAAATTACAAAAATATGAGTAATCATTCATGACTTATTTACATGAAAACAAAATTACATATCCTTTATATCTAATCCATACACCAACGACCAAAAACACCTACAAACACTTTCATTCTTCAATTTTCTTCATCTAATTGATCTCTCTCAAGTTCTATCTTCAAGTTCTAAGTGTTCTTCATAAATTCCAAAAGTTCTAGTTTCATAAAATCAAGAATACTTTCAAGTTTGCTAGCTCACTTCCAATCTTGTAAGGTGATCATCCAACCTCAAGAAATCTTTGTTTCTTACAGTAGGTTATCATTCTAATACAAGGTAATAATCATATTCAAACTTTGGTTCAATTTCTATAACTATAACAATCTTATTTCAAGTGATGATCTTACTTGAACTTGTTTTCGTGTCATGATTCTGCTTCAAGAACTTCGAGCCATCCAAGGATCCATTGAAGCAAGATCCATTTTTCTCTTTTCCAGTAGGTTTATCCAAGGAAATTAAGGTAGTAATGATGTTCATAACATCATTCGATTCATACATATAAAGCTATCTTATTCGAAGGTTTAAACTTGTAATCACTAGAACATAGTTTAGTTAATTCTAAACTTGTTCGCAAACAAAAGTTAATCCTTCTAACTTGACTTTTAAAATCAACTAAACACATGTTCTATATCTATATGATATGCTAACTTAATGACTTAAAACCTGGAAACACGAAAAACACCGTAAAACCGGATTTACGCCGTCGTAGTAACACCGCGGGCTGTTTTGGGTTAGTTAATTAAAAACTATGATAAACTTTGATTTAAAAGTTGTTATTCTGAGAAAATGATTTTTATTATGAACATGAAACTATATCCAAAAATTATCGTTAAACTCAAAGTGGAAGTATGTTTTCTAAAATGGTCATCTAGACGTCGTTCTTTCGACTGAAATGACTACCTTTACAAAAACGACTTGTAACTTATTTTTCCGACTATAAACCTATACTTTTTCTGTTTAGATTCATAAAATAGAGTTCAATATGAAACCATAGCAATTTGATTCACTCAAAACGGATTTAAAATGAAGAAGTTATGGGTAAAACAAGATTGGATAATTTTTCTCATTTTAGCTACGTGAAAATTGGTAACAAATCTATTCCAACCATAACTTAATCAACTTGTATTGTATATTATGTAATCTTGAGATACCATAGACACGTATACAATGTTTCGACCTATCATGTCGACACATCTATATATATTTCGGAACAACCATAGACACTCTATATGTGAATGTTGGAGTTAGCTATACAGGGTTGAGGTTGATTCCAAAATATATATAGTTTGAGTTGTGATCAATACTGAGATACGTATACACTGGGTCGTGGATTGATTCAAGATAATATTTATCGATTTATTTCTGTACATCTAACTGTGGACAACTAGTTATAGGTTACTAACGAGGACAGCTGACTTAATAAACTTAAAACATCAAAATATATTAAAAGTGTTTTAAATATATTTTGAACATACTTTGATATATGTATATATTGTTATAGGTTCGTGAATCAACCAGTGGCCAAGTCTTACTTCCCGACGAAGTAAAAATCTGTGAAAGTGAGTTATAGTCCCACTTTTAAAATCTAATATTTTTGGGATGAGAATACATGCAGGTTTTATAAATGATTTACAAAATAGACACAAGTACGTGAAACTACATTCTATGGTTGAATTATCGAAATCGAATATGCCCCTTTTTATTAAGTCTGGTAATCTAAGAATTAGGGAACAGACACCCTAATTGACGCGAATCCTAAAGATAGATCTATCGGGCCCAACAAGCCCCATCCAAAGTACCGGATGCTTTAGTACTTCGAAATTTATATCATATCCGAAGGGTGTCCCGGAATGATGGGGATATTCTTATATATGCATCTTGTTAATGTCGGTTACCAGGTGTTCACCATATGAATGATTTTTATCTCTATGTATGGGATGTGTATTGAAATATGAAATCTTGTGGTCTATTATTATGATTTGATATATATAGGTTAAACCTATAACTCACCAACATTTTTGTTGACGTTTTAAGCATGTTTATTCTCAGGTGATTATTAAGAGCTTCCGCTATCGCATACTTAAATAAGGACGAGATTTGGAGTCCATGCTTGTATGATATTGTGTAAAAACTGCATTCAAGAAACTTATTTTGTTGCAACATATTTGTATTGTAAACCATTATGTAATGGTCGTGTGTAAACATGATATTTTAGATTATCATTATTTGATAATCTACGTAAAGCTTTTTAAACCTTTATTGATGAAATAAAGGTTATGGTTTGTTTTAAAATGAATGCAGTCTTTGAAAAACGTCTCATATAGAGGTCAAAACCTCGCAACGAAATCAATTAATATGGAACGTTTTTAATTAATAAGAACGGGACATTTCATAAGATATATATGTATGAATCGAATGATGTTATGAACATCATTACTACCTTAATTTCCTTGGATAAACCTACTGGAAAAGAGAAAAATGGATCTAGCTTCAATGGATCCTTGGATGGCTCGAAGTTCTTGAAGCAGAATCATGACACGAAAACAAGTTCAAGTAAGATCATCACTTGAAATAAGATTGTTATAGTTATAGAAATTGAACCAAAGTTTGAATATGATTATTACCTTGTATTAGAATGATAACCTACTGTAAGAAACAAAGATTTCTTGAGGTTGGATGATCACCTTACAAGATTGGAAGTGAGCTAGCAAACTTGAAAGTATTCTTGATTTTATGAAACTAGAACTTTTGGAATTTATGAAGAACACTTAGAACTTGAAGATAGAACTTGAGAGAGATCAATTAGATGAAGAAAATTGAAGAATGAAAGTGTTTGTAGGTGTTTTTGGTCGTTGGTGTATGGATTAGATATAAAGGATATGTAATTTTGTTTTCATGTAAATAAGTCATGAATGATTACTCATATTTTTGTAATTTTATGAGATATTTCATGCTAGTTGCCAAATGATGGTTCCCACATGTGTTAGGTGACTCACATGGGCGGCTAAGAGCTGATCATTGGAGTGTATATACCAATAGTACATACATCTAAAAGCTGTGTATTGTACGAGTACGAATACGGGTGCATACGAGTAGAATTGTTGATGAAACTGAACGAGGATGTAATTGTAAGCATTTTTGTTAAGTAGAAGTATTTTGATAAGTGTATTGAAGTCTTTCAAAAGTGTATAAATACATATTAAAACACTACATGTATATACATTTTAACTGAGTCGTTAAGTCATCGTTAGTCGTTACATGTAAATGTTGTTTTGAAACCTTTAGGTTAACGATCTTGTTAAATGTTGTTAACCCAATGTTTATAATATCAAAAGAGATTTTAAATTATTATATTATCATGATATTATGATGTACGAATATCTCTTAATATGATATATATACATTAAATGTCGTTACAACGATAATCGTAACATATATGTCTCGTTTCAAAATCATTAAGTTAGTAGTCTTGTTTTTACATATGTAGTTCATTGTTAATATACTTAATGATATGTTTAATTATCATAATATAATGTTAACTATATATATAACCATATATATGTCATCATATAGTTTTTACAAGTTTTAACGTTCGTGAATCACCGGTCAACTTGGGTGGTCAATTGTCTATATGAAACCTATTTCAATTAATCAAGTCTTAACAAGTTTGATTGCTTAACATGTTGGAAACATTTAATCATGTAAATATCAATCTCAATTAATATATATAAACATGGAAAAGTTCGGGTCACTACAGTACCTACCCGTTAAATAAATTTCGTCCCGAAATTTTAAGTTGTTGAAGGTGTTGACGAATCTTCTGGAAATAGATGCGGGTATTTCTTCTTCATCTGATCTTCATGCTCCCAGGTGAACTCGGGTCCTCTACGAGCATTCCATCGAACCTTAACAATTGGTATCTTGTTTTGCTTAAGTCTTTTAACCTCACGATCCATTATTTCGACGGGTTCTTCGATGAATTGAAGTTTTTCGTTGATTTGGATTTCATCTAACGGAATAGTGAGATCTTCTTTAGCAAAACATTTCTTCAAATTCGAGATGTGGAAAGTGTTATGTACAGCCACGAGTTGTTGAGGTAACTCAAGTCGGTAAGCTACTGGTCCGACACGATCAATAATCTTGAATGGTCCAATATATCTTGGATTTAATTTCCCTCGTTTACCAAATCGAACAACGCCTTTCCAAGGTGCAACTTTAAGCATGACCATCTCTCCAATTTCAAATTCTATATCTTTTCTTTTAATGTCAGCGTAGCTCTTTTGTCGACTTTGGGCAGTTTTCAATCGTTGTTGAATTTGGATGATCTTCTCGGTAGTTTCTTGTATAATCTCCGGACCCGTAATCTGTCTATCCCCCACTTCACTCCAACAAATCGGAGACCTGCACTTTCTACCATAAAGTGCTTCAAACGGCGCCATCTCAATGCTTGAATGGTAGCTGTTGTTGTAGGAAAATTCTGTTAATGGTAGATGTCGATCCCAACTGTTTCCGAAATCAATAACACATGCTCGTAGCATGTCTTCAAGCGTTTGTATCGTCCTTTCACTCTGCCCATCAGTTTGTGGATGATAGGCAGTACTCATGTCTAGACGAGTTCCTAATGCTTGCTGTAATGTCTGCCAGAATCTTGAAATAAATCTGCCATCCCTATCAGAGATAATAGAGATTGGTATTCCATGTCTGGAGACGACTTTCTTCAAATACAGTCGTGCTAACTTCTCCATCTTGTCATCTTCTCTTATTGGCAGGAAGTGTGCTGATTTGGTGAGACGATCAACTATTACCCAAATAGTATCAAAACCACTTGCAGTCCTTGGCAATTTAGTGATGAAATCCATGGTAATGTTTTCCCATTTCCATTCCGGGATTTCGGGTTGTTGAAGTAGACCTGATGGTTTCTGATGCTCAGCTTTGACCTTAGAACACGTCAAACATTCTCCCACGTATTTAGCAACATCGGCTTTCATACCCGGCCACCAAAAATGTTTCTTGAGATCCTTGTACATCTTCCCCGTTCCAGGATGTATTGAGTATCTGGTTTTATGAGCTTCTCTAAGTACCATTTCTCTCATATCTCCAAATTTTGGTACCCAAATCCTTTCAGCCCTATACCGGGTTCCGTCTTCCCGAATATTAAGATGCTTCTCCGATCCTTTGGGTATTTCATCCTTTAAATTTCCCTCTTTTAGAACTCCTTGTTGCGCCTCCTTTATTTGAGTAGTAAGGTTATTATGAATCATTATATTCATAGATTTTACTCGAATGGGTTCTCTGTCCTTCCTGCTCAAGGCATCGGCTACCACATTTGCCTTCCCCGGGTGGTAACGAATCTCAAAGTCGTAATCATTCAATAATTCAATCCACCTACGCTGCCTCATATTCAGTTGTTTCTGATTAAATATGTGTTGAAGACTTTTGTGGTCGGTATATATAATACTTTTGACCCCATATAAGTAGTGCCTCCAAGTCTTTAATGCAAAAACAACCGCGCCTAATTCCAAATCATGCGTCGTATAATTTTGTTCGTGAATCTTCAATTGTCTAGACGCATAAGCAATCACCTTCGTTCGTTGCATTAATACACAACCGAGACCTTGCTTTGATGCGTCACAATAAATCACAAAATCATCATTCCCTTCAGGCAATGACAATATAGGTGCCGTAGTTAGCTTTTTCTTCAATAACTGAAACGCTTTCTCTTGTTCATCATTCCATTCAAATTTCTTCCCTTTATGCGTTAATGCAGTCAAGGGTTTTGCTATTCTGGAAAAGTCTTGGATGAACCTTCTGTAGTAACCAGCTAGTCCTAAAAACTGGCGTATGTGTTTCGGAGTTTTCGGGGTTTCCCACTTTTCAACAGTTTCTATCTTTGCCGGATCCACCTTAATACCTTCTTTGTTCACTATGTGACTGAGGAATTGAACTTCTTCCAACCAAAATGCACACTTTGAAAACTTAGCGTACAATTCTTCCTTCCTCAATACTTCTAACACCTTTCTCAAATGTTCACCGTGTTCTTGGTCATTCTTTGAGTAAATAAGTATGTCATCAATGAAAACAATGACAAACTTGTCAAGGTATGGTCCACACACTCGGTTCATAAGGTCCATGAACACAGCTGGTGCATTAGTTAAACCAAACGGCATGACCATAAACTCGTAATGACCGTAACGTGTTCTGAAAGCAGTCTTTGGAATATCATCTTCTTTCACCCGCATTTGATGATACCCGGAACGTAAGTCAATCTTTGAATAAACAGATGAGCCTTGTAGTTGATCAAATAAGTCGTCGATTCTCGGTAGTGGGTAGCGGTTCTTGATGGTAAGTTTGTTCAACTCTCGGTAGTCGATACACAACCTGAATGTACCATCTTTCTTCTTGACAAACAAAACAGGAGCTCCCCACGGTGATGTGCTTGGTCGAATGAAACCACGCTCTAAAAGTTCTTGTAATTGGCTTTGCAGTTCTTTCATCTCGCTGGGTGCGAGTCTGTAAGGAGCACGAGCTATTGGTGCAGCTCCTGGTACAAGATCTATTTGAAATTCAACGGATCGATGTGGGGGTAATCCCGGTAATTCTTTCGGAAATACATCGGGAAATTCTTTTGCAATGGGAACATCATTGATGCTCTTTTCTTCAGTTTGTACTTTCTCGACGTGTGCTAGAACAGCATAGCAACCTTTTCTTATTAGTTTTTGTGTCTTCAAATTACTAATAAGATGTAGCTTCGTGTTGCCCTTTTCTCCGTACACCATTAAGGGTTTTCCTTTTTCTCGTATAATGCGAATTGCATTTTTGTAACAAACGATCTCTGCTTTCACCTCTTTCAACCAGTCCATACCGATTATCACATCAAAACTCCCTAACTCTACTGGTATCAAATCAATCTTAAATGTTTCGCTAATCAGTTTAATTTCTCGATTCCGACATATATTATCTGCTGAAATTAATTTACCATTTGCTAATTCGAGTAAAAATTTACTATCCAAAGGCGTCAATGGACAACTTAATTTAGCATAAAAATCTCTACTCATATAGCTTCTATCCGCACCCGAATCAAATAAAACGTAAGCAGATTTATTGTCAATAAGAAACGTACCCGTAACAAGCTCCGGGTCTTCCTGTGCCTCTGCCGCATTAATATTGAAAACTCTTCCGCGGCCTTGTCCATTCGTGTTCTCCTGGTTCGGGCAATTTCTAATAATGTGGCCCGGTTTTCCACATTTATAACAAACTACATTGGCATAACTTGCTCCGACACTACTTGCTCCGCCATTACTCGTTCCGATACCATTTGTTCCTTTCGTTCTATTAACCCCTGGTCCGTAGACTGATGGAATTCAACATTATAACATATTCTTGATGTTAATATAATCACAAACCAATTTTACAATAGTTAATGAAAGCGGAAGCATGATGATCAAGAAAACAAGTTTATATGTTAAACCATATTAGTTGAATTCCATGTGGACCTCAAGTCATGAAAATATGCTTACAAATAATAGAAGAAGATAAGAAATATTCAATACCTCCTCAAGCTAGTTGAGGGTTGTTTGATGCAAGAATATGATGAACAAGAGTGTAAAACCCAATCCTTTGATGCACCAACACCACCCTTTAGGTTAGTTAAGATTTAAACACTTAACTAACTAATTAACCAAGCTTGAAACCCTTTTATTTGCACCCAAAATTCTGGACAGCAGCTTGTCAAAAGATGATGATGAATTGAGTCTCAAAACTATGAAACCTCAAGAGATTATACCCCAAACTTATAACCAACACCTAGTACTTTAGTTAGGATTTAATGACACTTCATTATCACTTGAAAACCAAGGTTTTGAACCCCTTTTTGCTGCTGAATGACCACGACAGATGAAATGTCCCGTTCTTATTGATTAAAAACGTTCCATATTAATTGATTTCGTTGCGAGGTTTTGACCTCTATATGAGACGTTTTTCAAAGACTGCATTCATTTTTAAAACAAACCATAACCTTTATTTCATAGATAAAGGTTTTAAAAAAACTTTACGTAGATTATCAAATAATGATAATCTAAAATATCCTGTTTACACACGACCATTACATAATGGTTTACAATACAAATATGTTACAACAAAATAAGTTTCTTGAATGCAGTTTTTACACAATATCATACAAGCATGGACTCCAAATCTCGTCCTTATTTAAGTATGCGACAGCGGAAGCTCTTAATAATCACCTGAGAATAAACATGCTTAAAACGTTAACAAAAATGTTGGTGAGTTATAGGTTTAACCTATATATATCAAATCATAATAATAGACCACAAGATTTCATATTTCAATACACATCCCATACATAGAGATAAAAATCATTCATATGGTGAACACCTGGTAACCGACATTAACAAGATGCATATATAAGAATATCTCCATCATTCCGGGACACCCTTCGGATATGATATAAATTTCGAAGTACTAAAGCATCCGGTACTTTGGATGAGGTTTGTTAGGCCCAATAGATCTATCTTTACGATTCGCGTCAATTAGGGTGTCTGTTCCCTAATTCTTAGATTACCAGACTTAATAAAAAGGGGCATATTCGATTTCGATAATTCAACCATAGAATGTAGTTTCACGTACTTGTGTCTATTTTGTAAATCATTTATAAAACCTGCATGTATTCTCATCCCAAAAATATTAGATTTTAAAAGTGGGACTATAACTCACTTTCACAGATTTTTACTTCGTCGGGAAGTAAGACTTGGCCACTGGTTGATTCACGAACCTATAACAATATATACATATATATCAAAGTATGTTCAAAATATATTTACAACACTTTTAATATATTTTGATGTTTTAAGTTTATTAAGTCAGCTGTCCTCGTTAGTAACCTACAACTAGTTGTCCACAGTTAGATGTACAGAAATAAATCGATAAATATTATCTTGAATCAATCCACGACCCAGTGTATACGTATCTCAGTATTGATCACAACTCAAACTATATATATTTTGGAATCAACCTCAACCCTGTATAGCTAACTCCAACATTCACATATAGAGTGTCTATGGTTGTTCCGAAATATATATAGATGTGTCGACATGATAGGTCGAAACATTGTATACGTGTCTATGGTATCTCAAGATTACATAATATACAATACAAGTTGATTAAGTTATGGTTGGAATAGATTTGTTACCAATTTTCACGTAGCTAAAATGAGAAAAATTATCCAATCTTGTTTTACCCATAACTTCTTCATTTTAAATCCGTTTTGAGTGAATCAAATTGCTATGGTTTCATATTGAACTCTATTTTATGAATCTAAACAGAAAAGTATAGTTTTATAGTCGGAAAAATAAGTTACAAGTCGTTTTTGTAAAGGTAGTCATTTCAGTCGAAAGAACGACGTCTAGATGACCATTTTAGAAAACATACTTCCACTTTGAGTTTAACCATAATTTTTGGATATAGTTTCATGTTCATAATAAAAATCATTTTCTCAGAATAACAACTTTTAAATCAAAGTTTATCATAGTTTTTAATTAACTAACCCAAAACAGCCCGCGGTGTTACTACGACGGCGTAAATCCGGTTTTACGGTGTTTTTAGTGTTTCCAGGTTTTAAATCATTAAGTTAGCATATCATATAGATATAGAACATGTGTTTAGTTGATTTTAAAAGTCAAGTTAGAAGGATTAACTTTTGTTTGCGAACAAGTTTAGAATTAACTAAACTATGTTCTAGTGATTACAAGTTTAAACCTTCGAATAAGATAGCTTTATATGTATGAATCGAATGATGTTATGAACATCATTACTACCTTAAGTTCCTTGGATAAACCTACTGGAAAAGAGAAAAATGGATCTAGCTTCAATGGATCCTTGGATGGCTCGAAGTTCTTGAAGCAGAATCATGACACGAAAACAAGTTCAAGTAAGATCATCACTTGAAATAAGATTGTTATAGTTATAGAAATTGAACCAAAGTTTGAATATGATTATTACCTTGTATTAGAATGATAACCTACTGTAAGAAACAAAGATTTCTTGAGGTTGGATGATCACCTTACAAGATTGGAAGTGAGCTAGCAAACTTGAAAGTATTCTTGATTTTATGAAACTAGAACTTTTGGAATTTATGAAGAACACTTAGAACTTGAAGATAGAACTTGAGAGAGATCAATTAGATGAAGAAAATTGAAGAATGAAAGTGTTTGTAGGTGTTTTTGGTCATTGGTGTATGGATTAGATATAAAGGATATGTAATTTTGTTTTCATGTAAATAAGTCATGAATGATTACTCATATTTTTGTAATTTTATGAGATATTTCATGCTAGTTGCCAAATGATGGTTCCCACATGTGTTAGGTGACTCACATGGGCTGCTAAGAGCTGATCATTGGAGTGTATATACCAATAGTACATACATCTAAAAGCTGTGTATTGTACGAGTACGAATACGGGTGCATACGAGTAGAATTGTTGATGAAACTGAACGAGGATGTAATTGTAAGAATTTTTGTTAAGTAGAAGTATTTTGATAAGTGTATTGAAGTCTTTCAAAAGTGTATAAATACATATTAAAACACTACATGTATATACATTTTAACTGAGTCGTTAAGTCATCGTTAGTCGTTACATGTAAGTGTTGTTTTGAAACCTTTAGGTTAACGATCTTGTTAAATGTTGTTAACCCAATGTTTATAATATCAAATGAGATTTTAAATTATTATATTATCATGATATTATCATGTATGAATATCTCTTAATATGATATATATACATTAAATGTCTTTACAACGATAATCGTTACATATATGTCTCGTTTAAAAATCATTAAGTTAGTAGTCTTGTTTTTACATATGTAGTTCATTGTTAATATACTTAATGATATGTTTAATTATCATAGTATCATGTTAACTATATATATATCCATATATATGTCATCATATAGTTTTTACAAGTTTTAACGTTCGTGAATCACCGGTCAACTTGGGTGGTCAATTGTCTATATGAAACATATTTCAATTAATCAAGTCTTAACAAGTTTGATTGCTTAACATGTTGGAAACATTTAATCATGTAAATATCAATCTCAATTAATATATATAAACATGGAAAAGTTCGGGTCACTACAACAGAAACAGCAGCCAGGAGCAATCTGTTTTCAGTTTTTTATTTAAAGGAAAATGAGTCAAAGTGTGCTTGGTTCAAGTGTAGACATTCCCCTTGGAGTTGTGTATATAGGGAGCAACAAAAGCAAGCATGAGATGCTCTCTTGGAGTCCCAAAATCTGCCACCAACTATCTTATTTTATATCAAGAATTTTATATATAAAACTTGTATTTACATATATAAACTTGTATAAACTTAAGTATAGATTAGTAACTTATATATATATCTTATAAACCTTTTATAAAATATAACACAACTTAATTATATAAACCTTTAAATAATTAATTCATTAATATATAAATTATCTAAGTAATTTATCTCAAGTGATAACATCTTAGAAATCCGATTTTCTAAGATCCAAGTGTCGCGTATTTGTTTAATGAATCAATCGTTAAGATCAAATACGTTTAAGGTGTCGGTAAGCTTGTTATTGGGTATGACCCGACTTGGATCATAACATATTAGCCACATTAATTAAATATGTCTCTCGGGCATACGAAAAACTTACAATCTCCCACTTGCACGAGAAACATAAGAAATTAATGCAAGTGACGGATACCACCTAACGACCGTCCATCACCCCCAATATGTTATGACTATGCGCCATTCAATAACGTCATCCCTTTCGAGTTTCCATCTCGAATATGAATAGGTGAATCTTTTCATTATATCCTTTCATCCTAGATGTCATGTTAAATCCAAGAGATATAGAGTGATCACTCTCTTTCTAGATTTAACTTTATCAGGCCTTAGACATCTGACTCTCAACGAATAAGAGGGACAAATTCCATCTTGATTACATACGTCCTAAATATGTACCTTGCATTGTACCTGAGCTCTTCCTTATGAACTACTATATTTCAGAATAGCGAAGGAAAGATTCAAGGCACAATACTTGGTAAATATCTGAACCCAATATGTATCTCAGGTCAGAGGATACAATGATATTCGCCTTTACTCAAGATTACATGTGATCAACCACAAAGGCTCCATTTAGCAAATCTTGAGGGCGGGTCTTCCAATATTTGCATCCCACAAATATCTATGAACCTTGGTAGCAACCTTGCCCCACATTCAGTCCGTGAATGTATACCAATCCAAGTTCATAATAGTCTAAACCTCACACTTGTTCCCACAAATGTGATCAACTACGGAATTTAGAATAATAGTTTATTCATGGATAAAATATGCAAAATTGGAACATGACTCATAATTAAATTAATACCATAATTATATTAATGAGTTTTAACTAATTCATTCCGTTACAATACATAAAATAGATCAATTCCAATCACTAGAATATCGAAGCCCTAATGCACAAACATGTCCCTCATGTTTTGGCCCATGTAAAAGCTTCGTGAGTGGATCCGCAACATTTTGATCTGTGTGAACTTTGTGAATACATATCTTTCCCTTTTCAACCTCATCCCTGATGTAGTTGAATCTCCGCTCAATGTGACGAGTCTTTTGATGAGCACGAGGTTCCTTGATTTGAGCAATCGCACCCTCGTTGTCACAAAAGATCTCAACAGGGTCCTGAATGGAAGGGACCACTCCTAAGTCGTCGATGAATTTCTTCATCCATGCAGCTTCCTGAGCTGCCAGTGAGGCGGCAATGTACTCCGACTCTGTAGTGGATAACGCAACAACATCTTGTTTTGAACTCTTCCAAGAGACCGCACCACCATTTAACATGAAGACATAACCGGATTGTGATCGAGAGTCATCTCGATCAGTTTGGAAACTCGCATCCACGTAACCCTTTACAGCGAGTTCCTCCTCACCAGACCCATATATTAGAAACATATCCTTAGTTCTCCTAAGGTATTTCAATATACTTTTAACAGCAATCCAATGACTGTTTCCTGGGTTGTTCTGGTATCTACTTGTCAAGCTTAGAGCGCATGACACATCCGGTCTAGTACATATCATTGCATACATGATAGACCCAATAGCAGATGCGTATGGGACTTTCTTCATTCTCTCTTGTTCATCTTTCGTGGTAGGACACTGAGATGAACTGAGAACGGTTCCTCTTTGAATAGGTACCAAACCTTTCTTAGAGTTTTCCATCTTGAACCTTTTCAAGATTTTATCAATGTATGTACTTTGACTTAAACCTATCAATTTCTTGGATCTATTCCTATAGATCCCTATCCCCAATATGTATTGTGCTTCTCCAAGATCCTTAATGGAGAAGCAACTCTTTAGCCAAGTTTTGACTTCTTGCATTGTGGTAATATCATTCCCAAATAATAATATATCATCCACATATAGCACAAGAAACATTATGGAGCTCCCACTAGCCTTCTTGTATACACAAGCTTCATCACCATTTTTAATGAAGCCAAATTTCTTTGCCTCCTCATTAAAACGATGATTCAACATTCTAGATGCTTGCTTCAATCCGTAGATTGATTTCTTTAACTTGCATACCTTTTTAGGATTTTTCGGATCAACAAAACCTTCGGGCTGTACCATATAGACATCTTCCTCAAGATATCCATTTAGGAAAGCAGTTTTGACATCCATTTGCCATATTTCATAATCATAATGAGCAGCAATGGCAAATAATATCCTAATAGACTTTAGCATTGCCACAGGCGAGAAAGTTTCATCATAGTCAACCCCTTGAGTTTGAGTGAAACCTTTTGCTACAAGTCTAGCTTTGTATGTATCCAAGTTTCCATGTATGTCGGTTTTCTTCTTGAAAAGCCATTTGCAATCAACTAGCTTGGAGCTAGGAGGTTGCACAACAAGTTCCCAAACTTGATTTTCATACATGGATTGCATCTCGGCGTTCATGGCTTCCTGCCATTTATCTTTATCAATCCTTGATAAAGCATCTTCGTAGTTTGTCGGTTCATCCAAATCAACCGTATAGCAACCATCCACGAGAAACCCATATCTCTCGGGAGGATTACTAATCCTACTAGATCTTCGAACGTCTTGTGTACCTTGATCATCCACTTGATTATTTTCAACATCCTCATGTTGAGTACTAGTGCCAACCAATTGTGTATCATCGGCTTGATCTTGTACCTCTACAAGATCTATCTTCCTTTCACCATCTCCTTCCATAAGGAACTTGGTTTCAAGGAATTCCGCTTTCCGAGCAACAAATACCGTTTGCTCGGATGGATCATAGAAGTAATACCCCATGTCATCTTTGGGATATCTTATGAAGATACACTTTGTGGATCGAGCATGTAGCTTATTAGCTACATATCGCTTAGGATAAGCTTCACATCCCCATACTTTCAAGTATGAAAGAGAAGGAGGTTTTCCAAACCACATCTCATGAGGAGTTCGTTCCACTTTCTTGGTTGGGGCCATATTTAAAATACGAACCGCGGAGCTTAGACAATAACCCCAAAATGATAGAGGTAACGAGCTTCTTGCCATCATAGATCGAACCATATCCATTAGGGTTCGGTTCCTCCTTTCGGAAACTCCATTAAGTTGGGGTGTTCCGGGTGGAGTAAGTTGTGAGATAATCCCACAACTCCTAAGATGATCTTGGAAGGCATCGCTTAGGTATTCACCTCCTCTATCGGTACGAAGTACCTTAATTTTCCTATTGAGTTGATTTTGTACTTCGTTTTGATATTCTTTGAATGCTTCAAACGTTTCGTCCTTGTGTCTTAATAAGTAGACATATCCGAAACGACTAAAGTCATCAATGAAAGTAACAAAGTATCTTTTACCATTCCTAGTCATGGGTTTAAAGGGTCCACATACATCCGAATGTATTAATCCCAATAAATCTTTAGCCCTCTCATAAGTCCCTTTGAAAGGTGCTTTAGTCATCTTGCCTTGTAAACAAGATTCACATACATCAAACGAATCCATTTCATTTGATTTCAAAAGTCCATTCTTTTGAAGTGTATGCATTCGGTTCTTGTTTATGTGACCAAGGCGACAATGCCATAAGTAGGAATCACTCAAATCCCTTTTGAGTTTCTTGGTGCTAGTATGGTATATTGAGCTACTAGATGATGTGTCATCATGAACCAATTCATAAATTCCATTTGAAGGCGAAGCCTTGAAATAGAATACATTATCTAAATAAACGTGGATATCATCATTAACAAAATTAAGATTAAAATCACATTGTTTCAAACGGGAAACGGAAATAATGTTTCGACATAAATCGGGTGCATACAAAACATCATTCAAAATAAGTTCCAAACCACTTGGAAGCTTTAACACAAAGTCTCCTTGAGCCTTCACTTGCACTTTGGCTCCATTACCCATAAAGAGACTTGATGTTCCCGCTTGCTTGCTACTTCTTTTGAACCCCTGCAATGAATTGCAAATGTGAGTTCCACATCCAGTGTCTAATACCCATGTATTAGAAGAAGTAATACTAAGCTCTATATATACCATATATATATTACCTGAGGTTTGCCCTGCATCCCTCTTGTCCTTCAACTCCTTAAGATAGACCGGACAGTTTCGTTTCCAATGACCCATCTCACCGCAATCGAAACATGGGTCTTCCTTTGGGTTTGTCTTCTCGGCTACCTTTTGCTTCTTAGCCTTGTTGATGGTTGGGGTAACCATCTTCCCCTTCCCTTTGCCTTGATAGGCAGGTCCTTTTCTCTTAGCCACCTTTGGCTTAGAGGTGTTACCTTTGGATCCACCTTGATCGATTGCTAACACGGGTAAAGCCCTTTTACCCATGCTAGTTTCCGCCGTTCTAAGCATACCGTGAAGCTCACCTATGCTCTTATCCATCCCATTCATATTGTAATTAATTACAAATTGATCAAACCTTTTTGATAGGGAGTTAAGGATAAGATCGGTGGCTAACTCATTTGATATGTTTAGGTTAAGGCGGTTAGCACGATCAATAAGGCTCTTCATCTTAAGCACATAAGATGAAACCGATTGGGTATCGTCCATACGACAAGCATGTAGCGCCCGAACGGTCTCGAAACGCTCGACACGCGCTTGTTGAAGGAACATCTCCTTCAATTGCGTTATCATGTCGTATGCACTATGATGCTCGAAATCCTTCTGGAGTTCGGGAATCATAGTCCCAAGCATTAGGCATGAGACTTGAAGGGAGTCGTGGCAATACTTATCGTAAGAGGCCATTGCCTCCACATCATTCTCATCCGGTTGATCGGGAATGGGGTCCTCAAGTACATACGCTTTATCCTCTTGTTTGAGGACAATCCGAAGATTGCGGAACCAATCCATAAAGTTTGTATGGTTGAGTTTGTCTTTCTCTAAGAGAGACCTTAATGATAGGTTGTTCATGTTAAGTGGTGCGTTTTGCATGTTGTTGTTATTAGCGGCCATCTACAAAATTCAACAAAGTCCTTTTAAGTATCGATTTTAAATTCAATAAACAATACCCTTTTAATTTGTTTTATTAAATATTAGAATCCAACGGTAAATCAAATTTCGGTTAGGTGACCTTTATCCCGTCATTTGATTTAGCTAGGTAGTCATAATGACAATTGCAATCCTTTTGCAACTTCTAAGTTATGGGATCATGCAATCCTTTTGCATGGCATATTAATCACATCAACGCCTATTTTGTTCCTCATGCTTCGGTGACCCTAAGTTCATGTTTCCCAAATCAAGTCGTCCTACTTGTGTAGACATGTAAATTTAACAAACAAGTGGTTAGGTGACCTTTATCCCACTAGTGTGCGAAATTTACCTTATTCATATTAGTCCGCTCATGACGGTTAGGTGACCTTTATCCCGTCAAGAGTTTCTTAATATGTCTAAGTGTTTTCACAAAAGGATGGCGTTTAACTTGTTTACCTTGTTGATTAAGGGATTTTAAGTTTTCGTTAATTCTAGTTTAAGAAAACATTTATGCCATACACCAACATGCATTTAGTGTATGGTTCATTTGAAATCCATTTTCAAGTCTTGTAATTTGCCAATTACTTGATATAAACCATTTTATATATATGTGATCCTTTTCTTGTTCTTAATAACCATTTATTTAGGTCTTTAGTTGCTTTTAATTTAACCAATTAAATTGTCGTCTTGCATGTTATTAATACGTCTAATTTAACCAATTAAATTGTCGTTTTGCTTGTTGTTATCTTGTGATTAATTGTATCAACCAAACATACAATACAATAAACAAACAAACAACCACACATGCAAAACAAGTATGTTCACAATCTAGCCATTTTGGTGGACATTTGTTTAGCCGAAAACAAATGTCACCGGGTTAAGGGGTAATAATACAAAGTAGGAGATTTCAAATCTCCCACTTAACCTTGCATCCATATGCTCCTTGTGTTCTTCAAGTCTTCATCATCTTGTATCTTCATTTTACAAAATATGTATCCTAATACATTTTTATCTAGAAAATGAAAATACAACCTATTCTATTTTACATACCAAATATAAAATAAATTACATAACCAAATGAATTATTACATGCCAAATGAATAAATATTATTACAAACCAATTGAATAAATATTAATCAACCATGCATGCAACCAAACACAAGGTCAAGGCTTAGATTGTGAACTTACAACATACAACAAAATTGACCAATTTGCAAGTTCCAAACCCACTTTTGGAACCCTTAAAATTCGGCCAAAATCATGAACCCACCCAAACCCGAATATTTTTACATTCTACTTTCATGCATGTACATAGAATGCAAAGTTGGTGGGTTTTAAAGACCATATATTAGAAGCATATTTCATTGACTTCGGCTCTGATACCATTGATGGAATTCAACATTATAACATGTTCTTGATGTTAATATAATCACAAACCAATTTTACAATAGTTAATGAAAGCGGAAGCATGATGATCAAGAAAACAAGTTTATATGTTAAACCATATTAGTTGAATTCCATGTGGACCTCAAGTCATGAAAATATGCTTACAAATAATAGAAGAAGATAAGAAATATTCAATACCTCCTCAAGCTAGTTGAGGGTTGTTTGATGCAAGAATATGATGAACAAGAGTGTAAAACCCAATCCTTTGATGCACCAACACCACCCTTTAGGTTAGTTAAGATTTAAACACTTAACTAACTAATTAACCAAGCTTGAAACCCTTTTATTTGCACCCAAAATTCTGGACAGCAGCTTGTCAAAAGATGATGATGAATTGAGTCTCAAAACTATGAAACCTCAAGAGATTATACCCCAAACTTATAACCAACACCTAGTACTTTAGTTAGGATTTAATGACACTTCATTATCACTTGAAAACCAAGGTTTTGAACCCCTTTTTGCTGCTGAATGACCACGACAAAAACAGCAGCCCGGAGCAATCTGTTTTCAGTTTTTTTTTTAAAGGAAAATGAGTCAAAGTGTGCTTGGTTCAAGTGTAGACATTCCCCTTGGAGTTGTGTATATAGGGAGCAACAAAAGCAAGCATGAGATGCTCTCTTGGAGTCCCAAAATCTGCCACCAACTATCTTATTTTATATCAAGAATTATATATATAAAACTTGTATTTACATGTATAAACTTGTATAAACTTAAGTATAGATTAGTAACTTATATATATATCTTATAAATCTTTTATAAAATATAACACAACTTAATTATTTAAACCTTTAAATAATTAATTCATTAATATATAAATTATCTAAGTAATTTATCTCAAGTGATAACATCTTAGAAATCCGATTTTCTAAGATCCAAGTGTCGCGTATTTGTTTAATGAATCAATCGTTAAGATCAAATACGTTTAAGGTGTCGGCAAGCTTGTTATTGGATATGACCCGACTTGGATCATAACATATTAGCCACATTAATTAAATATGTCTCTCGGGCATACGAAAAACTTACATAGACCTCACACTTCGCCGCGCTATGACCATTTCTTTTACACTTGTTGCAAAATTTGGTGCAGAACCCCGAGTGATACTTTTCACACCTTGGCATAGCTGCTTCTGATTGTTGTTGTTGTTGCGGTTATTATTGTTGTTGGGATGATTGTTGTAGTTGCTGTTGTTGTTGTTGTTGTTGTTGTTGTTGTTGTTGTTGTTGGGCCGTTTGTTGTAGTTGCGATTGATGTTGCGATTGTTGGGATAATTGTTGCGATTATTGTTGTAATTGCTGTTGTTGTTGTATTGGTGATTCTTATCACCGTTTTCCACCCACTTTCTTTTGACTTGCTTCACATTGGCCTCTTCAGCAGTCTGTTCTTTAATTCTTTCTTCAATCTGGTTCACTAGTTTGTGAGCCATTCTACATGCGTGTTGTATGGAGGCGGGCTCGTGTGAACTTATATCTTCTTGGATTCTTTCCGGTAATCCTTTCACAAATGCGTCGATCTTCTCTTCCTCATCTTCGAATGCTCCCGGACACAATAGGCACAATTCTATGAATCGTCTTTCGTACGTGGTAATATCAAATCCTTGGGTTCGTAACCCTCTAAGTTCTGTCTTGAACTTATTGACCTCGGTTCTGGGACGGTACTTCTCGTTCATCAAGTGCTTGAATGCTGACCACGGTAGTGCGTACGCATCATCTTGTCCCACTTGCTCTAGATAGGTATTCCACCATGTTAACGCAGAACCTGTGAAGGTATGCGTAGCGTACTTCACTTTGTCCTCTTCAGTACACTTACTTATGGCAAACACCGATTCGACCTTCTCGGTCCACCGTTTCAATCCGATCGGTCCTTCGGTTCCATCAAATTCCAAAGGTTTGCAGGCAGTGAATTCTTTGTAGGTGCATCCTACACGATTTCCTGTACTGCCAGATCCAAGGTTATTGTTGGTATGTAGCGCAGCCTGTACCGCGGCTATGTTTGAAGCTAGAAAAGTACGGAATTCCTCTTCATTCATATTCACGGTGTGTCGAGTAGTCGGTGCCATTTCCTTCAAAATAGTCAAATGGAACAAGTTAATCATACAGAATATTAAGAGTAGTTAATAGTATTTCGTAGCATAATATGAACTCATTTATAAATGCTTTTTCTTCATATTAGCATTTTATAAGTTTAAATTCGGGTAGTACCTACCCGTTAAGTTCATACTTAGTAGCTAATATACAATTCAACTACTACAATTCTATATGAAAAACTGATTGTAATAATATTTCACGTTCAAACTTTTATACAATATTTTACAAACTTACAATACCGCTTATTTTACATAAAGCATGAAATATAGCACACAATAACTTTGATACAAGATAGTTGTGAAGATAATTCTAGCTAGTACACAAGTCGTTCAGCAAAGGCAATAAAGACACGTAATTCATATGTCCAGAAACAAGTCATGCATAGTTTTACTAGGACTACTTCCCATCCTTGGTCTTGTGGAACATAACCGTTATGGCCGTTGATAAGACAGCGTGTTGTAACGTCATCAAAGGGACGAGGGTTACGTAATGACCAACAGTCTCGTAATAACCTAAAAACCTCATTTCTTATCCCAATTACCGACTCCGTTACTTGTGGGAACGTTTTGTTTAATAGTTTTAGCCCGATGTTCTTGTTCTCACTTTGGTGAGAAGCGAACATTACTAACCCGTAAGCATAACATGCTTCTTTATGTTGCATGTTAGCCGCTTTTTCTAAATCACGAAGTCCTATATTCGGATATACTGAGTCAAAATAATTTCTTAACCCGTTGCGTAAAATAGCATTTGGGTTCCCCGCAATATATGCGTCAAAGTAAACACATCGTAACTTATGGATTTCCCAATGTGATATCCCCCATCTTCCGAACGAAAGCCTTTTATAAACCAAGGCATTCTTGGAACGTTCTTCGAATGTCTTACAAACTGATCTCGCCTTAAATAGTTGTGCCGAGGAATTCTGACCGACTCTAGACAAGATTTCATCAATCATGTCTCCGGGTAGGTCTCTTAAAATATTGGGTTGTCTATCCATTTTGTGTTTTTATACTGTAAAATAGACAAGAGTTAGATTCATAAAAAAAAATACTTATTAATACAAGCAATTTTTACATATATCATAAAGCATAAGCACACTATATTATATATATTACACCACACGAATATAACTATCTTATTCTGACTCGCTCGTTTCTTCTTGTTCGGTTTTGGTTCGTTTTGCCAAGTTTCTAGGGATATATGATGTTCCCCTAATACGAGCCGTCGTTGTCCACATTGGTTTAGAAAAACCTGGTGGTTTAGAGGTTCCCGGGTCATTGTTACAACTTAAGGACTTCGGGGGTTGACGATACATATAAAGTTCATCGGGGTTGGAATTAGATTTCTCTATTTTTATGCCCTTTCCCTTATAATTTTCTTTTGCCTTTTTAAATTCAGTTGGGGTAATTTCTATAACATCATCGGAATTCTCGTCGGAATCCGATTCATCGGAGAATTGGTAATCCTCCCAATATTTTGCTTCCTTGGTGGAAACACCATTGACCATAATTAACCTTGGTCGGTTGGTTGAGGATTCTCTTTTACTTAACTGTTTTATTATTTCCCCCACCGGTTCTATTTCTTCTTCCGGTTCCGACTCTTCTTCCGGTTCCTCTTCGGGAACTTGTGAATCAGTCCACGAATCATTCCAATTTACATTTGACTCTTCATTATTATTAGGTGAGTCAATGGGACATATTCTAGAGGTAGACATCTATCACATAATATCAAACACGTTAAGAGATTAATATATCACATAATATTCATATGTTAAAAATATATAGTTTCCAACAAAAATGTTAAGCAATCATTTTTAAAAAAAACACGGTCGAAGTCCAGACTCACTAATGCATCCTAACAAACTCGATAAGACACACTAATGCAAATTTTCTGGTTCTCTAAGACCAACGCTCGGATACCAACTGAAATGTCCCGTTCTTATTGATTAAAAACGTTCCATATTAATTGATTTCGTTGCGAGGTTTTGACCTCTATATGAGACGTTTTTCAAAGACTGCATTCATTTTTAAAATAAACCATAACCTTTATTTCATAAATAAAGGTTTAAAAAGCTTTACGTAGATTATCAAATAATGATAATCTAAAATATCCTGTTTACACACGACCATTACATAATGGTTTACAATACAAATATGTTACATCGAAATCAGTTTCTTGAATGCAGTTTTTACACAATATGATACAAACATGGACTCCAAATCTTGTCCTTATTTTAGTATGCAACAGCGGAAGCTCTTAGTATTCACCTGAGAATAAACATGCTTTAAACGTCAACAAAAATGTTGGTGAGTTATAGGTTTAACCTATATATATCAAATCGTAACAATAGACCACAAGATTTCATATTTCAATACACATCCCATACATAGAGATAAAAATCATTCATATGGTGAACACCTGGTAACCGACAATAACAAGATGCATATATAAGAATATCCCCATCATTCCGGGACACCCTTCGGATATGATATAAATTTCGAAGTACTAAAGCATCCGGTACTTTGGATGGGGTTTGTTAGGCCCAATAGATCTATCTTTAGGATTCGCATCAATTAGGGTGTCTGTTCCCTAATTCTTAGATTACCAGACTTAATAAAAAGGGGCATATTCGATTTCGATAATTCAACCATAGAATGTAGTTTCACGTACTTGTGTCTATTTTGTAAATCATTTATAAAACCTGCATGTATTCTCATCCCAAAAATATTAGATTTTAAAAGTGGGACTATAACTCACTTTCACAGATTTTTACTTCGTCGGGAAGTAAGACTTGGCCACTGGTTGATTCACGAACCTATAACAATATATACATATATATCAAAGTATGTTAAAAATATATTTACAACACTTTTAATATATTTTGATGTTTTAAGTTTATTAAGTCAGCTGTCCTCGTTAGTAACCTACAACTAGTTGTCCACAGTTAGATGTACAGAACTAAATCGATAAATATTATCTTGAATCAATCCACGACCCAGTGTATACGTATCTCAGTATTGATCACAACTCAAACTATATATATTTTGGAATCAACCTCAACCCTGTATAGCTAACTCCAACATTCACATATAGAGTGTCTATGGTTGTTCCGAAATATATATAGATGTGTCGACATGATATGTCGAAATATTGTATACGTGTCTATGGTATCTCAAGATTACATAATATACAATACAAGTTGATTAAGTTATGGTTGGAATAGATTTGTTACCAATTTTCACGTAGCTAAAATGAGAAAAATTATCCAATCTTGTTTTACCCATAACTTCTTCATTTTAAATCCGTTTTGAGTGAATCAAATTGCTATGGTTTCATATTGAACTCTATTTTATGAATCTAAACAGAAAAAGTATAGGTTTATAGTCGTAAAAATAAGTTACAAGTCGTTTTTGTAAAGGTAGTCATTTCAGTCGAAAGAACGACGTCTAGATGACCATTTTAGAAAACATACTTCCACTTTGAGTTTAATCATAATTTTTGGATATAGTTTCATGTTCATAACAAAAATCATTTTCTCAGAATAACAACTTTTAAATCA